>NC_064638.1:149695513-150017793 GCF_023864345.2 Schistocerca serialis cubense | reverse complement strand
TTACATATGATATTAACCATTGATTAGCTGTACCATCACTCTCATGAAACTTCAATTTATCTAGGAGAACACAGTGATTCACGCAGTCAAATGTCTTACATAGGTCGCAAAAAATAGCAGCAGACTATTTTATTATTTAATGCTTGTAAAATGTGGTGAGTGAAAACGTAAATTGCTTTCTTCATAGAGAAATCATTCTTAAACCGAAACTGTGATTTGCTGAGGTGAGATATTAGATGATGAAGAGGCAAGACACATAGCCTCTCGGCACCAGCTAGTATGGACCCTGTAGTAATACGCAACTCAGTGGTTTTGTAATTATGAAAACTGCTGTCGCTGTCATTAACGGATGACGTCCAAACGTTCAGTTTCTTCGTTAAATAACTGGAACGCATCGTTCATCCAACTCCATTTTTCTCATTGCTAACTTCAGTACTTCACCGTTAACCATTCGCAAGCGCTTGAAGCAACTGAATGCAGTTCGTTTGTTTTGGAATGAGCGAACATGCGTGCCTCATAAGAAACTGGTACTGTACATGATGTTCATAAAGTGCTGCTGTCATTTCAAAAATTTTTGCTTGGAAACTATTTTAGAAACAACATCGTGGCTTGTTGTAAGATGTATATCAGATGTCAACATTTTTCACCGTTATTCGAGAATTTCTACATGTGCCCGACTTGCCACTCCTAGAAAATGGAGGTGATACGAGCGAATCAAGATACCAATAGTTTTGATTACTTCACTGATTCGTGCGCAAAGGGCAAAAATGTCATTGATTGGTGTTGTGTACACTGGATTGTTGACGTAATCTTATAAAAAGTAGTCTGATGATACGATAACGAGAGAGCGAGGATACAATACGGGGTGGGGCAAATAAAAGTGGTCCAAAGAACAAAATCCAGGGTACGAAGGAACACAGAGGGGAAAGGAACTACAGAAGTGACGTGACTGTAGCAGATTTTGAAAGCGAGCACTATTCATCTCTTGGCACTTTTGGGCACTGGTCAGCAGGTTGGTGAAGGCGGATCGAAAGTAGAGTATTAGAATTGTTGCAGTCTCACCCGAAATGTTCTGCTGCAGTCCCGAAGACTTTGAGTGTGGCCGTGATACATCTTATACTTGAGGGTTCCCCAAACAACGTGTCCCCACACTGACACAACAGATGACGAAGATGACCACCTAGGGCCGCGACCAGAGTGACTTGTGCTAACAACTCTGTCAGGCGTGAAGACTGTGTGAATGTACTCCAGGGTCCGGACGGCTGTGTGGGCAGTTGCTCCATCCTGTTTGATGTAACTGTACGTCTTTTCTTCCCACGTTAATACCGACAAAAATGGTTTCAAAATGTTGGCAACTTTATGCTCCGAGGTCAGCGTTTGATGGAAGAAATGGGAACAGTGATGCAGCTTGCAGATAGGGCGCACCAAACCCCAAACTTCTCATCATGCAATGGTGTTTTGTGGAAATTAGGCACACTCTCCGCTGACCAGGACCTTTGATTTTGTGAGCTCACAAAACCACTCAGGTGAAACCAGGCTTCATTGGACATAAATAACAGTTACGTGTCCAAGCCATTCATTATCTAAGTGAACAGCCACTCACAGAACTGGAGGCGCTGAGGAGTATCTGCTGGTTTTAATGCATGGACAACAGACCCTCTGTAGGACCAGGTCCACGTGGAGCATTCGTCAGCATGATCTACGTGACACAGTGGTCTCTTGGGACAGGCGTCGGGCTGATTTGGCAAAACTCTGAAGCATTTTCTGGTGAATCGCAGCCACATTTTCAGAATGTTTTTGACTTGTTCGAAACAGATCCTGTCTGCTGTTGTTTTTTGGACTAAGCGTTGTGTGGCACACTCTGCTGGTGCTTTAAAAGCGTTAAACTTCTCAGCAGACTGACCCTCACCGAACGAACACTCGCTGTTCCACTGTGAATACCGTCGTCCCCTCTGCACTTCTCCACTCACACTGACACACTCCATACTACGCTCTGAACCGGTATGTATCACGTGTCAGACGTGGTGTGCCCGTCGCGGGGTGTGGTTGTATGTATACATTCACGTCCAATCGTACCTACTCTTCCTGGTTAGGCAAATCTCACCCCGTACTATTGCCCCTATTTGATGTAATATCGAACTCTTTCTACATCTTATAATAGTCTAGCTTTAAGTTACCTAACTCAACAATCGAAAATTCTATCTAAGTTGGCAACATCCTAAGAAAAACTGGGGCGAAACAAAACGATGATACTTTCTTTCTTATAATTTTTAAATGTTGCATGAAAAACTCAAGAATAATTAATGATGATATGAGTTTTTACTGTACTTATTACAGTTTCTACGGCTAATAGCTTGGATGGCGATTCGTTAGGCAATACTTGACCCTTCGGAAAGCATTAATTAGAAATAATATCGGAATTCATAAAATTAAAATTATTGCAGGTTGGGCGTATAGGACGACTGAATTACAGTCCCGCACAGAATGGCGATTATAAACATCGCAAACCAAACAAAAAACCTCCGTATTTAAATAATTCACCTTGACCAATAATAATTACTTTTACTGTGATTTTCAAGGAAGGAGATTGTAAAACGATTGAATCTACACTAAAGAAAATATTTTTGAGATTTTTCGGTGTAGAATAGTTAACACATAGACTCACATTTCAATCAACAGAACAAGAGAAATTAGCAGACTAGACAAACTTGCAACCGTCCGCAACAGTAATAGTATTAGTAGTTGTCTTTTTTCATATCGGTACATGTATATATAATTTACTGACTGATTTTTTTTATCTTGTTATTAGCTATAGATTAGGTACATCTCAGCATTACACAGATACTGGCACATAATGAAATTAAATATAATTTTATTTATGCATGTCATATGCGGTCATAATACAGGGGTTGTTCGTGATACGAGGGGAATATTTTTTTAGTCCAGCAGTGACACAACAGCGAGGCTGTTCGATGGGACTATCATGGCCCACGAACTTCTCAGAAAACTTGTCATCCAGCATATGCCATAGTTTCAGGCCCCGCCGTGGAGGTGTAATGCGTTTGGTGCATGTTATGTAATACATTGCTGCATATGAAATTTAGCTAACATATTGAACTTTTTTTTTTAGTCCTGGGTGGAGATGTCTACTTTTCACCAGTCTCGAGAAAGCTGAGCTGACGTAGGACACTCGTTTGCGATTGCGCTGCGCCAGCGATAAAGCCAGAGAGAAACACCCAAAACATCCCTCATGTTTCATAAATGGTTTTAGATATCCCTATGAGCTTTGACAAATGATAGCACGCTAGGAGTAGAATATTTTGCTCTGTGATTATTATGAAAAACTTCATTATTTACTGTGTTATTCCACTAATTACAGACTTTGTCGGTAAGAGAATGTAATTTTTAATGGCCATCTATAGCTGGTGAAACCGGAAATACTATGGGTTTTTGGTATAACATAAGTGAAGACATTACACATTTATTTTGAACCGATGATATGTATTTTCGCAATATACTGACCTTACTTTTCCTCAGTTCCTCACTGAAATTTAATAAATCTCTGTTTTCTCTCGCAGTTGTGTCTGCACAGCATCTTAGTAACATAATAATGTGTGAACTCTGTTGACTTTAAGCATATTTTAATACGACAAGAGAAATGTGTAGGTTTAACTCAAAATTCTTCACTCGTGACGCTTCTCTGAAAATTACAGATGGTTAACAAGCCAGGCGAAAACAAATCGCTACATTTTTGGCGGAACTCCTTGTTGATAGCTAAACAAAGCAGAGGTAACAGATCTTTTTGAATAATCACCTTGCAAGTGTGGGCATGGAGAGGCCCCATCTAGTATTTACAGAAAATTTGAGTGTAGCCATCAGTTTAGAATGGCACTTACCCTCCAGCACTCAGCATTTCCCCTACAGCACCTGCCTGCAACCCCACCACTACTACTCTCCCCACGCCTGCCCTATCGTCTGTGCATCC
Source organism: Schistocerca serialis cubense (assembly GCF_023864345.2). Taxonomy (NCBI): domain Eukaryota; kingdom Metazoa; phylum Arthropoda; class Insecta; order Orthoptera; family Acrididae; genus Schistocerca; species Schistocerca serialis. Next base: position 150,013,808 of record NC_064638.1, on the reverse strand, counting down.
ACTGGCTGTTGTATTCTGTGTGGACTCTACTGCTGTCACAGATTTGGAATCAGATGGCACATTGCACCATCCAGTCTGTCGTCAATATGATGCACTCATAGTCAAAAAAGGACAAAGGCAAAAACGTAGGGAGCTTTCAAACGTTTTACAACTAACCATGATTCTCAGTTTCTAACAGTCTCCAAACTATGATTTTTTTAAATGATAGTGCAGCTTTTTGGAAGGAAAAGGATGCCAAATTCCCAGTTGGGCATCAGAAATTAGGCTTCATGTGATTACAGAGATGACTCTTTCAATAAAACCATGGTTTATATGATTAAGCACCCTCAGTTGAACTTGGATGTCGTATGCAGTTATCTCTAGGTAGAGGCTGATTCTTCCAAAGAAGAAAACTGCAACAAGCCGCAGTTGATAATGTTGCTTATTTACACAAATAGCGACGTTACTGGTTTCGAAGTGACAGGTTCGTCCTCAGGCTGCCGTTCGCGTATGTATAGACATTTGTTGAAGTTTACATTAGTTTTTGGCTCTTTATTCCCCCTTGTCGCGAAAGGTTCTTAGAATGGTGGTGTCATTGACATTCCCGTTTGATTTTCTTGCAGAGCTGTTTACTAGTGTTCACGAAAAACTCTAGAATGTATGAAGCGAATGAGTTATTCCAACAGTCATCATGGAGTTGTATAACGGTGCAGAGCAAGGGAAGTGTAGTTCATGGCTTTGTGAATACAAATACGCTACTACAGTTGAGAGACAGTTTAGGACTAAACATCTCGTCACCATATAGACGAACTGTTATTAACTGATACAAACGTTTCACCGAATTTGGTTCTATATCACACAGTACGCCGGGTCAGAGTCGGCCAGTAGTCTGTGCACTGCAACTGAACAAGTTCAGCAGTCTTGCATTCATAGTCCGCGTAAATCAACGAGAGGTATCAGCTTACGATTGAATATGCCTAGTGTTTCAGTGTGAGAAGCATTATAGAAACGCATGTCATTCAGACACTACAAACTGGAACTGTTGCAGGCTGTAAGAGAAACTGATAACACAACTGGCACTGCTAAGAGTATCCTATGACTTCCACATCGCTCGCAACGGGTTATACACAATGCTGGTGACTACTACGAAGGTCAGTAAAACTTTGAAACACGTATCTATTTTGTACGAGCTGTAAGTAAATAGTTGCCGCTATTAAAGTTCCAACCCTCGTGTTTAATTTGGGCACTATTCACAAAGGATGACATTGTCACAGCAAAACATAACTTGATGGTATACTAGATTATGTTTATCCTACCTAAACAGAAAAGTTAACAATCTTGAAATGGAAATCAGTTCTGCTTTTAACAAAATTTTTATTTATTCTAAAGTTGAATGAGACGATTCGGCTACTGTGGTCACTTACAACTTCATGCACTGAAATGTAGCAGTTTCGGGCTTCAAGTTATTTGAACAGTCAGTGTAGTACAGCAAGCAGTTACTGAACTTTGCCGTGGTGAATTGGTTATTGTACATTGTCTTGATTGCACTTACTGAGCTTTATGATTTAATACACTTTGACTGATTTCCTTGCACTGCATAATACTCTTGGCTTACATTCGATATTGGCTACAAATACTGTGGTTACAGTGCTAGGTTGGCTAGTAGATTTCTCATCGTTTCACTGTGTTTAAATATTAGCCTATGTAAGGTAACCATCCGAAGTAACTTTGTGACTGATCTGAATAAACTGTTAGTGAACTTTAACCCCGTAGCTAGGCTACATCATTATCCTTAGCTATCATTCGTTTCTTATCTCCTTTATTTAAAAATCCATCCATTTACTTATATTGTTTTATAAAATTTTCAGTGATTGTCTGATGAGTATGCGATATGAATAGATGATGCTTCTATAATAGCTGAAAGAAACAGCGCATGACGCAGCTTGTGATCTGCAGACGAGACATATACAAATTAACGTCGTGAACTCGCGCTATAATGGTTAGGCAACGACAAGTTGATTGCAACTGGCGATTAATCTTACAATAGTTACCAGTTGTCAAAAAACCCACTGATATTGCATGCTCAACAAAATAAATTATGTCCCGTCCAACCTCTGCTTAGTCAGTATTCTTCTTGTCAGCGTTTTTGACATCATTAAGGTTTCTTTCATATAGTAGGTGCTACAATAGTTAATGATAATGGCGATTACGTAACTGTCTGAAGCTGATGTTGTTATCCTTACTTTTTTAAACCTCTAACTGCGGCAATGAAAAGCTTTAATTCTGCAAGGTTATTGTTCATATTACTCACATTATATGTGATCTCCGCTCTCACATGTATAACCTGCTATGCCCACGTTTGGGAGTGAGGCTTCTCTTAAAGCTGCAAGTGATATCAGATACGCTTGCTGACCTATTCTTTAAGGGAAACAGATTTCTCAATGTTAAGCTCCCACTTCGCCCTAGTTTGTTCAGTACATAAGAAAGGAGTGAACTGCAGAGGGCAGCCATATGAGTTTACGCCTCATGACGGGTGTGGCAAAGTGCTTCCGTTTTTGTGCCTTGTTCTGCAGCTGAGACCGCAGAGTGTTCAGTGCACCCACAGGGCAGACGCAAACGCAGCGAGCTGACCGCCGAGGGACGTGACTGTGAGGAGCCGTTGCTGCGACGTCTCCTCCTGGGGCGGCGTGGCGACGCACTCGTTCGCAACTTTTTCATCTTGCGATAGTCTGTTCTCATCTCTAGAGTCGCTCTAGTTGTGTAGTGAAAGGGGGATATCCTGGTTTTCAAGACAATCGACATTTTCTATAAAATCACTGTTCCTGTATGACTGTATGCAATGACTTTACTTAATTTCAACAATGTTTGCAAAAAAACGGGCCAAAACATTCACACCAAGTTCGTAACAGTATAACATGAACCATTTGAGAAGTGAGAAACCCGTCTCTATGCCACTGTTAATGCAGAAATATTTCACTATTGAGAATTGAGGGCAAAGAAATTATACACTACTGGCCATTAAAATTGCTACACCACGAAGATGACGTGCTACAGACGCGAAATTTAACCGGCAGGAAGAAGATGCTGTGATATGCAATCGATTAGCTTTTCAGAGCATTCACACAAGGTTGGCGCCGGTGGCGACGCCTACAACGTGCTGATATGAGGAAAGTTTCCAACCGATTTCTCATCCACAAACACCAGTTGACCAGTGTTGCCTGGTGAAACGTTGTTGTGATGCCTCGTGTACGAAGGAGAAATGCGTACCATCACGTTTCCGAGTTTGATAAAGGTCGGATTGTAGCCTATCGCGATTGCGGTTTACGGTATCGCGACATTGCTCCTCGCTTTAGTCGAGATCCGATGACTGTTAGCAGAATATAGAATCGGTGGGTTCAGGAGGGTAATAAGGAACGCCGTGCTGGATCCCAACGGCCTCGTATCACTAGCAGTCGAGATGACCGGCATCTTATCCTCATGGCTGTAACGGATCATGCAGCCACGTCTCGATCCCTGAGTCAACAGATAGGGACGTTTGCAACACAACAATCATCTGCACGAACAGTTCGACGACGTTTGCAGCAGCATGAACAATAAGCTCGGAGACCATGGCTGCGGTTACACTTGACGCTGCATCACAGACAGGAGCGCCTGCGATGATGTACTCAACGACGAACATGGGTGCACGAATGACAAAACATCATTTTTCGGATGAATCCACGTTCTGTTTACAGCATCACGATGGTCGCATCCGTGTTTGGTGACATCACGGTGAACGCACATTGGAAGCGTGTATTCGTCATCGCCATATTGGCGTATCACCCCGCGTGATGGTATGGTGTGCCATTGGTTACACGTCTCGGTCACCTATTGTTCGCATTGACCGCACTTTGAACAGTGGACGCTACATTTCAGATGTGTTACGACCCGTGGCTCTACCCTTCCTTCGATCCCTGTGAAATCCTACATTTCAGCAGGATAATGCGCGACCGTATGTTGCAGGTCCTGTACGGGCGTTTCTGGATACAGAAAACGTTCGACTGCTGCCCTGGACAGCTCATTCTCCAGATCTCTAACCAACTGAAAACGTCTGGTTAATGGTGGCCTAACAACTGGCTCGTCACAATACGCCAGTCACTACTCTTCATGAACTGTGGTATGATGTTGAAGCTGAATGGGCAGCCGTACCTGTACACGCCATCCACGCTCTGTTTGACTCAATGCCCAGGCGTATCAAGGCCGGTATTACGGCCAGAGGTGGTTGTTCTGGGTACTGATTTCTCAGAATCTATGAACCCAAAATACGTGAAAATGTAATCAGATGTCAGTTCTAGTATAATATATTTGTCCAATGAATACCCGTTTATCATTTGCATTTCTTCTTGGTGTAGCAATTTTAATGGCAAGTAGTGTATATTACCTAAATATAAACACTTTTGTATGTATACCTACACAGACCATATAAAGACACAGAAATAAATGAAGGAGCAAGTACGTTCATCGGTGAGCTTAGGTAGCTGCCACACTTCGGGTTTCAGAAAGTGAACACGAGTGGTGAAATATGGAATGAGAGCTTTTTTTAAAAAAAATATGTCGCTATTATGGCAATTTTGAAGCTACTACTACGGCAACTGGTATTTGGTTCCTCGGCAGTAATTAAGAAATACGTGTTCCCACATTTTTGGAAGTTTAAGCCCTATAGGGGTGAAATAGTTGGTGAAAGTTGGTTTTAAAATAATTCATTATTGGAGAACTGCTAAGGCATTTTTATCGCTACATCTTTGAGAACTGGTATTTGACTTCTCGGTTATAAATAAAAAAAATACGTTTTTCAGTGTTTTCGGTAATTCATCCCCTAAGGCAGTGAAATAGGGCATGAAAATTTTTAAGAAAATATTTTGTTATACTACAACATTTTTAAAGCTAAATGTATGAAAACTGATATTTCACTGCTCGGTTTGAAATAAAGAAATGTGTGGAAACATCACCACAAGAATTTAAATTAATTAAATTATTGAAATGACTGAAATGAAAATCTGGAGATTACGTGAATACTGGCACCGATAGTTAGTACGCGAACAAAGTACACAAAACTTATTGTACCTCAAATGACTGGTAGTTATCAGATTAGCATTTTTAAGATAATTATTGGGATGTCTTACCGGTAAGCGTATTCATTTGTATAAGCAAAGTACATCTTTCAGTTTATTAATATGAATTTGGATTCTGTGATCTAATTTTCATCCTCAAATGGTTAACTTCAACGAGTTTCAAAATACACATCGAAAATTTTTACAAAAAGAAATTATTATAGCCTCATAATAATTCGGTAAGAAACGAAGCTTATAAACATGATACAGAAAAAAGTCAGGAAGGCAGAGTAAAACGTGTTGAACGTGAGCGAAAATAACCAACATTAATACTCCTCGAAGTGGAAGGACAGGTTGCAGACTTTGAAAAAAGGCTTACTGGAATTCACGTCATCTATGACACTTTCCTTCCTCACAAAATACATCTAATCACGCTCAAGGGTTTATCTCATTACGTCCATGGTTCCTACTTTTTCGATACTGGCTGGCATAACCAAAATTTTGGTTAAAAACTTATATTTTTTTCTTGCTAACGTAAAGTGTAGTTAGGGACCTGTACACTACTAGACGAAAGTGAAAAATCTTCCAAACAACATTCAAATTGGGCATTAGCATCGTCTTTTAATGTCCTAGGTCTGTCTGCAGGTTAACGCTGAAACTGTCACCACGTCAAGAAACAAGGATAATTTCTCGTGAACGGCGGGAAAACCAAGTAAATCGCAAGTCAAATGGGCATTGCTAAATTCTTAATACTCCCTGTTGTGCGTGACGAAAGAATGCTCGTCAGCAGTGAAGTTGGTTCTTTGATATACTCCTGGTCGAAGCTGAGTTGATACTATAACACAAACAACATATTAGATCAGATTATTATAGCTTGACTACGATGAAATACTTATCTGCATTAGGGAGGACGACGGGTCAAACACGTGTCCGGCCATCCTCATTTAGGTTTTCCGCGATTTCTAGAATTCAGGCTAATGCCGGAATGGTTCCTTTGAGAGAGCACGGCCGACGTCCTTCCCCATCCTCCTCTAATCCGAAGGGACCGATGACCTCGCTGATTGGTCCCCTTCCCCTAGTTAACCAACCAGCCAACAAACCAATACTTAACTCTGTAACAATGTATGGCCACAGGAATGTCATGTGCATTTGTTACTGTCACTGAACGCCAAGAACAAGACAATAGTCTCTCCTCGCAATGTACAGTTGACTATAAGTTTGCTGCATAATTCTATCTAAATGAAATTTCGCACTGCTGCCTGCAGTGAGGCGATGGTGTTGTCTTAGGCTTGAGAAGAACCCTGTTCTGACGTAAGTAGACTTGCTGCAGCGGTGGTATATGGAATTGCTGAGAGAGAGGGTGAGAGGGCGGGGGGGGGGGGGGGGGGGGGGGGCAGTGAGGTACCAACGTCGACATGGTACGTCGTTCTTCGGACGGTACCACACTCCCCACTGCAACAGGAAATGTTATTCTCCAGTTCAGTAACGTCACAGACTGTTAGTCATTGCTAGAAATTCGAGAGAATTTTGTAATTAATAAACATTCAGTTCTCATATTCCAGGAGGGGACAACTGCTCTTGAGGAAGTCTATTTGCGAACACTCACATCAGTTACTCTTACCACGTTTGCCACAAAACTCTGATTCCGTAAATCCCTCAAAAACCAAATAAATTCAAAAAAAGAAAATGAAACTGTTTGTAAATTTTCCTAGACGACAGCTATCGAAGCTTTTAAAGTTAGATAGCTGAGTCTTGGAAGCTGTCTTGCAGTGTTGACTCCGATGGCGTAGTATGTCCATAAATATCCAAGTAAGACCATTAAGTTTCTTGTAAAGTTTAAATAATCAGTTTGCTAACTACAATGCTTTTGTGCCTGCTTCCGCGAGATATGTGCTGAGCTGTAAACAACCAATACCGCCGTCCTTTTATGCCCGCACCTGTAAAGTACATTTCCACCACGTGAAACTGTTACACTGGTAACTCTCCCACTTTTGGTGTATGCAGAATCACATTAACTGTAGGTGTTATACAGAAGTCGATGATTTATTTCTTCCCTTGTGTCACACCAGCACCCAAGTCTAGGAACAACTGTCGCACCTGACTCTACTCAGTCTCTATCTGAGTGTCTACTATCCGGTCATCGATATTTTGCTATCTCGTATAGCAGATTTGGTACGTATTACAGTTATTCTAACTTTAAGTAATATAAACATGTACAGGAAAAGAAGCGCCGTATACCAGGAACCAGAGAATAAACGTGTAGACAACAGCAAACATGAAACTTCCTGGCAGATTAAAACTGTGTGCCCGAACGAGACTCGAACTCGGGACCTTTGCCTTTCGCGGGCAAGTGCTCTACCATCTGAGCTACCGAAGCACGACTCACGGCCGGCCCTCACAGCTTTACTTCTGGCAGTATCTCGTCTCCTACCTTCCAACTTGCCCGCGAAAGGCAAAGGTCTCGAGTTCGAGTCTCGGTCGGGCACACAGTTTTAATCTGTCAGGAAGTTTCATATCAGCGCACACTCCGCTGAAGAGTGAAAATCTCATTCTGCAAACATCCCCCAGGCTGTGGCTAAGCCATGTCTCCGCAGTATCCTTTCTTTCAGGAGTGCTAATTCTGCAAGGTTCGCAGGAGAGCTTCTGTAAAGTTTGGAAGGTAGGAGACGAGATACTGGCAGGAGTAAAGCTGTGAGGACCGGGCGTGAGTCGTGCTTCGGTAGCTCAGATGGTAGAGCACTTGCCCGCGAAAGGCAAAGGTCCCGAGTTCGAGTCTCGGTCGGGCACACAGTTTTAATCTGCCAGGAAGTTTCATATCAGCGCACACTCCGCTGCAGAGTGAAAATCTCATTCTGGAATAGCAAACATGTTGTGTAGCATAAAGAAAACTGTTACTGCTAAACAACGTATAAACTGACAACGATATATATGTATCGTGTTGGTTAAATACAGTGATGCAAAATGATAAAAAAAGACAAAAAGATTAAGACTTGTGTATGTATTATATTCATCAGATAATAAACATATTAATAATACCAAAGATGTTGCGTAGCATAAATAAAGTTAATACTACTAAAGAAGGTATATATATATATTGTGTTAGTTAAATGCACAGACGAAATGATAAGAAATACTAACAACAGCATCTTCTCAGCTCGTGGCAACCTTTTGGCGTACGAAGTAAAATCTGTGAGGAAATTAATTTCCAAAAGTTTCCCCCCACTCCCCTGCACACACACAGACACAGACACATCGAATATGTACACGTACACGTCACACAAAAGGAGCCTAGTATTTGCCCCTATCAGTGTTCGCACGCTTCTTTTGTTTGCTGATACGCTCACTCATATACTCTCACTGCACCTCAACAGCGACGGAGAGGGCAAAGTACGCTTACGGATGATGAAATAGGTGTGATGTACAAAGAAATCACCGCTGAGTGCGAAGACTGTCAGTTGATCGTAAACATAAGTAAATGTATTGCACTAGTAACGCGTGTAACTAGACGAAAAGAGTAGATATCGTTTGGTTGTACGATTAGCAAACTGTAAATGGTATTACTGACAACTGTGAAGTGTCTATTAGTAAATGATTGACTGTGTTTCTATATATTTGTAATCATTAAAATCGTACCGGGTTTCTTGTCGCGTCAATTCGTAGTGGGTCAGAGACGTTTCGTTAACAAGAAACCAGACCAATTCTAAGAATTTGTATAACTACCTGTAAGTCTGAGCTTAGTGTCCGAACAACCCGTACCAATGTGGGACAGACCACTAGGTGTCATGAGAGGTGGACCCACTAGTATAAATGGAGCAGGTGAGTAGCGTGTTGTCAGCACACCAGCAGTAACATCAAAATGGGTGTCAGGACAGCACAGTAACGTCGTACGTGAACTATAGCTGAGTCAGCGTAAGTTGATCCCTGACAGCTGCAGTGGGCTGGGCATGGCAGCTTCACATGCCTATCTCAACCAGTTATATAATGCGATTTTGTAAACGTCTCTTTGGCAACGCCTCAGTATTGGGACAAATCTGCAGAGGGCTACTGTTTTCGCCCGCAGCAGTTACGGCTTTGCAGTTCAAAGCTGTCCACAGCGCTACGAGTTGTTAGAGGTCTCCTTACGCCGCCTCCACTATTGCCATTGGATGTCAAATGAATAACACATCCATCAGGGACATTTCGGCCCTTCTAAAGTTCCGCAGTTCGATTGTTGGTGGTTCGACTGTGAAGTGGAAATACGAAGGAACAACGACAGCTGAACCAAGATCAAGTACTGACCGGCAGGGCCTTCGAGCATTTCAGCACATGGTTGACAAAAATCGCATGAAATCAGGTGAAGGAAGCCCTCGTAATTTCCAAAATGGTACCAGCTGTCCAGATAGCTTAATGGTGTGCGTAGGGAGTCAAACATAATGGGGTACAGTGGTCGAGAATCTCCTTATAAGCCACACACTTCTGTAGTGAACGCTAAACCGACTCTTGGGGTGGTTTAGGGAGGGACTCCAGTTGACAATGGATGACTGGGAACGAGTGATTCCGAATGATGAATTACTCTATACCGTGTGGAAATTTGATCAAAGGCTTTGTGTTTGGTGAATACTTCGAGAACGTTACCTGTCATGATGTGTAGCGCCAACAGTGAAGTATAGAGAAGATGGTGTTACAAAATTGTGGTGACTCTCATTATCAGCTTGTGGTCCTTTTACCACACTTAAGAAAACGCTCAGTGTGGTATGATAGCAACATATTTTCAGCGTTGTGTATTGGATACAGTAGAGGAACAGGTGGGAGATGACGATTGTTTGTATTAGCACGAAAATGTACCCAGACATAAAGTAGCATCCGCGAGGCGGAGGTTTGTTGACAATAACATTCCTGAGATGGACTAGCCTGCTCATAGTCCTAACCTGCACTCAATGTAACAGTTCTGGGACGACTCAGAACGTCAACGTCTGTCCAGATCCCTGGGTCCAATGTCAGTGCCCCCTCTGGTTTCGGCTCTTGAGAGTGAATATACAGCCATATCTCCAGAGACATTCGGAAACCTCGCTGGAGGTGTCCCCAGTACAAATCGTCATTAAGGCGAAGAATTGCCACACTCCACATTAATCTCCACTTTGTTCGGATAGTTTTCATCAGATACTGTAATTATTCGGAGCGACAGCATAAAGACGTGCCACAAGTTCATCACACGGCCATAACAGCCGTAATTACGGTTACTGCTCCTGCAGCTGCTGCTATTGCCACAGCAGTCATCGGTTTGTAAGGTAGTCATAAGAAGAAACTCTTTTTGCAGTTATTCTCATGTGTGAAACTGTTACTAGGAATGAACACTTTCATTAAATAGTTTTGATCAGACTCGTTCTGTAATGCAGAAATATGATAAACGTAAGCTGCAGTAACTGCATGAAAAAGTGAAATCCTTTTCAACGTTAACTTCCCTCAAATTCCCACACGATGATTTCAGTAGTACGTCTAAAGTGCGGTATTTCGGGCAATGCGCGTTGGCTGCAAAAAGCTGTAGTATGCTGCTTGCACACAGTAGCCCTGCGATGTAATTTCCTCAAAACTTTCAACACGAATATTTTATCATGGCTGTTAATTGTTTTAGATTACAATACAACTAAAGAGGTTGGAAACATCGCAGTAATTGCAGTTAAATAAGAAAACTATACAATAATACTAACGACAGACCAAAATGGAAAACCTCTCTGTGAAACTGATTAGTTGTTAATAGTGTTGTACGCAATTTAAAAGTGAGAATGTTCTACGAAATCCGTAACTGCGCAACACACGCAACGGACTAAAAATTTATCTGGTCATAAAAACTCAGTTAGTTACATTCAGAAAAGATCCTAAAGAATTTAGAAAGCTCTGCACTAAAAAACATACTGGAGTTACTAAATATGGAATGACATGCACAAAGGCAATGAGACAGCATTATGAGACAGTAAGACTTACATGCTAAATATGTACACTACCTAAACCTACATAGGTTCATGAATATCACTGTCAATTTCAATACTTAAACACTTTCTCACTAAGAAAGAAGAAGCAGGGCTGGAATTTTGCCCAATTATTTAACATTGAACTACTGCATCCAATAAAATCAGAAACATAGGAAAAACTTTAAAAGTTTATTGATGGGAAACAATATATTTCAGTACCTCGTCTCCTACCTTCCAAACTTTACAGAAGCTCTCCTGCGAGAGCTTCTGTAAAATTTGGAAGGTAGGAGACGAGGTACTGGCAGAAGTAAAGCTGTGGGTACCGGCCGTGAGTCGTGTTTCGGTAGCTCAGTTGGTAGAGCACTTGCCCGCGAAAGGTAAAGGTCCCGAGTTCGAGTCTCGGTCGGGCACACAGTTTTAATCTGCCAGGAAGTTTCATATCAGCGCACACTCCGCTGCAGAGTGAAAATCTCATTCTGGAATATATTTCAATTAATAATTTCTATTCGTTCATCAGCAGTACTCGGACTGAAGGTCTATTATTCATTTAAGGCACTTATGAACCAAGTCAGAGGTCAAAACTGCTACTGTTTATTTTCCAGACTTCATCTTCATATGCATTTGACACATGCATTGAAAACTTCTCAACCTCCCACTCTCTGTGTCCACCTCTTCCTCCTTCTCCCTGTCCAGCTGATCCTCTCACCTCTATCTGCCCCTCTTCTCACCTCAATCTACCCATCTTCTCCTCCCCACTCTGTCTCTCCACCTTCCCTCTTCCTCTCTTCGTCTATTTCTTCCATCTCCTTGCTCTGACCTTATCTTCCCTCCCCCTCCCTCTGACAATATCATCCCACACGTCTCTCTTTCCTTATCCACCTCCCCTTCTACCTTTCCCACCTGTCCCTCCGACTGCCTCATCCATTTCCCCCTCAGATCCTTCTTTCTACCTCCCCCCTTACTCTACCCATCCTCTCCTTTATCGATCTCAACCTGTCCCCAACTGTGCTCATCAGCACATGTCGCCTCAACAGTACAGTTCAATAAGTCAGGCTCTTTCTACTCTCACAACACACACAGACTATACAAAAGGAGCTTGAAAATAGTTTATTTGCCCCTGACATACAGGCTACCATACAGAGCAGGGTGCTAAAGCAAGTTTGACACTTTTCTTGTACGCCTGATTGAGAGGCTGCGCGATCTGCTCGACTTGGGGAATGAAGTTGGCATAGTACGTGATTTGACCCAGAAACGCTTACAACTACTTAAGTACGAGCTGTCACGCTGATAATAAAATCGACGTGGTAACGCGTGGGAGTGATACCCTTATCATGAACAGTGTGGGTCTGGCATTTGATGCTGGGAGCAAAGAAACCGTGCCTTCCCCACCGAAAGCGTAAACCATATTACTGAAGTTCTTTAATGAGGGAATAAAGATTCTTGTAAGGATCCGCATCACTCGTCCGCATAACTCTAATATTACCCAATTAATTTTCACAGCGCAGAACACTCTGATTCATTTGTCTTGAATAGTTTTTTCAAAATTTCGGATGCACTCGCATCCCCAAAGAGTAAACGATTGTACCTGTATAAGCGAAAAGGCAATTTTAAAACCAGTAGCTCACGGGCAAACTCATCACACAGCAGTTGAAGGTACGCGCCCTGTAAATCAATTTTCGAAAAATATTGGCCCCAGCTAACTTAGGCAACATCTATGGGCGAAGCAGTGAAGATATGGGACAGTCACCAACAGTCTGAGAAACTTTTAAGGGTTTTGCAGGAAGGTTGTGCCACAAACTGATTGTTAAGACAAAATTCGATACCTTACGCCGTTTCGAAGTTAATTAGCATTGAAGTTAGACAAAGAGATCGCTGCGCCCGAAATTCAAGCTCCCCACAAGTTGTTCTCATAGCGTAGATGATTGCACAAGAGACTGTTCAGCCATTTTCTAGGGCTCGATCCTTACTATCATCCCATGTTTAATTTTTGTATTGCTTTCTTGTTCGGTGTTGAAACACGTTTGGAGACACTCTTCCTTCGGGGGGGCGGGGGGGGCTGCTTGAACTTGGGTCATATTAGCTGACTTCAATATTAATTAACTCAGAAATAATAAAATAAAAGACGGTAATGTGCCAGAATGCTGCTATAATTTTTAAATGCTAGACACTTTACATTAGCAATACCCCTGTTTCGGCATAATCGTCATCTTTACGTTATCTGTAACCAAATACGCTTTGTGAAAAGTGGTGCAATGTATCGATTTTTTTCTTGACAGGTTTTTCTCAGCACAACCTGCTCTGCAACACCCTTACAAGCTTTGCAGACTGTTTCTGATCACACTGCAGATCAATGTTAAATTGTGAGTCAACAGAGTATTTAAAATCACCACAGATGTGTAACGACCCGTTCGGTTTGTTTAGTGACCACTACAGATGTTGCACACTGACTGATGGAAACCGGCGAGGTAATGCCATGATCCTGAACGTGTGCGATTTCGACCTGAATAGCCTCGCGAACCACAAAGGCAAGTGGGGGAGCTCAGCAAAGCTTAGGCACCACAGAAGGTTCAAATGGTTCAAATGGCTCTGAGCGCTATGGGACTCAACTGCTGAGGTCATTAGTCCCCTAGAACTTAGAACTAGTTAAACCTAACTAACCTAAGGACATCACACACATCCATGCCCGAGGCAGGATTCGAACCTGCGACCGTAGCGGTCTCGCGGTTCCAGACTGCAGCGCCTAGAACCGTACGGCCACTTCGGCCGGACGCCACAGAAGGCTTTCCGGAAATACGAGCCCTAAAGTTACGGGCACATCCGAGAGCTTGTACACTAATTTGGTGCTCTACTGTGTAACCAAAACAGGCAATGACGTCTAAGCCAGAAAATGATAGTAGCCGTAGGGGGATGCAGCACTAAAAATGCTCTTACTCGTACAACGTGTTTGTACTTAGCCGACAGTGACAGTTCGTCGAGCAGAGAAATGGCCTCGCGGCAGTAAGAAGTGACTCGGCGCAGAGGCTAATGCTTCATAGGCGAACCGATCCGTCAGTATGTCTCCTCGTTGATTAAGGAGGCGACAGCGCCGGTGTCCAGCTGGATTCCCACGGACTGACCGAGTGTCACCAAGTCCAACGTGAGCTTCTGTGGCGGCAGAGAAACTGCCGGCCTCGCTGCCGTGACGGAATGTATTGCAGCGTACGTACGTGTCTGGCGGGCTGCTTGTTGACACACAACCGTCACGTGACCTCAGCGGCCGCAGGTCCAGCAGTGCGCAGGATGCGGGCATCAGCTTCTGGTATGCCCGCTGCCGCATCAGGGAAAACACTGTAGTTTCGGAGAAGTGCTTAACTGGCAATGCGACGCCGAGGAGGGAGGGCGTTTCTGACCCACCCGGTTAACATTACCAAACATGTCACCCGATGCTGAGGGCATAACATCTACATCTACATCTACATGATTACTCTGCTTTTCACAGTAAATTTCCTGGCAGAGGGTTCAATGAACCACCTTCAAGCTGTCTCTCTATCGTTCCACTCTCGAACGGCACACGGGAAAAACGAGCACTTAAAATTTTCTGTGCGAGCCCTGATTTCTCTCATTTTATCGTGACGATCATTTCTCCCTATGTAAGTGGGTGCCAACAGAATGTTTTCGCAAACGGAGGAGAAAACTGGTGATTGAAATTTCTTGAAAAGATCCCGTCGCAACGAAAAACGCCTTTGTTTTAATGATTGCCACTCCAAGTCACGTATCATGTCTGTGACACTATCTCCCCTATTTCGCGGTAATACAAAACGAGCTGCCCTTCTTTGTAATTTTTCGATGTCATCTGTCAGTCCCACCTGATGTAGATCCCACACTGCACAGCAATACTCCAGAACAGGGCGGACAAGCGCGGTGCAAGCAGTCTCTTTGGTAGACCTGTTGCACCTTCTAAGTGTTATGCCAACGAATCGCAGTCTTTGGTTTGCTCTACCCCCAATATTATCAATGTGATCGTTCCAATTTAGATTATTTGTAATTGTAATCTCTAAGTATTTAGCTGAATTTACAGCCTTCAGATTTGTGCGACTTACCCATAATCGAAATTTAGCTGATTTCTTTTAGCACTCATGTGAATAACTTCGTACTTTCCTTTATTCAGGGTCAATTGCCACTTTTCGCACCATACAAATATCTTATTTAAATCATTTTGCAAGTCGTTTTGATCATCTGATGACTTTACAAGACGGTAAATGACAGCAACATCTGCAAAAAATCTAAGACGGCTACTCAGATTGTCTCCTATGTCATTAATATAGATCAGGTACAATAGATGGCCTACAACACTTCCTTGGGGAACGCCGGATATTACTTATGTTTTATTCGATGACTTCCCGCCTGTTACTACGAACTGTGACCTTTCCGACAGGAAATCACGAATTCAGTCGCTCAACTGAGGCGGCGATAGTAGGCACGCAGTTTGGTTATAAGACGCTTGTTGGAACGGTGTCGAAAGCATTCTGAAAGTCTAAAACATGGAATCAATTTGACATCCCCTGTCGATAGCTCTTATTACTTCATGAGTATAAAGAGCTAGTTGTGTTTCACAAGTACGATATTTTCTGAAACCGTGCTAACTATGTGTCAGTAAATAGTTTCCTTCGAGGTACTTCATATTGTTCGAATACAGTATACGTTCCAAAACCCTACTGCAAATCGACGTTAGCGATACAGGCCTGTAATTCAGCGGATAACTCCTACTTCCCTTTTTGGGTATTGGTGTGACTTGAGCAATTTTCCAGTCTTTAGATATGGATCTTTCTGTGAGCGAGTGGTTGTATATAAATGCTAAAAATGGAACTATTTTATCAGCATACGCTGAGAGGAACCTAACTAGTACACAATCTGGACCGGAGGCCTTGCCTTTATTAAGTGATTCAAGTTGCTTTGTTACACCGAGGATATCTACTTCTATGTTTCTCATCTTGGCAGTTGTTCTTGATTGGAATTCAGGAATATTTACTTCGTCTTCTTTGGTGAACGAGTTTGGGAAAACCGTGTTTAATAACTTTGCTATAGTGACACTGTCATCAGTGACTTCACCGTTGTTGTCGCGCAGTGAAGGTATTGATAGCGTCTTGCCACTGGTGTGCTTCATGTATGACCAGAATCTCTTTGGGTTTTCTGTCAGATTTCGAGACAGAATTTCGTTGCGGAAATTATTAAAAGCATCTCGTATTGAAGTACGCGCTATATTTCGCACTTCCGTAAAACTTTGCCAATCTTGGGGATTTTGCGTTCTCTTAAATTTGACATGCTTTTTTCGTTGCTTCTGCAACAACAATCTGACCCGTTTTGTGTACCATGGGCGGATCAGTACCATCACTTATTAATTTATGTGGTATATATCTCTCAATTTCTGTCGATACTATCTCTTTGAAAACATTCCACAACTTTTCTACCCTTACATGCTCTTGATAAGGCGTTAAGAGAATTTTTATCAGCTTTCTTAAATAGATAAAGTTTGCGTTAGTTTTTAACGGTTGTAGGTGTTACGATATTCAGCCTAGCAGAAACTGCCTTGTGGTCGCTAATCCCTGTATTAGTCACAATACTCACTATTTGCCCAGGATTATTTGTTGCTAAATCTGAGTGACGTATGCTAGTCTCTCACGAGACGCCGGTGATCCGGACGCCCATGAACTCGACTGAGACTTAGTATCCAGACTGGAAGATAAATAGTCCGAATCACTGGGTGACCACAGCTTACGTCTGTGAGAACGTGATAAATTTGAATGTCACTTGTAAAAGTATGCTGGGCTGCCGAAGTAAACTCGAAAATTTGATCAATATTAAGCACTTCACGATGGTTAGGATCGGACTTGACCTTAGCTTTAGCTGTGACGTACCTGTCGGGAGAAAGGTCAAGGCTTACAACCGAATCACGAATTAATGATTCCATGTATAGAACGTCGCCGTTCGGGCACTTAAAACTGGTAAATCGGCTGCCTAATCTGCGTAGGACAGCAGTTAAACTGGAGCCGAGCAACATCTTGGTGCGTCTGCCTATCGGAGTATTCGGTTAAACCACCACAGAGATAACCGAAAAGCAATTTACTGGAGTCAAAGAGTCGCCACGATTTCTGCACCATTTCGCACAAACAACTACTAGAAGAGAAAAACCAAACTTCTTTGATGCCTACCAGCGATTTTGTAAGCAAAACAATGGGATTTGGAACGACAGAGGCAGACTTCCCATTTCTTCGATAACTAGCCGAATGCAGCGAGTGGCGGCAGGGGCGTAGCTACAGCCACCGACTGATGGGTTCGTTGCTGACGAGACTCCGGCTGCAGGACAGCGGCTTGCTTTTCTTTATGCTGCTGCTCTTGAGATGCAATTTGTTGCTGTTATAGCGACAGCTGCTGCTGCCTCAGCTCCATAAACTTGGGGTCAGTAACACAGGAACCGAGTGCAAATACAACGCCGTAAACACGAGGGGGGAAGAACTCATCACCACCAAAAAACACGCACGTAATGCCAATGCGGCATCCGTGAACAAAACCATAATTCTAGAATGAAGTTTTCACTCTACAGCCGTGTGCGCTGATATGAAACTTCCTGGCAGATGAAGACTGTGTGCCGGACCGAGACTCGAACTTGGGACCTTTGCCTTTCGCGGGCAAGTGCTCTACCAACTGAGCTACCCAAGCACGACTCACGCCCCGTCCTCACAGGTTTAATTCCGTCAGTACCTCGTCTCCTACCTTCCAAACTTCACAGAAGCTCTCCTGCGAACCTTGAAGACCTAGCACTCTAGGAAGAAAGGATATTGCGGAGACATGGCTTAGCCACAGCCTGGGGGTTGTTTCTAGAATCAAGTTTTCACGCTACAGCCGTGTGTGCGCTGATATGAAACTTCCTGGCAGATTAAAGCTGTGTGCCGGACCGTGACTCGAAACTCGTGACCTTTGCCTTTCGCGGGCAAGTGCTCTACCAACTGAGCCACCTAAGCACGACTCACGCCCAGTCCTTTCTTCCAGGAGTGCTAGTTCTGCAAGGTTCGCAGGAGAGCTTCTGTGAAGTTTGGAAGGTAGGAGACGAGGTACTGGCAGAATTAAAGCTATGAGGACGGGGCGTGAGTCGTGCTTGGGTAGCTCAGCTGGTAGAGCACTTGCCCGCGAAAGGGAAAGGTCCCGAGTTCGAGTCTCGGTCCGCCACACAGTTTTAATCTGCCAGGAAGTTTCAAAACCAAAATTGACGTGAGCAAAGTACGGAACAGACATCAAGACATTAAACCAGAATATGCAAGTCCGAGGCGGTGTATAAGTCTGAATAACAAGTAGGCACGATACAAGTGATCGCATATGGCGTACGATGATGTAATGAGCCAAGGGCGCTCGCATGCATCTAGGTTGCTATGGAGTGGGACCACTGGGGAGGGGTGAGCAAGTCTAATTGAAATACCTGCGCACCGCTATCGCTAATGTCCGTAGGCGGAGATATAACGAGGGCTTGCTGCAAAGTAATGCCTCCGACTTCTTTATGGGGAATCTCTTAAATATTTTCAAATAAAATAAACGCCGCTAACATTCTGAATCTTTGTTCTACGTGTCTCCTTATTTGCAGCTCTGTGTAGCTAGAGAACTGCGAATTCTATCGTTTGACATGGCGGTGTGTAACGTAACTAGAGGGTAACAATTATTGAACTATATGAAAAAGGAAATGTAAATTAGTTACAGATTACGGCGTGCACACATTTCATTCAGTATGTAAACGTCACTACAGATATTCAGATTTAGGTTATGACATATTCGATATGCCTGTCATCACTGGCGATGATGTGGCGCAGACGAATAGCGAAATTCTGAAGTGTCGGAACATCGATGCTGTCGATGACCTCCTGAATGGCTGTTTCAAGCTCATCAATGGTTTTGCGGTTATTGCTGTATACCTTGTCTTTAAATTTTTTTTTTGTCATCAGTCTACTGACTGGTTTTATGCGGCCCGCCACTAATTCCTTTCCTGTGCTAACCTCTTCATCTCAGAGTAGCACTTGCAACCTACTTCCTCAATTATTTGCTTGACGTATTCCAATCTCTGTCTTCCTCTACAGTTTTTGCCCTCTACAGCTCCCTCTAGTACCATGGAAGTCATTCCCTCATGTCTTAGCAGATGACCTATCATCCTGTCCCTTCTCCTTATCAGTATTTTCCACATATTCCTTTCCTCTCCGATTCTGCATAGAACCTCCTCATTCCTTACCTTATCAGTCCACCTAATTTTCAACATTCGTCTATAGCACCACATCTCAAATGCTTCGATTCTCTTCTGCTCCGGTTTTCCCACAGTCCATGTTTCACTACCATACAATGCTGTACTCCAGACGTACATCCTCAGAAATTTCTTCCTCAAATTAAGGCCGGTATTTGATATTAGTAGACTTCTCTTGGCCAGAAATGCCTTTTTTGCCATAGCGAGTCTGCTTTTGATGTACTCCTTGCTCCGTCCGTCATTGGTTATTTTACTGCCTAGGTAGCAGAATTCCTTAACTTCATTGACTTCGTGACCATCAATCCTGATGTTAAGTTTCTCGCTGTTCTCATTTCTACTACTTCTCACTACCTTCGACTTTCTCCGATTTACTCTCAAACCATACTGTGTACTCATTAGACTGTTCATTCCGTTCAGCAGATCATTTAATTCTTCTTCACTTTCATTGAGGATAGCAATGTCATCAGCGAATCGTACCATTTATATCCTTTCACCTTGTATTTTAATTCCACTCCTGAACCTTTCTCTTATTTCCATCATTGCTTCCTCGATGTACAGATTGAAGAGTAGGGGCGAAAGGCTACAGCCTTGTCTTACACCCTTCTTAATACGAGCACTTCGTTCTTGATCGTCCACTCTTATTATTCCCTCTTGGTTATTGTACATATTGAATATGACCCGTCTCTCCCTACAGCTTACCCCTACTTTTTTCAGAATCTCGAACAGCTTGCACCATTTTATATTGTCGAACGCTTTTTTCAGGTCGACAAATCCTATGAAAGTGTCTTGATTTTTCTTTAGCCTTGCTTCCATTATTAGCCGTAACGTCAGAATTGCCTCTCTCGTCCCTTTACTTTTCCTAAAGCCAAACTGATCGTCACCTAGCGCATTCTCAATTTTCTTTTCCATTATTCTGTATATTATTCTTGTAAGCAACTTCGATGCTTGAGCTGTAAAGCTGATTGTGCGATAATTCTCGCACTTGTCAGCTCTAGCCGTCTTCGGAATTGTGTGGATGATGCTTTTCCGAAAGTCAGATGGTATGTCGCCAAACTCACATATTCTACACACCAACGTGAATAGTCGTTTTGTTGCCACTTCCCCCAATGATTTTAGAAATTCTGAAGGAATGTTATCTATCCCTTCTGCCTTATTTGACCGTAAGTCCTCCAAAGCTCTTTTAAATTCCGATTCTAATACTGGATCCCCTATCTCTTCTAAATCGACTCCTGCTTCTTCTTCTATCACATCAAACAAATCTTCACCTTCATAGAGGCTTTCAATGTATTCTTTCCACCTATCTGCTCTCTCCTCTGCATTTAACAGCGGAATTCCCGTTGCACTCTTAATGTTACCACCGTTGCTTTTAATGTCACCAAAGGTAGTTTTGACTTTCCTGTATGCTGAGTCTGTCCTTCCGACAATCATATCTTTTTCGATGTCTTCACATTTTTCCTGCAGCCATTTCGTCTTAGCTTCCCTGCACTTCATATTTATTTCATTCCTCAGCGACTTGTATTTCTGTATTCGTGATTTTCCCGGAACATGTTTGTACTTCCTCCTTTCATCAATCAACTGAAGTATTTCTTCTGTTACCCATGGTTTCTACGCAGCTACCTTCTTTGTACCTATGTTTTATTTCCCACCTTCTGTGATGGCCCTTTTTAGAGATGTCCATTCCTCTTCAACTGTACTGCCTACTGCGCTATTCCTTATTGCTGTATCTATAGCGTTAGAGAACTTCAAACGTATCTCGTCATTCCTTAGTACTTCCGAATCCCATTTCTTTGCGTATTGATTCTTCCTGACTAATGTCTTGAACTTCAGCCTACTCTTCATCACTACTATTTTGTGATCTGAGAATATATCTGCTCCTGGGTACGCCTTACAGTCCAGTATCTGATTTCGGAATCTATGTCTGACCATGATGTAATCTAATTGAAATCTTCTCGTATCTCCCAGCCTTTTCCAAGTATACCTCCTCCTCTTGTGATTCTTGAACAGGGTATTCGCTATTACTAGATGAAACTTGTTACAGAACTCAATTAGTCTTTCTCCTCTTTCATTCCTTGTCCCAAGCCCATATTCTCCTGTAACCTTTTCTTCTACTCCTTCCCCTACAGCTGCATTCCAGTCGCCCATGACTATTAGATTTTCGTCTCCCTTTACATACTGCAGTACCCTTTCAATATCCTCATACACTTTCTCTATCTGTTCATCTTCAGCTTGTGACGTCGGCATGTAATACCTCAACTATCGTTGTCGGTGTTGGTCTGCTGTCGATTCTGATTAGAACAACCCGGTCACTGAACTGTTCACAATAACACACCCTCTGCCCTACCTTCCTATTCATAACGAATCCTACACCTGTTATACCATTTTCTGCTGCTGTTGATATTACCCGATACTCATCTGACCAGAAATCCTTGTCTTCCTTCCACTTCACTTCACTGACCCCTACTATATCTAGATTGAGCCTTTGCATTTCCCTTTTCAGATTTTCTAGTTTCCCTACCACGTTCAAGCTTCTGACATTCCACGCCCCGACTCGTAGAACGTTATCCTTTCGTTGATTATTCAATCTTTTTCTCATGGTAACCTCCCCCTTGGCAGTCCCCTCCCGGAGATTCGAATGGGGGACTATTCCGGAATCTTTTGCCAATGGAGAGATCATCATGACACTTCTTCAATTACAGGCCACATGTCCTGTGGATACACGTTACGTGTCTTTAATGCAGTGGTTTCCATTGCCTTCTGCATCCTCATGTCGTTGATCATTGCTGATTCTTCCACCTTTAGGGGCAATTTCCCACCCCTAGGACAAGAGAGTGCCCTGAACCTCTATCCGCTGCTCCGCCCTCTTTGACAAGGCCGTTGGCAGAATGAGGCTGACTTCTTATGCCAGAAGTCTTCGGCCGCCAATGCTGATCATTTATAAAAATTTGGGCAGAGGTGGGGATCGAACCCGGGACCGAAGCCGTTTTTCATTATGAATCAAAGAATGCTACCCCTAGACCACGGGTACTCCTTTGTCTTTCATATAGCCCCCCAAAATGGTACCGCATATGGTCAGATCCGGAGAACGTACTGGCCAGTCGCGGCCAATGCCAGTTGCCTCTGGGTACTCCAGAGTAAGAATGCGGTCACCAAAGTGCTCTTCCAGAACATAAAAAGTTCTCTTGCTTCGATAGGGCGAACTGCATCTTGCATGAATCACATGTTGTCAAAATCAGTCACTTTGTATAATGGGGATGTAATCATCTTCCAAAACCTGCATGTACCGTTCGGTAGCCACCGTGCCATCAAGGAATATCACACCGATTATTCCGTGACTGAAGACTGCACACTACACAGTCACCCGTTGAGGGTGAGGGAACTTCTCGAGAGCGAAATGCCGATTTTCAGCCCCCTAAATGCGACAATTTTGCTTCTTGACGAACCCATTGAAATAAAGGTGGGCTTCGTCGCTAAACCAAACGACACACGCGGATACTAATTCCCATCATACCCCGCGGCCAAACGTGCAGTTTGAACGTCCTGACGCAAACCGTTCATATGTTATGACGACTTGATTTCATATCGTTCAGTAACTGTCATCCTGTGTGTTGGTGCCTGAGAAACAGAGTGTTGTAATCGAGTTTCGAGTTCGAAGAGTTCATCCACTCGTGGACCACCGTCTCCTTCAGCATGAAAATGCCAGAATACGCCAGAGCGCTGCAACGTTTGCGACAAATCAAATGATTCAAATGGCTCTAAGCACTTAGAAACTACTTAAACCTAACTAACCTGACATCACACACATCCATGTTCGAGGCAGGATTCGAACCTGCGACCGTAGCAGCAGCGCCGTTCCGGACTGAAGCACCTAGAACCGCTCGGCCACAACGGCCGGCTGCGACAAATCGATTCCTTTACTTCACTGACATCGATCATCCTCCACACTGGCCCGACTTGTCCCCACCCGATTTTCATGTGCTTTCAAAACTTAGGGAACAGTTTCGAGGGCTTCACTTCGATAGTGATGAAGCAGTGCAAGAAGAGATGAGTTTTGTGACTCCTTAAAAAAAATCAACCATTCTACTGTAACGGTGCCAACGAACTAGTCACTCGTTGGGAGACATTAGTTCTCCGCTATGGAGACGGTAAATTGACTAAGCAGTAAAGAAAATCAAGTAGAATTATGGAAAGACAATCAAAGTTCAGCTAGACGAAATAAATATTTTGAGATTTGCCTGTGACACTGAAAATATGTCACATATGGGAAAGAACCGTCGGATCACCGAAGTTAGGCGTTGTCGGGATGGGCTAGCACTTGGATGGGTGACCATCCGGTCTGCCGAGCGCTGTTGGGACAAGCTGTCCACTCAGCCCTTGTGAGGCCAACTGAGGATCTACTTGATTGAGAAGTAGTGGCACCGGTCACGGAAACTGACATACAGCCAGGAGAGCGGTGTGCTGACCATATGCCCCTCCATCTCCACGTAGAGTGATGATGCCTATGAACTGAGGATGACTCGGCGGCCAGTCAGTACCATTGGGCCATCACGGCCTGTTCGGGTGGAGTTAAGATTGTTTATTTTAGATGGGAAAGAGCTTAGAAGGATACAGCCTCGAAAAGAGATTATTAGATATGAACAGCAACAAAAGTAAAGCAAGGGATGCAGAGTGGATTATACGTTTTACGTGGCGAGACCCTAAAAGAAAAGGCCTTATTTAACTATGCTGCCTGACAAAATAGTGAAAAACCCAGAAAATAGTTTCAGTTGTCAGTGTAACTTTGTACACCTACCCACCATCAGCTGTTATGCAAATGCAGTTGCAGTTCTCTGTGACAGGTATAGAAGAGCCGCCGGAGTGCATTCGTGCTGTTCATGGTCACTGTTATTAGCAGGTTTTGTAGGGTATATAAACGTCGTGAACAGCGTCAGTTGAGTGAGTCGCTGTGAAGGACAGGGAGACCACGCATACACGTGTGAGATAGCGTCATCAGTATCTGACATAGTTTAGAAGGGCCCATATTGTAGGTTAGGGCTGCCATACTCGTCGTCAAAGTTCTGCTCTCCGACGTCTGTCCACCAGAAGGGAGGTTCGCCCTATTCTGTCCCAAACATTTCATAACCGCTTCACATCTGCACCTACTATCCGAGTCCCTACACAGTCTGGGTCATTCCGCACCACTGGAATTTACCGCCCAATGCCCAGTACGTAGGCTGCCGTTAAATAAACAATAGAAACGGCTGCATTTGGAATGGTGCCTTCACCGGGAAAAACGTCGCATAGTGCTCAGTGATGACTTGGAGCTCAGCGCTAGCTAAAATGTTCGTAGTTGGTGACTATCGCGGCGACGTTGAGAGAGGACTGATTCTTCCAGTGTTTTGGAGAGGCACATCCCGGTTCCACCAGGCGTTATCGCATGCTGCTACATGAGGTATGACTGTCGGCCACACCTGGTAGTGACTGAAGGATCTGTGACGACACAATGATACATCACGAACACCCTGCTTCCTTGTCTGTTCAAATGGCTCTGAGCACTATTGGACTTAACATCTGAGGTCATCAGTCCCCTAGAACTTAGAACTACTTACACCTAACTAACCTAAGGACTTCACACACATCCATGCCCGAGGCAGTATTCGAACCTGCGACCGTAGACGTCGTGCAGTTACAGACTGCAGCGCCTAGAACCGCTCGGCCACCCCGGCCAATTCCTCATCTGTTACCTCTCATGTGACACTATCGTGATACCATGTTTCAGTAGGATAGTGCTCGTAGACACATAGAATGTGTCTCTGTGACGTGCCTGCGTGATGTGGAGGTACTCTTGCGGCCACAGATTCACCAAGCCTGTCACTGATGGAACATGTGAGGGATCGGCTCGGGCGTGAATTTCATCTTAGTGACATTACCTATGATGCAAACGGCAGCAGTTTAGGCCAGCTTGCCTCAGGTGGGGATACAATGGCTTGATGACATCTACTCAGCCGAATCAGTGGGTGCATCCAGGGCAGAGGGTGTGCAACGTCGTAATAATTCTAACAGGGTCCGTTTTGTCAAGTACTTTGTAAATGTGACTCGTTTTTGTAGTCACTCAAATGACGTCAAACAGCCTCTCTAACCTTGAAGTTTCATTTTGTTTCTTCCTCCCCTTCTGGATGCTTAAGTTCTTTGTCAGGCACTGTATACGTCGTTATTCAAAAAGTAATGCATTGCAACACGTTTGGCAGAAAGCGAACTGAGTTGGATTATCCGTCGAAATACCAATGGAAATCACACAGAAACACAAACTTCTAACCACAATTCGGGTACTGCGAACGGCTGAAAGCAGGAGAAACTACAGCCGTAATGTTTCCCCAGGGCGTTCAGCTCTACTGTGTGGTTAAATGATGATGACATATTCTTCGGTAAAATATACCGGAGGTAAAATAGCCCCCATTCGGGATTCTGGGCGGGGACTGCTCATGAGGACGTCGTTATCGGGAGAAACGAAACTAGCGTTCTACGGGTCGGAGCCTGGAATGCCAGTTCTCTGAATCGGGAAGGGAGGTTACAAAATTTAAATACGGAAATGAATTGGTTAAAGTTAGATATAGTAGGAAATAGTGAAGTTCGGTGGCAGGAGGAACAGAACTTCAGGTCAGGTGAATACAGTGTTATAAATACAAAATCAAATAGGTGTAATACAGGAAGAGGTTTAATAATGAATAAGAAAACAGGAACGCGGATAACTTGTTATGAAAATCATAGTGAACACGTTATTGTAACCAAGATAGACATGCAGCCTACACCCGCCACAGAAGCACAAGTTTAAATGTCAACTACTTTCACAGATGACGAGGATAGAGAGGAAATGTATCATGAGATAAAAGAAATTATTCTGATAACTAAGGGAGACGAAAATTTAATAATCGTGCGGGATGGAATTCGATAGTAGCAAAAAGAAGAGAAGGAAAAGTAGTAGGTGAATATGGACAAGGAGAAAGGAATGAAAGAGGAAGCTGCCTGGTACAATTTTACACAGAGCATAATTTAATGATAGCTAACACTTGATTTAAGAACCATGAAAGAAGGCAGTGTACGTGGAAGAGACTAGGAGAGACCGGAAGATATCCGTTTGATTACATTATGGTAAGGCAGAGACTTCGGAACCAGGTTTTCAACTGTAAAACTTTTCCAGGAGCAAATATGGACTACGACCACAATTTATTGGTTATGAATTGCTGATTAAAACTGAACAAACTGCAACAAGGCACAGATTTAAGGAGATGGGACTTGGATAAATTGAAAATTAGAGAGTATCAGAGGATGCATTAGGGAACGATTGACAAGAACAGAGGAAAAGAGTACGGCAGAAGACGAATGGGTCGCCTTGAGAGATGAAAAGTGAAGGCAGTAGAGGATCAAGTAGATAAAAAGACTAGTGCTAGTTGAAATCTTTGGGTGATATAAAAGATGTTAAATTTAGTCGATGACAGGAGAAAATACAAAAATGCAATAAATGAGGTAGGCGAAAGGGAATACAAAGATCTAAAAATGAGATCGAGGGAAAGTGAAAAATGGCTAAGCATGAATGGCTGGAGGACAAATGTAAGGATGTAGAAGCATATATCACTATGGGTAAGATAGATGCTGCTACAGGAAAATTAAAGAGACATTTGGAGAAAAAAGAACCATCTGCATGAATATCAAGTGCTCAGATGGAAAACCAGTCCTAAGCAAAGAAGAGAAATCAGAAAGGTGGGAAGAGTATGTAGAGGGTCTATACGAGGGAGATGGACATCTGGACAACATTTTGGAAATGGAAAAGGATGTAGATGAAGATGAGATGGGAAACATGATACCGCGTGAAGCATTTGACAAAGCTCTAAAAGACCTAAGTCAAAACACTGCTCCAGCAGAAGACAACATTCCATCAGAGGTACTGATAGCCTTGGGAGAGCCAGCCATGACAAAACTCTTCCATCTGCTGAGCAAGATGTATGAGATAGGCGAAATACCCTCAGACTTCAAGAAGAATATAATAATTGCAATTCCCAAGAAAGCAGGTGCTGCCAGAATTGAAAATTACCGAACTATCAGTTTAATAAATCACGGTTGCAAAATGCTAACACGAATCCTTTAAAGAAGAATGGACAGACTGGTAGAAGCCGACCTCTGGGAAGATCAGTCTGGATTCCGGAGAAATGTACTTAGAGAAAGCTTTCGAGAATGTTGACTGCAATACTGCCTTTCAAAATCTAAGTATGGCAAGGCTAATATGCAGGAGCGAAAGGCTATTTACAATTTGTATTGTAACCAAATGGCAATTACAAGAGTCGAGAGGCATGAAAGGGAAGCAATGGTTGACAAGGGAGTGAAACAGGGTTGTAGCCTATTCCCGATGTTATTCAATCTGTATATTGAGCAAGCAGTAAAGGTAACAAAAGAAAAATTAGGAGTAGGAAATGAAGTCCAGGGAGAAGAAACAAAAACTATGAGGTTTTCCGATGTCACTGCAATCGTGTCGTAGTAGAGGACTTGGAAAAGCAGTTGAACGGAATGGACAGGGTGTTAAAAGGAGAATATAGAAGATGAACGTCAACAAAAACAAAACGAGGATAATGGAAAGTAGTCTATTACATCAGGTGATGCCGAGTGAACTAGACTAGGAAATGAGAAACTTAAAGTAGTGGATGAGTTTTGCTATTTGGGCAGCAAAATAACTGATGATCGTCGAAGTAGGGAGGATATTAAATGTAGACTGCCAATGGCAAGGAAAGTATATCTGAAGAAGAGAAATTTGCTAACATTGAGAATATATTTCTGTGTAAGGAAGACTTTTCTGAAAGGATTTGTATGGAGTGTAGCCATGTATGGAAGTGAAACGTGGACTATAAACAGTGAAAGGTGGCTACACTGAGCCACTGGGCCAGAGATTGCGCCAAAGAGTATTATTAAGCCGCCTCCACAGTGCTTGTTGAGAGCTCGTAGTAGTCAGTGCCTGTTAAGAGCTCGTACTAGTCAGTGCTTGGAGAGAACTCGTAGATGTCAGTGCTTGTAGAGAGCTCGTACTAGTCAGTGCCTGTCGAGGACTCGGGGTAGTTTGTGCTGAGATGTTGTAGCAGAGTGTGTTTGTTGAGATGTGCTATTAGGCAGTGCTTGCTGAGATGTGATATTGGAGAGTTCTGGTTGAGATGTGATAGTAGAGAGTCAGTGTGAGATATAATGTAAGGATTAGAGTGATTTTCATCAATATAAATGAGGTAACTAACTCCGTTTCTTTTTATTTCAGTGTCCTAAATAATGCGTCATTACAGGTTCAGTCAACAAAGCATCTGGCGTGTGTTCTTGTATTAGAGTTTAATTCTGCTTTCCTTACGCAATTATAGTATTTGTAATTTTCTTTTATCACGTCAGTAAAACTGGTATTTAAAAATTCTTGTCTTGTTGAAGAAGAACCGTGCCAGATGTGCGTTGAATCATACTTCCACATACAGAACAGTTATACTTGTGCTTTGGTTTAGTAAGTTTTATAGTTGCTGCGGACTTAATTAATTAACTGTGTTTACGAAAATTTTCATTTCATTCTTTGTTGTTGTTCTTTGCAGTCAGATAGCGTAATAATTCTGGTCAGGGCCAACCAATTACGAGACACAGCGTAATCGGACAGACAGCTACAAAAAATAAAAAGTATTTTCAATCATATTTAATTAAGCCCCCATGCAACAGTTTAGATAAAAAGAGAATAGAACCATTTGGAATGTGGTGACATCGCTTTCAGGGTCCCTTTAGTTCACGTTCCTGCCCATAGATCCTGAATGGTGGTTTGGTGTCTCTATATAACGGGCTTCATGGAACTGGAAATGATTGATGTAATAAGGTCACAGAATATTCCCCCATTATCTCGATGTCAATGATACATCGAGAGCCGGTCACTACATTAAAGATCAAACTTTGAGTTCTCAGTATACTATTACCGCGGTTTTAATGCCCTGAAACATTCCCCTTTAAATGAAATCCGACTCTTAAAAACTGAACAACAACGCGATGTGACTAACTTTTACTGTATGTTGTAGCGACCAGCGCCTTTTTTTTATATATGTTTATCGCAACCGAACAATAAAAGTGGAAATTAACATAAGCTGAAGCACGATAACTTTAAACTACAACCTTCTTCCAAACAAATTTCATCTAGCTACTGCCTGTCTGTGTTGTTCAATGACTCCTGGTAGGAATAATTCGTGCAATGCACATGGACTTGCACACTGTATCGTACAACACATAATAAACTGAAAATGAGCTCCTACTGTAGCTAAATTCGAGTATCGTCGTCGTCGTCACTACAAATACATTACTTGAAGATCTACTTCGACACTCACTGACTTTGTTGTATGAAAATTACATCCACACATATTATAGAGACGGATGTATGTATGTGTGTATGCTCACATCCGATCCCGAACCACTGGACAGATTTCAACCTATCTTGGTACATATATCCCTTACTGTTCAAATGTTCAAATGTGTACGACTTCCTAAGGGACCAAACTGCTGAGGTCATCAGTCCCTAGACTTACACACTGCTTAAACTAACTTATACTAAGAACAACACGCACACCCAGGCCCGAGGGAGGACTCGAATCTCCGGCGGGTGGGGTCGTGCAATCTGTGAGATGACACCTCAAACCGCGCGGCCACACCACGCGGCGCTCCCTTACTGTCAGACAACAATCGCTGTGGAGATAACAGCAACCAACCTATCATACATCATGAGGTGTGACGTCATGAACAATGCGATGCATGAAAAAATGTCACATCGTGTTTGAAATTTTAACACATTTATTCTTTATGACTGAGACATTCCTACATTCGAGTCACCTTAATGAACTCCCTGACGCCTGGCAGCGCTTTTGACAGCTTCCAAGTGCGTAACACAAACTGTTGCAGGTGAAACCAATGGACGTCTTATAGAGCTGTGAGAGGTGTTACAGAAGAGACATTTACAAAATAGTGGTGCAGACATAGTAAGACGCTGTGCCCACCGTACAGAAACTGTTTCATAATTTCAAAGTAGTTTTCACGAATACATGGAAATGATCAGACAGAATCTGAAGCAATTAATTAAATTTTGTGCAGTAGGCAGGACTTGAAACCAGGCCTCCTGCTTACTAGGCAGATGTGCTAAGCACTAAAACAACATAGCACTGTGGCTACCAGAGACGTATGAACTTTTTCAGTCCAATGTACGAACATATGTAAATGGTATCTGTTCTTTCGGACATGTCTGAAAGAACGGATACCATTGGTGATCTTGCAGCTCTCGAAGAATGAAATTTGATTTATCAACGCCTGTAAGCAGCTAATGGTCTGAATTTCATTGTAATTTCACTTTAGTCCAGTGTCCTCCCTAACAATCATTTCAGGTAACATCTTCAGCCCATTTTCCCCCTCTAAAATCGATGTTGTTGTTGTTGTGGTCTTCAGTCCTGAGACTGGTTTGATGCAGCTCTCCATGCTACTCTATCCTGTGCAACCTTCTTCATCTCCCAATACTTACTTGCAACCTACATCCTTCTGAATCTGTTTAGTGTATCCATCCCTTGATCTCCCTCTACGATTTTTACTATCCACGCTGCCCTCCAATCCTAAATTTGTGAGACCTTGATGCCTCAGAGCATGTCCTACCAACCAGTCCCTTCTTTTTGTCAAGTTGTGCCACAAACTCCTCTTCTCCCCAACTCTATTCAGTACCTCCTCATTAGTTATGTACCCATCAAATCTTCAGCATTCTTCTGTAGCACCACATTTCGAAAGCATCTATTCCCTTCTCGTCCAAACTATTTATCGTCCATGTTTCACTTCCATACATGACTACACTCCATACAAATACTTTCAGAAACGACTTCCTGACACTTAAATCTATACTCGATGTTAACAAATTTCTCTTCTTCAGAAACGCTTTCCTTGCCATTGCCAGTCTACATTTAATATCCTCTCTACTTCAACCATCATCAGTTATTTTGCTCCCTAAATAGCAAAACTCCTTTCTACTTTAAGTGTCTCATTTCCTAAAATAATTCCCTCAGCATCACCCGACTTAATTCGACTACATTCCATTATCCTCGTTTTGCTTTTGTTGATGTTCATCTTATATCCTCCTTTCAAGACACTGTCGAATCTGTTCAACTGCTCTTCCAAGTCCTTTGCTGTCTCTGACAGAATTACAATGTCATCGGCGAACCTCAAAGTTTTTATTTCTTGTCCATGGTTTTTAAATCCTACCCCGAATTTTTCTTTTGTTTCCTTTACTGCTTGCTCAGTATACAGATTGAATAACATCGGGGAGAGGCTACAACCCTGTCTCACTCCCTTCTCAACCACTGCTTCCCTTTCATGTCCCTCGATTCATATAACTGCCATCTGGTTTCTGTACAAATTGTAAATAGCCATTCGCTCCCTGTATTTTACGTCTGGCACCTTTAGAATTTAAAAGAGAGTATTCCAGTCAACACTGCCAAAAGCTTTCTCCAAATCTACAAATTCTAGAAACGTAGGTTTGCCTTCCCTTAAACTTTCTTCTAAATAAGTCGTAAGGTCAGTATTGCTTCACGTGTTCCAACATTTCTACGGAATCTAAACTGATTTTCCCCGAGGTCGGCTTTTACCAGTTTTTCCATTCGTCTGTAAAGAATTCGCGTTAGTATTTTGCAGCTGTGACTTATTGCACTGATAGTTTGGTAATTTTCACATCTGTCAACAACTACTTCCTTTGGAATTGGAATTATTAACTTCTTGAAGTCTGAGGGTACTTCGCCTGTCTCATACATCTTACTCACCAGATGGTAGAGTTTTCTCAGGACTGGCTGTCCCAAGGCTGTCAGTAGTTGTAATGGAATGTTGTCTACTCCCGGAGCCTTGTTTGGACTTAGGTCTTTCAGTGCTCTGTCAAACTCTTCACGCAGTATCATATCTCCCATTTCATCTTCATATACATCCTCTTCTATTTCCATAATATTGTCCTCAAGTACGTCAACCTTCTATAGACCCTCTATATACTCCTTCCACCTTTCTGCTTTCCCTTCTTTGCATAGAACTGGGTTTCCATCTGAGCTCTTGATATTCATACAAGTGTTTCTCTTTTCTCCAAAAGTCTCTTTAATTTTCTTGTAGGCATTATCTATCTTACCCCTAGTGAGACAAGCCTCTACATCCTTACATTTGTCCTCTAGAAATCCCTGCTTAGCCATTTTGCACTTCCTGTCGATCTCATTTTTGAGACTTTTGTATTCCTTTCTGCCTGGTTCGTTTACTGCATTTTTATATTTTCTCCTTTCATCAACTAAATTCAATATTTCTTCTGTTACCCAAGGGCTTCTGCTAGCCCTCGTCTGTTTACCTATTTGATCCTCTGCTGCCTTCACTACTTGATCCCTCAGAGCTACCCATTCTTCATCTACTGTATTTCTTTCCTCCATTCCTGTCAATTGTTCCCTTATGCTCTCCCTGCAACTCTGTACAACCTCTGGTTCTTTCAGTTTATCCAGGTCCCTTCTCCTTAAATTCCCAGTTTTTTGCAATTTCTTCAGTTTTAATCTACAGTTCATAATCAACTGATTGTGGTCAGAGTCCAATTCTGCCACTGGAAATGTCTTACAATTTAAAACCTGGTTCCTAAATCTCTGCCTTACCATTACATAATCAGCTGATACCTTCTAGTATCTCCAGGATTCTTCCTTGTATACAACCTTCTTTTACGATTCTTGAACCAAGTGTTAGCTATGATTAAGGTATGCCCTGGGTAAAATTCTACTAGCCGGCTTCCTCTAACATTTCTTACCCCCAATCCATATTCACCTACTATGTTTCCTTCTCTCCCTTTTCCTACTTTCGAATTCCAGTCAACCATGACTATGAAATTTTCGTCTCCCTTCACTACCTGAGTAATTTCTTTTATCGCATCATACATTTCATCAATTTCTTCATTATCTGCACAGCTAGTTGGCATATAAACTTGTACTACTGCAGTAGGCATGGACTTCGTGTCTATCTTGGCCACAATAATGCGTTCAGTATGCTGTTTGTGGTAGCTTATCAGCATTTCTATTTCTTTTTATTCGTTATTAAACCTACTCCTGCATTACCCCTATTTGATTTTGTATTTATCACCCTGTATTCACCCGACTAAAAGTCTTCCTACTCGTGCCACCGAACTTCAGTAATACCCACTATATCTAACTTTAAACTATCCATTTCCTTTTTTAAATTTTCTAACCTACCTGCCCGATTAAGGGATCTGACATTCCACGCTCCGATCCGTAGAACGCCAGTTTTCTTTCTCCTGATAACGACGTCCTCTTGAGTAGTCCCTGCCCGGAGGTCCGAATGGGGTACTATTTTACCTCCGGAATATTTTACCCAAGAGGACGCCATCTTCATTAGCCATACAGTAAAGCTGCCTGCCCTCGGGAAAAATTACGGCTGTAGTTTCCCCTTGCTTTCAGCCGTTCGCAGTACCAGCACAGCAAGGCCGCTTTGGTTAGTGTTACAAAGCCAGATCAGTCAATCATCCAGACTGTTGCTCCTGCAACTACTGAAAAGGCTGCTGCCCCTCTTCAGGAACCACATGTTTGTCTGGCCTCTCAACAGACACCCCTCCGTTGTGGTTGCACCTACGGTACGGCCACCTGTATCGCTTTTAGGCACGCAAGCCTCCTCCCAATGGCAAGGTCCATGGTTCATGTGGTAGGCTTAAACCGATATTACAGTACAAACACAGTTCATTTTTTTGTTTTCGTTTTTAATAGAAAATCGGCAAAATGAGTACCTGGGCAAAGGTGGGTTTGTCAACTAGTTGAAGAACAAAATAGTATATCTGGGAAAGGCAGATCATTCTCTTTATTCTTGAAGTATAACGAAACGAAATGTAATTCTCTAGTGAGTGCAGTTCTTAAGTGTGCACATTTAAGTATTTAAGTAAAGATCAGAGAAAGGAAAATGACTCAGCAAGAGTCGAAAATTAGAATACCGAATAAGCTACACATGATACGCAGTGAAAGATACAAAGCCTCGTGTCGCATATACAAGTGCCCTTAGAGACCATATCAGTAAAAGTCCCCACTTAATTACAAAAGCTAGGGAAAGAATCCTATATTCATTTTGTTGAATGAGAGGAGAAGCAATGGTATATACTACCTGCAGGCTCGGAACAATGAACAAAAATCAGATATCGTTTCCCACGTGTTACAACCAAGTTTGGACAGAAAAAAACTAGCGTTGCTCACATGAAATGTAACTGTAAGGTATCTCGTATGAATTAATCTGGAAATAGCATAAGTGATTATTAGTCAAGGGCACCACAGGCAAGCAATGACCTCTCCACAACCCTGGCCGATGTTGCTACAGTGTGCCCATCTCAGTATCACAAGACAAAAGTCTATACTAAACACTTTGATGCGTCCAACCAGCTGGAAAGCAGAGCGTGTTCACGGCAGCAGACGGAAATCAGTTCCTTTGTGCCAGCAGCCACGCAGGACCTCGCTAACCTATGTCTGCTCGAAGCAATACTATTGGCCGACTGATTTCAAGGTTTAAGCAGCGTGCGTTAGAAATGCCTTTGTGGTTCTCAATCAAAGCGGAAAAGTACTGTGACGCAGAATTTTTGCCCAGAGACCCACCATACTACTGGGGTTCACTACAGCAGTTGCCTCCACCAGTTAGTGTCAGCAACATCAAGAATGGTGCCGTCGTTGATGTCGCTGTCCGTCCTGCAGCCTGAGCCGATGTCCACGGATGCAGCGCTCTGAGCAGCTATCACGCCAATGCAGGAGATCGCCTTGCTGTCTGCCTGACCACAGCGTCTGCATCACTCAATGTGAGCTGTTTCTTTGGCCGATCTTCACAAGGTGGATGCCAGGTTGCGGACAAGGAGCTACCATAGGTTGTTGTCCCATTCCCTGTCTCCTCATTTAGATTCTTATTCGAGCCTTCCACTCACTGTTGTCACCTGATACAGCACTACACGAAGACGCTGCAGATGTTTGGAGAGAAGGATTTGGTGCCATCCGAAGAACGAGGTCCCAAGGCAATATTGGCACCTTCCGAAAGAACCACAAGCAAGCACAGTTGCCACGAGACGCAACGAGAATGAGCGAAATTGGCGTAGACAGATCCTCATGAGTTCCATACGCCACCACTGTAGCATAATTACTTATGTCAGAGTGGAGTGCTGGTCAGTATAGTCTGCAATCGTCGCCAACAGAAACAGCCTCTTGTCACTACAGCCAGCAGCGCGTGGGTTATATTAGACAGAACACTATACCACTTCTGTACTCTGTCAGAAGAGAGTGTTATCTTTGTTGTATCGTACAGACATTGTGTTCCCACACCAATGGCGGCATCTGAATCGATACCACGATATTAGTGACGGCTCGCTGAAATCCTCAACGACATAAGCGAGGCTTACCTGAGTACCACGCCTGCCCTATCAGCTGTGCAGCGCACTCATGATGAGCTGAATACGCTCATGCTCATAAATTAAGGATAATTGCAGAATGTGGTGCCACACAACGTGCCACTACACAAAACTGGCACTAATAACACAGGCACATAGGGAACACACACGATACACATCTGTAAGTCCACGGTATTGGTGATAAGTTGAGAAAACCGTCCAGTGTGATACAAAAGCCACTGTTTTCTACATCAATATGGGATGTGATCACCCTGCACACGTACACAGACCGCACAACGGGTTGCCATACTCTGGATCAGGTGGTCGGGCAACTGCAGAGGTATAGTTTAAAGAGTTTAAATGGCTCTGAGCACTATGGGACTTAACTTCTGAGGTCATCAGTCCCCTAGAACTTAGAACTACTTAAACCTAACTAACCTAAGGACATCACACACATCCATGCCCGAGCCAGGATTCGAACCTGCGACCGAGGCCGTCACGTGGTTCCAGACTGTAGCGCCTATAACCGCACGGCCACTCTGGCCAGTGCAGAGGTATAGCCTCCCATTATTGCACCAGTGCCTGTCGGAGCTCCTGAGATGTCGTAGGGGTTTGAAGACCTGCAGAGATACGTCGACCGAGAGCATCGCAGACGTGCTCGATGGGGTTTAGGCCTGGAGAACAGGCAGGCCACTCCATTCGCCTGATTCATGGTACTCCTCCACGATGGCAGCTCGGTGGGGCCGTGCGTTATCATCCATCAGGAGGAAGGTGGGGCCCACTGCACCCCTGAAAAGGCGGACATACCGGTGCAAAATGACGTCCCGATACCCCTGAACTGTTACAGCTCCACTGTCAAAGACATGCAGGAGTGTACGTGCACCAATCATAATCCCATCCCACACCATCAAACGACGACCTTCAAATGGCTCTGAGCACTATGGGACTTAACTGCTGTGGTCATCAGTCTCATAGAACGTAGAACTACTTAAACCTAACTAACCTAAGGACATACATCCATGCCCGAGGCAGGATTCGAACCTGCGACCGTAGCGGTCACGCGGTTCCAGACTGTAGCGCCTAGAACCGCACGGCCACTCCGGCCGGCCGGACGACTTTCATACACGTCCCTTTGAAGGACATTGAAGGGATGGTATGTGGTTCCTGGTTCACGCCAGATGAAAACCCGGTGGGAAACACTGTTCAGACTATACCTGGACTCGTCCGTGAACATAACCTGGGACCACTGTTCCACTGACCATGTACTGTGTTCTTGCCACCAAGCTTTACGGGTTCTCCTGTGACCTGGGGTCAGTGGAATGCACCTTGCAGGTCTCCAGGCGAATAAACCATGTCTGTTCAGTCGTCTGTAGACCGTGTGTCTGGAGCTGCGGTAAGATCCCGAGCAAGACTACCTGCAGTAGTACTCCGTTGCCGTCTGCGGGCACTGATGGTCAGATATCGGTCTTCTTGTGGTGTTGTACACTGTGGACGTCCCGTACTGTAGCGCATGGACACGTTTCCTATCTGCTGGAATCGTTGCCATAATCTTGAGATCGCACTTTGAGGCACACGTGCTACGACCTGCTGTGTTTGACCAGCCTCCAGTCGCCCTAGTATTCTACCCCTCATAACGTCATCGATATGTGCTCTCTGAGCCATTTTAAACACACTTTCACCATTAGCGCGTCTGGAAACGTCTGCAACCTTACTCGCTGCACCGTACTCTGACATACACCGGCAAACCTCTGCGTATGTGGATTGATGCCAGCGACACCGTGCGACGACCGCAGTTCAAATCCACCGCATGGTCATATCTCGAGGTGGTTTAACCCCGCAAACCGCCCACCAGAGCGTTGTTTCGCCATTTATCAGCATTATCCTTAATTTATGAGCATGAGGTTAGTTTAGAGCTAGCAAGAGCTCAGCCGAGTTCGAGACCTGAGGTTCAGCAGTCGACATCATCGAGTAGGACAGTGATAGTTAGAGTTTCTGATGAAATGTAGTCTTGTAAATGTTGAATTTCGTACTGGAAGGAAACAGTTCGTTAAGTAGTGCATCAGGGTAATGCTTTAATAGTCGGTAACAGTTGCAACTGATCCAGAAATCCAGAGGCAGGAAAATGTGTCAAACTTAAGTAATTCTTTTATTCATTTATGTAATAAAGTGAAGTAATATCTCATGGGTCCTGTTGTGGACTGGGAAGACAACCAATCCACTGTGACGGGTAGCCGAAAGGCACGAGTTTAAGCTCACGTGAGGTCTGAAACAGTTAAAGGAGGTGAGACTGGTAAAAAAGGTACATGGCTTCTGGAATACTTAACTTTAATCCATAATTGGTGAACATCGGTCTGACGGTACAGGCATCACAAGATTATTAGCAAATGATAATGGCGCCTTGCTAGGTCGTAGCAAATGACGTAACTGAAGGCTATGCTAACTATCGTCTCGGCAAATGAGAGCGTAATTTGTCAGTGAACCACCGCTAGCAAAGTCGGCTATACAACTGGGGCGAGCGCTAGGAAGTCTCTAGACCTTCCGTGTGGCGGCGCTCGGTCTGCAATCACTGACAGTGGCGACACGCGGGTCCGACGTATACTAACGGACCGCGGCCGATTTAAAGGCTACCACCTAGCAAGTGTGGTGTCTGGCGGTGACACCACAGGTCCTAGTGTGGTGAGCCATCCGGTACAACAAACGACCCACAGTTCTGGGCACACAGTAGTAGTTTCACGTGGTGACAACAACCTTGTATGCCGGCCGGAGTGGCCGAGCGGCTCTAAGCGCTTCAGTCTGGAACCGCGCGACCGCTACGGTCGCAGGTTCGAATCCTGCCTCAGGCATGGATGTGTCTGATGTCCTTAGGTTAGTTAGGTTTAAGTAGTTCTAATCCCTAGGAGACTGATGACCTCAGCTCAGCTCAGCTCAGCTCAGTCCCATCGTGCTCAGAGCCATTTTTGAACAACCTTGTATTGTGCCAATGATACGTTATTGTTCAGTGCAATAACGAATGCACATGACATTCTTGTGGACACCCACCGTTTCAAAATTAAGTATTTCATTTTCTTCAAATTACTATAAAGCGATTCAATATTTTGTGTGTGTGTGTTGCTGTAACCCCTCGACCTCATCCACAGACAGATCAGAGAACCCACGACAGTGTCGACGAGTGTCTTTTCGTCTGGCACAACAATGGTAAACCCTTATATTCCTTCCTTCCTTTGTCTTTAATCTTGCTCCTTAAAGTGTCGCCGGCCGAAGTGACCGTGCAGTTAAAGGCGCTGCAGTCTGGAACCGCAAGACCGCTACGGTCGCAGGTTCGAATCCTGCCTCGGGCATGGATGTTTCTGATGTCCTTAGGTTAGTTAGGTTTAACTAGTTCTAAGTTCTAGGGGACTAATGACCTCAGCAATTGAGTCCCATAGTGCTCCGAGCCATTTGAACCATTTAAACTGTCGCTAAAGACTAACACTACTGTAGTCTACAATAATGGCTACGTGCTCTGAAGTTGTGTTGAGTTGTATTTGGTTATTATCGTCATAAAAAGAACATGCGTAAAGGCAGACTTTCACCACGACTTTGCAACAGCGATGAAGATACATCACTGGGAACAAAATTGCAGCAAATTAATTTACCATTAATGTCTCGATATCGAGTGTACCTTACGGGTTGCAGAACACTCAGAGTTCGTACTTGCCTCATCCGCGGCGGTGTGGGCGGGCAGGAACTAATTAAGGACCTCAGTAAAAGAGGCCAAGCACGACAATTAACCCGGGAAAGGCAGTTCCGCGGGGAATTAATCTGCGGCGTCATCGCTGACAGCCACTCCGTCACGGCGCGCGATGCGGACGGCGACGTGGGGAGAGAGGGATCACGGGCTAGGCCGGGGAGTGGTGTCGCCCGCAATCAAACGCTTGCGTCTGGCCGGGGCAGGCCGTAACCCCTGCCGCAGCTCGGAGATCCGCCCCAGACAGGGGCGCGGCGTGCCCTGCCTAACCGCAGGCTCGCGGCTTCGTGCAGGGGTAAGCAGCGGCCGGGCGGCTGAGTTATGAGGCCGACGTTAGCGACGTCTTCTGGCTCTGACGTGGACACTGCCGCGACCTTTGCGGTCAGCCGTCACAAGAGAAGACGGAACGCGCTACGTAGCGTAGAATAAGGGGTTGATTCAAAAGGAAAGAACAGATTTCAGTTGTTTATTACATACACTCGGCGCCAGATATCTGAAAGCATGTTGGGAAGGAGGGGGGGGGGATGTGGGGGACACCATCACGGTGGGTCTGCCGCTGTGGCCGAGCAGTTCTAGGCGCTTCAGCAGGAATCGCGATGCTGCCACGGTAGCAGGTTCGAATCCTGCCTCGGGCATGGATCTGTGAGATGTCCTTCGGTTAGATAGGTTTAAGTAGTTGTAAGTCTAGGGGACTGATGACCTCAGATGTTAAGTCCCATAGCGCTTAGAGCCATTTGAACATCACGGAGGGTTTAGCCGTGGCTTTCGGCACAAGCGTATGAGAACTGAACAGAAAACATTGACTGAAAGTGCTCACTAGCACTGTGGATAAAATATCGAGATATTGATACTTTTCCATAATTTTGTCGATACACATGGGTGAAATATTTTACACCGGGCTATCGATATATCGACATCAAAACGGCAATACCGCCAGCCGATATTTGTTTTCTGTACTTCATTTTTTTCGCAATTTTCGCAAAATATTTGAAGTTGTCCTTTTGAAATTGAAGTTTGACATAATCCTACTCTCACTGTGTGAAGGAGTCTTACTACGTTTTCAGCTATCGTCACGTCCAATCTTTCTCTCTGACTGTGCGGAGCAAGTATACGTGGCACAAAAGAAGCCTGATTGCACTGGGGCTGGCGGTGTGAATGGAATAACAAGATTTCCGATGTGAGTAAATAGTAGGCCAGTTGCGTCAAAAAACAATTTTACAGCCCTCCAGTTGCGTTAAAAAAACAATTTTTAACGCAACTAGTGTGGGTATTTCTTCACACCGACATTATTGAAAAACAATTACTCAAAACGATGAGCAAAAATCAAAGTGACAAGACTGGTCTTTGCAGTGGGTGGGGAAATGCTGACGTATTCGGCGCTCCGCGATGCCGACGGTAACTGCAACGTTTAATTTCGCCACGCAATTTTGACACTACAGTTGGTAGGCGGCTGCCTTTTTCAGAATTGAAAAAAAAAACAACAAGTCGACATGAGGTGTTCCGGACGAATCCAATACGTGATGAAACCGAATGAAGGACTCACAGGACGCCTTTTATTACGCCACATGAAAGCAGTTATCATTGTCAGCAAGGTGGTTATCACCAAGCGTGGACGTATATCGTTTTCCTTCCAATTTTTGCCGTAGGGGGAATAAGCAGGCTGCTAGCCTGTTGGTTTACAGAATATCTAATAATAAATCAATGCTTAAATATACAGCTCTAAAACCAGCATTATATTTAAAATGTGCAGGCGATATTTTTATAGGCAGGTACGTCGATATTTTTTAGCCAATATATCGATATAGCGATAATTTTTACCGATGTATCGAGACATATTGTGCTGGCGTTAGCTGTC
Source organism: Schistocerca serialis cubense (assembly GCF_023864345.2). Classification (NCBI taxonomy): domain Eukaryota; kingdom Metazoa; phylum Arthropoda; class Insecta; order Orthoptera; family Acrididae; genus Schistocerca; species Schistocerca serialis. The sequence goes on along the minus strand of NC_064638.1, from coordinate 149,972,526 downwards.
ACCAGCATACCAGTCGCCAAAGAGGTTGCGAGAAGATCGATAATAGGCGCTGGATAAAGCGCACCTATCAGCAGAGAGGCCAAAGACAAACTCACAAGCAAAGTGTTTGTGCAAGTTGAAGTTCCTGGCCTGGCATTCTTGAGGACTTCAGAGGCCTCCGAAATAACGAAATACAACTCAACACAACTTCCTGCGTTCAGAGCACTTAGCCATTATTGTAGACTACAGTAGTGTTAGTCTGCAACCTTACTCGCTGCACCGTCCTCTGACATGCACCAACACACCTCTGCGTATGTGGATTGCTGCCAGCGACACCGTGCATGTGAATGCATCTGGGATACATGATTGATTGACCAGTTCATAAACTATAGCAGATGTTGACGTACTAGTGTTAAAACTATTGAAATATAAACTGAATGAAAAGTCCAGTAATCCGCTATAGCTGTACTTATTTAAATCGATTAGAGGCTCACACAACAAATTTCACAACTTTAAGTTGCATCTCTGGTTTATACAGGGTGGTCCATTGATAGTGACCCGGCCAAATATCTCACGAAATAAGCATCAAACGAAAAAACTATAAAGAACGAAACTCGTCTAGCTTGTAGGGGGAAACCAGATGGCTCTATGGTTGGCCTGCTAGATGGCGCTGCCATAGGTCAAACGGATATCAACTGCGTTTTTTTAAATAGGATGTAAGTAGGCTGTTTAGGGTTTTTATTGGTAACGCCACCTCTGTATGAAAATCACTGGCTGTGCTGTGTGCAGTCTGTGGCTAGTTTGCATTGTTGTCTGCCATTGTAGTGTTGGGCAGCGGCAGCTGGATGTGAACAGCGCGTAGCGTTGCGCAGTTGGAGGTGAGCCGCCAGCAGTGGTGGATGTGGGGAGAGAGATGGCGGAGATTTGTAATTTGTCATGAACTGATATATATATTATGACTTGTGATGATATTAAGGTAAATACATTGTTGGTTCTCTATTAATATCTTTCATTTGCTAACTATCCTTATCAGTAGTTAGTGCCTTCCATAGTTTGAATCTTTTATTTAGCTGGCAGTAGTGGCACTCGCTGTATTGCAGTAGCTTGAGCAGCGAAGATTTTTGTGAGGTAAGTGATTTGTGAAAGGTATAGTTTAATGTTAGTCAGGGCCATTCTTTTGTAGGGAATTTTGAAAGTCAGATTGCGTTGCGCTAACAAAATATTGTGTGTCAGTTTAAGCACAGTCGTGTATAAATTGTTCAAAGGGGACGTTTCATATGGCGACCCTTAGCCTAGGATACCTCACTGGAATCTTCTGATTTTTTCTTGTAGTTTGTGTAATTAGTGTAGATGTTGTTTATTGCTAGCGCGTAATTGTGGAGAGAATCTCCTTTGTAGTTGTAGTTTTTCATTGTTTTACAGTAAAACAGTTGTGGCATGCATGTAGATTTGCACCAAGTATTTCGCAGCTGCGCTGGCAATTAAGTAGACATTATTTCCATTGCTATGTTATTTTATTTTGCTCTTCAAATTGTGCTTATCTGTGTTATCGTGTGAAATATTGTGACAATTATGGCGTGTGAAAAACGTAATACTAGGCTCCAAAGTAAACTGAGAAATGACAGTGAAGACGAAAGCAGTGTGTTAGCGCCGCAGAGTAATGAATTAACTGATGTTCAAAGTAGTAATTTGATAATTGTGCATAGGGAAATGGAGCTGGCGGCAAACAATGGCGTGGACAGTGAAACAATTAGTGAAGAGGGAAGCATTATCGATCGATCGGTCGGCAATAGCTCGCCTCAGGAAGCCGAAATGACAGGACACAATTTTGCAAATACTGTAGATTCAGGTTTTGCGTCCTCACCGTTTTCTCAAATGAGTCAAGACACATTTTCCGCTTGTCAAAATGTGAATGTTGCCGGTGCAAATTCACTGCCGAAAAGCACTGAGGAACATGTTTCAGACACCAGTGCATTGTTATTACAGTTAATGCAACAAATGGGACAAAAGCTACAAAAGTTAGACACAACGCTTGAACAAAATCAGAAACAAATGGGACAAAATCTTCAAAAGTTAGACACAATGGAACAAAATCTTCAAAAGTTAGACACTACACTTGAACAAACACGTGAAGATTTAACCACTGAGTTACATAACATTGAATCGAAATGTCAGAAAGTGTGTAATGACGTAAAAACACAAATTTGTGAGCATTTTCAACCTATTTTTTCGCGGCATGAAAATGCATTACAGAATCACGAAGCAGCCATAAAAGAACTGCAAACCATTGTTCATGAAAATCATGAGACCTTGTGGGCTAAAATTGACTCAGTTGCATCTACCGATTCGGTTACGCAACTTGCAAAAACTCAGGAAAACTTAAAGGACACAGTAGATACTCTGAAACTTGGTTCAGAAAAACACACTGAGGATATAAGTACACTATCGGAGAAAGTAGCCGAACTTTCGGATCAGTTCACTAATTTATCTACGAAGGTAGATGATAATCTGAATGACACAAAACTGGTAGTCTTTAATGACACAGAAGAGTGCGAACAAATTAGGAAACTGAAACAAAATCTGAATCAAATTAATACGCAACACCAAAGAGAAATCCGGGAAGTACAAGATCAGCTGACACAGGTAATACAAGAATTACGTATTTCAGAGGACGCTCGCGCTCCAATACGGGAAGAGGGACATAGAAATACGGAACAGCCACAAAATAATAACACAGCGCATTTCGGAAATTATGAAAGAAATTGGCAATGTGCACCGAATTTTGAGATTGAACAGCCGACACGACGTAACAATGACCGACATGCGACTCGCCGACATGATGATTTTGACTATAAGCTGTTCATTACTACACGTAAATTGAAAACATTTAAGAATTCTGGCAACGACATTCATCCACAAGCATGGCTCCATCAATTCTCTCATTGTTTTCCTCCCAACTGGTCGTTAGAACACAGATTAGAATTTATGTGTGGCTACTTAGAGAATGAACCAGCTGTAAGAATGCGATCGGTCATTCACGATTGCCACAGTGAGGGAGAATTTTACCATGCCTTCCTCTCAGCATATTGGTCTCAAGCCACATGAGACCGTGTAAAACATAGCATCATTATGATGAAACACTTTGAACAGTCTGAATTTTCCAGTCTTGTGAAATATTTTGAAGACATGTTGCACAAGAATCAGTACCTGACAAACCCATACAGCCCCTCAGAACTCATCCGCATTTGCTTAATCAAACTGCCTGAACATTTACGACATATTATTTTGGCAGGACGTTGCAAAGACGACATTGAAGCATTTCAGGGACTTTTACAAGAATTAGAAATTGACACTGACAATCGCGGAACGCGAAAGCAGGAACACAACAATTACAGGTCACATCCGTCGCAATTCCGCGATGAAAGAAGTAATAACTTGACACGACAAGGCTATTCTCACAACACAAATCGTGACCAAAACAGACACCACCCGTATGACAACCGTTGGCAGAGTAGTAATAACTACAGGGAAAGATCACCTCTCCGTGGTAATGACTATCACAGAGACAATAAGAGAAACAGACAATATGGGAACCAAAATAAATACTATCAAGGGAGACAGAATAACTTTAGACGCAACGGATCAGCGCGCAGTTACGATTCAAGGAGAGATTCTCCACCATGTGACCGACAAGAAAGAAACTATGGAATCTACCGACATGGCGACAGACGATATGATCGTAACGACAGACCTGAATTGCATCCGAACTGGCGGGATTCAAACAGAGCAGGGCACTTTCGACAACGTGAATTTGTAGAAGATAGGTCTCCTAATCCCAATAACGACGCGCGCCAACAAAGGGACAGGCAATGACTCACACCGCTGGCAGCCACAAAACATACTTATGAAACTGACGACGCAGCTGCCGTAGCTAGTAATTACGTAAAAATGGAAGACATTAGGGACATCTTACTCCAGGAACACGACATAAAACATAACAACATTGCATATCCTGTGATTCACATTACAGTAAATGACATAAAATTTACGGCAGTACTTGACTCTGGCAGTCCCATTTCAGTAATCAGTGAAACAGCCTTTAGCAAATGCAACAAATCGAACGATTGCCCCACACTTCCATTACGTAAGATTAAATTACAAGGTGCAATCTTTGGAAAAAGTGTAGATGTACGCCAACAAACCAACTTAGAATTCTTTTGTCAAAGCCACAGCTTCTCTACGAACTTCCTTATTGTTCCATTATTGTCGACGGAAATTATACTGGGAGTAGACTTTTTGAATGAATACAAAGCAATCTTAAACTTTCACGATGCTGAAATAACTTTAGAAAAAGAAGGTAAGTCAGTAGCTTTGAAATTTGAAGATTGGCTCTCAAACCACGACGAAGAAATTAATCGGCTTTACCTCCTGTTAGACAACAGTTCGGAATTTTCGACGGAACTTGACGCTAACAATCAATCTGCAAGTACTGACAGGGGTGATATCGACGGCGCATTTGAAATTAATGAGTTAATACAGAATAAAATTCAAACAATTGAGAATTGTAATGACACTGATAGGCAGGACCTTTTTGAGATTTTACAAGCACATTCCACAGTTTTTACTCACAAAACAGGAACAATCAAGGGATTTCAATACCAATTTCGTGTTCGTGAGCATACTAAATTTTGTGTTAGACCATACGTAATTCCGGCGCATTATAGGGACCGTGTTAGAACAGAAATACAATCTATGCTTGACGAGGGCATTATTGAGCCTGCAGTAAGCTCATACAACAATCCGTTACATGTTGTTGAGAAGAAAAATGGATCGATCAGGCTTGTCTTATATTCGAGACAAATCAATACTATCATTATTCCTGAAGCAGACAGGCCGCAGACGATGGAAGAACTTCTTCAAAATTTTAATGGTGTAAAAGTGTTGTCTTCCATTGATCTCAGATCCAGCTTTTATCAGATCGAACTTCATCCAGAATGTAGAAAATACACAGCTTTCCTTTGTTTCGGCGTTTGTTATCAGTTTCGGAAACTTCCTTTTGGTTTGAACATTTCTTCAGCAGCATTCATTCGCGGGCTAAATTCCATATTACCTGAATTCTTAAATCGTCACATCACATTATATGTAGACGATATTCTGATAGCAGAAGCCTCATGGGAACAACACAATCGCATCCTCAACAGCGTGTTACATATTTTTGCAGAATCTGGAATTACAGTTAACTTGGAAAAGTCTGAATTCGGTAGGTCAAAGGTGAGGTTTTTGGGACATATTATTTCTTCTGAAGGCATTCAGCCGGATCCTGAAAAGTTCGAAGCAATCAGAGCCATTCCAGTTCCATCCACAAAAAGACAAGTTCGCAGTTTTCTAGGTCTCGTAAATTTTTACCGTCGTTTTCTGAATATGCAAATTCTAGTTACACCAAAACTTTGTTCTCTCACTGGAAAAAATACTATTTGGAACTGGGACGAACAAGCACAGTTGGAATTCAATTCCTTGAAAGAATCGCTACTTAACGCGCCAATACTAGCTCATCCAGATCTATCACCAGATTTCTGCCTTAGCACAGATTCTTCTAAAGTCGGTCTTGGTGCCCATTTATTTCAAGAAGCAATAGAAAATGACACTACCATTCAGAAAACCATTGCTTTTGCTAGCCGAGTGCTAACAAAATCTGAAAAAAATTATTCCGTTACTGAATTAGAAGCTTTGGCTATCGTTTGGGCATTTAACAAATTCCGTTTCTTTCTTTCTGGTAAGCACGTAAAAGTATACAGTGATCATCGTGCATTACAATTTCTTATGTCTTCAAAATTAAATCATGACAGGTTAAAAAGTTGGGCATTGTTTCTGCAAGAATTCCACTTTACAATAGTCTACATTCCCGGCAAGGAGAACATTGTTGCGGACTCGCTGTCACGCGCACCGGCTGGGCTTGAGAAAAGTACCACAGAAGGCAACCTCGAGAAAAATTTCAGTATTCTTTACATTCAGAAAGTCGCCTTTGAAAACTTGATCACCACATCTTTAAAGGACATTGCTCATGAACAAGATAAAGATCCGATTTGGAAAGACATCAAGAGCAAATGGCATGAAAAGACACACACACAGATTCGGCATTATTATCTGGTTAGAAACAACATATTGTTCAAACGCTGCACTGTTGATGACAAGCTATGGGTACTTTGCATTCCTGACGATTTTGTTAATAAGCTCATTTGGTACATTCATTTCAGCTACGCACATTTTGGTCCACGAAAATGTTATCATATTCTTCGAACGACTTGTTATTTTAACAATATGGAAAAAAAAATTCGAAGAGTCTTGTCTATTTGTAAACTTTGTCAAAAGGCGAAACCATCTACTGTCTCACATCGTGCTCCGTTGTTTCCTATTATTCCTTCTAAATTAAAAGAATTTGCTGCTGTTGATCTCTTGGGACCGCTTGTCAGAACATCCAATGGATTTTCGTACGTTCTAGTCGCTGTTGAACTTACTTCAAAATTTGTTTCTTTCACTCCGTTACGTAAAGCCACTGGACGATCTGTATCCAACGCCTTTGTTAAAAATTTCTTACGTGAAGTTGGCCACGTTGCTAAAGTCATTTCAGATAACGGACCGCAATTTAGATCTGCTGTTTGGTCACGCACGCTTCGGAATCATAAAATCAAACCTGTTTTTATTTCATTGTACTCACCACATTGCAACCCGTCTGAACGGATTATGAAAGAAATCAATAAGCTTTGCAGACTTTATTGTCACAGAAAGCATCAGCATTGGGACAGATATCTACAATTATTTCAAAATGTGATGAATGAAATGCCTCAGGATTCCACTGCTTTACCACCTACTCTTGTACTGAAGAATGAAGAACCACCGAACAGAATCAGAGAGCTTGTACCTTTCCCGAATACACGTAAACTTCGACACAAAGACATAATTGATTTGGCTCTTAAAAATATAAAATCTGCAGCAGACAAAAGGAGAGAACTACACGGTAAAGCAAATGCAAAGAAATTATATATTGGTCAGAAAGTTCTCATTAAAGCTCATTCATTGTCACATAAGAAGAAACATTTGAGTCACAAATTCTTTCTAGTTTACAATGGACCTTACAGAATCCGACGTATACCACATGATAATTGCGTTGAAGTTGAAACTCTGCGTACTAGGAAGAGTAAAGGTTTACACCACATTTCACATGTAAAACCATTTATTGACAGATAATCTGTCTTTTAACTTTGTCTTTGCCATAAAACGTTTCACTTCACGTTACTAGTATGCTTTAGAAACTGTTACCATGCAACAATGTTTGAAGTTAAATATCCAGCCAAGAACCAAGAGAAATTATTTAAACAGAAATTACGAATGCATTGTTATTGCGAACAGACGACACAGTGTAATTGTGTGTGTACATTCTTGCTTGTTAGTTGCACGATTAGAACATTTACCAGTACTGCTAATGAGATTTTAATGCAACAATTTGGTTTACTTGGAAAATACATTCCGGATTTAAAGTACTTTCTGTGAGATACCAGATGAGACAATAGTTAGTTTATGTGACAGCTACACGATTTTATCACGACGCTACTAATGAGTGACAATTTACAATGTTGATTTTGCGGTGTTTCTGTTTTATATCTGCACAGTTTTTCTGTATTATTCTGGAAAGTAAAACATGTTTTAGTAGTAACTTTTATGGTATAGCTACAATGAGATAGCCTTTTTCGTGGCATAACGATACGTTACTGTACAGTACTTTCTTCATCACGCCAATAAGCATAATAACTAAGATATCTATACATAAAGCATTTCACTTTTGTGTATTATGAGGTAAGTACATTGACTTCTGCAGAACTTAGCTTTCGGAGGACGATAACTACGACACTTCCACAGAGATTATGTTGCAACAAGACGCACATTTAGCGCTACAGGACACGCATTTGAGTGATTAATTTTGTACTTAAAACATTTATTTTTAAAGATATTTGAAGTACAATGATACAAAGGTTTTCAGTGATACATTTCATTTCATTGCTGTAATCTGTAACACCTGAGGGTATAATTACATTTATCCTCAGGGGGGTACACGCTTACTTTGTGTACCATGTGTGTGGCAACCACAAGGAACCCTAGCTAATATGGTATTTGCTTATACAACTTTACACATCGGTACCATATTTCTCTAACACACAAATTACACAGCTATCTGATCATGTAACTGAGAGATAAACATTTTTTTACTACATCAGTGACATATGTTTACGCAATTACAGAGTTGGATTACTTCACACTTACGAAATTGTATTTTGTCTGTACTGTGTGAACTCTTCATAGTTTTTCGGACCCATTGTGATACTATGAGAGCTTTGAATGATGTATTTGGTATGAGATCATGATTTTTAAAGTTCGTTTGAGGCAGATGACACTTTTGACATGAGCAGAGAATTTTTTTTAATTATTGGAGGAAGCTACGACGATTTTGAGATTTGACTGAGGTGTTATGATGTTATTTTTACAACGACGATGTGTATTATGCTGCTGAGGTATGTTTATGATTAATAGGCTGAGGCTATATGAGTTATTTGATTATGCTTCATATTTATAATGACGAAATATTGACGAGTGTCGATGGATACGTATATGTGTAATAAGGTAAGAAGTAATGAATAGTGATTAGGGACTCTGACTTATGGAAAAGGATGTTGGAAACCAAGAAACGTACTTTAAGAGTTAAGAAATGTGTGTGTATATGCGTGAATGTATTACAATGCCGACGAAAATTTTTTGGACACTGTTATTTCAATAGGATTTTCTTTCTACAGAATTACAACGCTAATTCTTGACCTGTGAAATATTTTTATGTGAGACTGTCACTGTAGCAGAAACCGCTGTCGTAAACATTTCCGTACGAAAGTTAAGTGACCACCTGCACGCAATGCGTCGCAGGCACCCAGCTGTGTCAGACGCCTGGAGCAAAAGGCATTATTACAAGCCCTTTTCAGCGGCACAGGTAGAACAAGAAAAAGGGGAGGCCATTATCCTTGGAAATATTCTTACATCTGCAAACCTGATAATGACAAGTGTCTTTCTATGAGAGTTGAGAGCTACTGACTTACGAAATGCCACATGACTATTGAATGATATTTTTATGCTTTGGTTTGCGTAATTGCTTATTTCATTTGATATCTGGTTTTCAGCTGTGTTGCAGCATTGCTTTTATAAAATGAAATGCATTTGCTAATGTGAACACTTTCTGTCAACAGATCTATTAAATAATTATTTTATGATCCACATTCCTTAAAAAAGGAGCACTTGGAAAGGAAAGAACAATAAGAAGGAACTAGTAACAGTAACACATAATTTTCTTTTCAAGTACATGGTAATATTTCTTTTTATAATCAGTTGTTGTGGTGCACCACTTTAATTACACAGGCATTAAGATGTGAATATACATTTCCCTTATCTGCATTGTTGTTTTTACTGTAATATTTTTTTTTCTGCTTGAGCTATGTCATGTTTTGATATAAGTTATTACATTTGCTGCTGCTAGCTTTGCCAATCTGTATTTTTTGTCATTGCTGCTTGTGTTAATTGTTTTGTGCTGCTGCATTGCCTCGTCCCTTAGTTTAGCATCTGAGCTCAGTAGATTTAAGTTAGCTTAAGATGGGGTAGCCTCTAAGAGAATGAGTTGCGATGAATTGGAAGAAATGCATTGAGAAAACAGGTTTAGGTAGGATTTTCTTGGAAATTAATGTTGAGGTAAGAAATGTGTGAACATATAAATACAGAAAGCATGCTTCGATATATAAAGTTTTGGGTTGGACTGCAGTACCAAATGTTACACTGAAAACGAACCGTGTCCTTTCCTATTGGTGTTATCCCACTATGTGTTTGTGTACCCTTGTGTATTTGTTTTCTTCCTGTCTCTGTGTAGTTTCATAGAATTTTTTCTTCTTTTAATATTAAGCTACATTCACTATGATGAGGAATACTGTTATCCTCAAATACAATTGGCATTAATAATGTGTTATTTACTTTGTAAAGATGTTTAGACATTATTTACTCTGCTTTGTGTTAATGCTCATGTGTGAAGTTGATGTTTCAATAATTATTCTGATCTTTTATGTGTTTACTTATGTCATAATTTCTGTAACACTGATGTATATGTTATTTCGATTCTTTTGTAAAGCCCATATTACTACAAATGTTATCTGTATTATTATGTTTTTAATGATGTATTTTGTACCTTTTTAATTGTATTTTCATGCTGTAAATTTATAAAATTGTAATTGACACCAGTTCATCTTATTATTAACTTGTAAGTTACATTTCACTGCACACGTTTCTGTTGGTCATAGTATATGGACAATATGTGAGTAGTTGGGACTGTTAGTGTTTGCACGTGTGTTACTAATTCAGCAAGGGACTGGATAACAGCATTGCTGGTTCTAAGGACATGTCAAACAAATTTTTTGTGAGTGGACAAGTGGTGGTTTATGGACTTGCTATATTATCCGCAAGACTCTTCAATGGTGATTGTGCACCTGCACAGTCACAACAGATGGCTGCTGGCCATTTCTACAAGGACTACAGTGGGTCTACATCAACCATCAATACCATCATCTCTATAAGGACTGCAGTGGGTCTGCACCTCTGGTGGCCCACCAATACCGTAATCTCTACCAGGACTACAGTGGGTCTGTTCTGTGATGACCTACCTACCAATATTCTTCAAAACGTCGAATGACTCTGCTGTGGGTTTGCTATGTTGTGGCCCATTACCTGTCTGCATGTCAAGAGTCAGCACTGTCTTTCCGTTGGAAGGACAACACTACTTCTTCAAGACTGCATGGAAATCCACTACTTCTGTGTGCATTTTCTTTTACTGCTCAGACTTTGAGAAAAACTCTGCATTTTTACTGTGATGAACAATGTGGACTGTCTTTATGGACTGTGAGAAATTTTTAGCTTTTGACCAACATTGTATCAATAAGTGTGTGCATTTGATTTCTTTGTTATTGTAATTACGAAAATTTTTTTTGAAATCTGTATTTGCCACTGCCCAATCCAATTTGTAAAAATTTTTGTGGGGAGCATGGGGGCTATGTAAGTAGGCTGTTTAGGTTTTTTATTGGTGACGCCACCTCTGTATGAAAATCACTGGCTGTGCTGTGTGCAGTCTGTGGCTAGTTTGCATTGTTGTCTGCCATTGTAGTGTTGGGCAGCGGCAGCTGGATGTGAACAGAGCGTAGCGTTGCGCAGTTGGAGGTGAGCCGCCAGCAGTGGTGGATGTGGGGAGAGAGATGGCGGAGATTTGTAATTTGTCATGAACTGATATATATATTATGACTTGTGATGATATTAAGGTAAATACATTGTTGGTTCTCTATTAATATCTTTCATTTGCTAACTATCCCTATCAGTAGTTAGTGCCTTCCATAGTTTGAATCTTTTATTTAGCTGGCAGTAGTGGCACTCGCTGTATTGCAGTAGCTTGAGCAGCGAAGATTTTTGTGAGGTAAGTGATTTGTGAAAGGTATAGTTTAATGTTAGTCAGGCCCATTCTTTTGTAGGGAATTTTGAAAGTCAGATTGCGTTGCGCTAACAAAATATTGTGTGTCAGTTTAAGCACAGTCGTGTATAAATTGTTGAAAGGGGACGTTTCAAGGAACCCTCACTTTTTATTACATATTCGTGTAGTACGCAAAGAAATATGAATGTTTTAGTTGAACCACTTTTTTCGCTTTGTGATAGATGGCCCTGTAATACTCACAAACGTACAAGCACGTGGTATGACGTAACATTTCGCCAGTGCTGACGGTATTTGCTTCATGATGCATTACCCGTGTAAATTGGACCGTTTACCAATTGCGGAAAAGGTCGATATCGTGTTGATGTATGGCTATTGTGATCAAAATTCCCAACGGGCGTGTACTACGTATGGTACTCGGGATCCTAGATGACATCATCCAAGTGTCCGGGCCGTTTGCCGGATAGTTACGTTATTTAAGGGAACCGGAAGTGTTCAGCCACATGTGAAACGTCAACTACGACCTGCAACAAATGATGATGCCGTAGGTGTTTTAGCTGTTGTCGCGGCTAATCCACACATCAGTAGCAGACAAATTGCGCGAGAATCGGGAATCTCAAAAACGTCGGTGTTGAGAATGCTACATCAACATCGATTGCACCCGTACCATATTTCTATGCAACAGGAAATGTATGGCGACGACTTTTATCGTCGTGTACAGTTCTGCCACTGGGCACAAGAGAAATTACGGGACAATGACAGATTTTTTGCACGTGTTCTATTTAGCAATGAAGGGTCATTCACTAACAGCGGTAACGTAAACCGGCATAATATGCACTATTGGGCAACGGAAAATCCACGATGGCTGCGACAAGTGGACCATCAGCGACCTTGGCAGGTTAATGTATGGTGCGGCATTATGGGAGGAAAGATAATTGGCCCCTATTTTATCGATGGCAATCTAAATGGTGCAATGTATGCTGATTTCCTACGTAATGTTCTACCGATGTTACTACAAGATGATTTACTGCATGACAGAATGGCGATGTACTTCCAACATGATGAATGTACGGCACATAGCTCGGTTGGTTGGTTAGGTTAGTGTTGTTTAACGTCCCGTCGACAACGAGGTCATTAGAGTCGGAGCGCTAGCTCGGGTTAGGGAAGGATGGGGGAGGAAATCGGCAGTGCCCTTTGAAAGGAACCATCCCAGCATTTGCCTGAAACGATTTAGGGAAATCACGGAAAACCTAAATCAGGATGGCTGGAGACGGGATTGAACCGTCGTCCTCCTGAATGCGAGTCCAGTGTGCTATCCACTGCGCCACCTCGCTCGGTACATAGCTCGCGTGCGGTTGAAGCGGTACTGAATAGCAAATTTCATGACAGGTGGATTGATCGTCGAAGCACCATACCATGGCCCGCATGCACACCGGATCTGACGACCGCGGATTTCTTTCTGTGGGGAAAGTTGAAGGATATTTCCTATCGTGATCGATCGACAACGCCTGACAACATGCGTCAGCGCATTGTCAATGCATGTGTGAACATTACTGAAGGCGAACTACTCGCTGTTGAGAGGAATGTCATTACACGTATTGCCAAATGCATTGAGGTTGACGGACAGCATTTTTAGCATTTATTCCATGAATGTGGTATTTACAGGTAATCCCGCTGTAACAGCATGCGTTCTCAGAAATGATAAGTTCCCAAATGTACATGCATCACATTGAAACAATCGAAATAAAATGTTGAAACGTACCTACGTTCTGTATTTTAATTTAAAAAACCTACCTGTTACCAACAGTTCGTCTAAAATTGTGAGCCATATGTTGTGACTATTACAGAGCCATCTATCACAAAGAGAAAAAAGTGATCCAACTAAAACACTCCTATTTCTTTACGTACTACACGAATATGTAACAAAAATGGGGTTTACTATTTTGAAAAGACGCAGTTGATATCAATTTGACCTATGGCAGCTTCATCTAGCGGGCCAACCATAGCGCCATCTGGTTTTCCCCTTCTAGCCAGACGAGTTTCGTTCTTTTTAGTTTTTTCGTTTGATGCTTATTTCGTGACATATTTGGCCCGGTCACTATCAATGGACCACCCTATATATATATATATATATATATATATATATATATATATATATATATATATATATATATATATATATACACTCCTGGAAAAGGAAAAAAGAACACATTGACACCGGTGTGTCAGACCCACCATACTTGCTCCGGACACTGCGAGAGGGCTGTACAAGCAATGATCACACGTACGGCACAGCGGACACACCAGGAACCGCGGTGTTGGCCGTCGAATGGCGCTAGCTGCGCAGCATTTGTGCACCGCCGCCGTCAGTGTCAGCCAGTTTGCCGTGGCATACGGAGCTCCATTGCAGTCTTTAACACTGGTAGCATGCCGCGACAGCGTGGACGTGAACCGTATGTGCAGTTGACGGACTTTGAGCGAGGGCGTATAGTGGGCATGCGGGAGGCCGGGTGGACGTACCGCCGAATTGCTCAACACGTGGGGCGTGAGGTCTCCACAGTACATCGATGTTGTCGCCAGTGGTCGGCGGAAGGTGCACGTGCCCGTCGACCTGGGACCGGACCGCAGCGACGCACGGATGCACGCCAAGACCGTAGGATCCTACGCAGTGCCGTAGGGGACCGCACCGCCACTTCCCAGCAAATTAGGGACACTGTTGCTCCTGGGGTATCGGCGAGGACCATTCGCAACCGTCTCCATGAAGCTGGGCTACGGTCCCGCACACCGTTAGGCCGTCTTCCACTCACGCCCCAACATCGTGCAGCCCGCCTCCAGTGGTGTCGCGACAGGCGAATGGAGGGACGAATGGAGACGTGTCGTCTTCAGCGATGAGAGTCGCTTCTGCCTTGGTGCCAATGATGGTCGTATGCGTGTTTGGCGCCGTGCAGGTGAGCGCCACAATCAGGACTGCATACGACCGAGGCACACAGGGCCAACACCCGGCATCATGGGATGGGGAGCGATCTCCTACACTGGCCGTACACCACTGGTGATCGTCGAGGGGACACTGAATAGTGCACGGTACATCCAAACCGTCATCGAACCCATCATTCTACCATTCCTAGACCGGCAAGGGAACTTGCTGTTCCAACAGGACAATGCACGTCCGCATGTATCCCGTGCCACCCAACGTGCTCTAGAAGGTGTAAGTCAACTACCCTGGCCAGCAAGATCTCCGGATCTGTCCCCCATTGAGCATGTTTGGGACTGGATGAAGCGTCGTCTCACGCGGTCTGCACGTCCAGCACGAACGCTGGTCCAACTGAGGCGCCAGGTGGAAATGGCATGGCAAGCCGTTCCACAGGACTACATCCAGCATCTCTACGATCGTCTCCATGGGAGAATAGCAGCCCGCATTGCTGCGAAAGGTGGATATACACTGTACTAGTGCCGACATTGTGCATGCTCTGTTGCCTGTGTCTATGTGCCTGTGGTTCTGTCAGTGTGATCATGTGATGTATCTGACCCCAGGAATGTGTCAATAAAGTTTCCCCTTCCTGGGACAATGAATTCACGGTGTTCTTATTTCAGTTTCCAGGAGTGTATATATATATATATATATATATATATATATATATATATATATATATATATATACGTGTGTGTGTGTGTGTGTGTGTGTGTGTGTGTGTGTGTGTGTGTGTGTGTGTACTTCTCAACACTTTATTTCCGTATTTTCCAGTTTTAAAATGTTTTAGCACATCTGTACATAACATGCAGCATTCAATGAGTAAAGCGGTACAGCAGAACGCGCATATTCAAGAGTAAGATTCCAGTTCCCACTCTGGCTACAGGACTATGTGGACCACATAGCGTTGCCTGTGGACAGTGATGAGAAGTTCTGGGGCAGACATGAGAACGCCCGTTACGTCAGCAGCGAGGTACGAAGGAAGAGCGCAGTTATAATGGCGCGAAGCAACTAATCTTGCTTAATAAATACTTGCTAATAAAAGTCTCTTTATCCTATACAGCTATCAGAAGACGTTTACAGGTATAAGTACTTTCTAACGACAATACTACAACGGCATAAGTCGATCATCTTAATAAATAAATGGATAATGTAAGTAGGAAGTACAGACTGTGCGCCAGTGTCGCCTGTAGCCGACACGATACCTTCTGATCTAGTTCTGTCGTAGGACAGCGCTCCAGGAAATTTTTAGTTTTTTGTTAAGAATTATTAATTGTGTCGATATTATCAGCTTATGGTGTTTAGTAAATAAATACATCTCTTTTGAACGTCATTCCGAATGATACAGCTTCCCATGACATCACTCAGATCACAGGAAGTGGAATTGCGCTTCACAGAGAATCCGACGGCACCGGTACTGCTTTTGCGGGGGACATAACCTTCGAGAGCATCTCGGCAAAGCAGGCACAAATAATCCTACATAACAACTAAGACACTCCAACGACGGATTGCCTTAATGTCCGCAAAACAGGGGCGGAAAAGCACGGACAGTCATACTGTACGTCTTTTATACCATCCGCTGCGGTCTCACTTGCTAAACTGAGACATTTCTGGAGGTTTACTACATGTGTGGAATTCTTGCAAAGCTGCGTCAACAAATATAGTAAAATCTCGTACCACTTGACAGTTATTTGAGCTCAAAAGTACAACCGTTTCACGTGAATGCGTAGTATCAGCGTTGCAGAAGCAAATGGTGGGTATGTCACGGCAAAACAAAAGATTTCGTTCAGAAAATATTCATGAAATGAACAAAATACAGCAAGTTATTTGATTAACTAAGAAAGTTAATTGTTCACTTTGGTTACGAATGAATTGCAACGTATGGAGGACAAACAATAATAGAAACTGTGTGTCCCACGAAGTTGCTCACAGTGGTACAGTAAAGACCCTGCGTCAGTACGGCTCACCAAGCTACGCATTTCAGCAAATATTACCATGTCTTCCAGTGCTTGTACACAAATATATGCAGGTCGTAATTGTGTTTATAGAATGTCACATACAAACTCAGATCGTAATCATCAATCACTCTCCTTCTCTCTCAATATACAGAGTGCGACAGGAGGAAAAGCACAAAGCGGTGACAGTATTTGTGATTCTGAAAAAAATAAATATTTTAATGGCTATATACTCTCTTTCTAATGGTTTCCCAGATAGAACACATTTAATATTAGTTTTTTACGTTGTTCTTGAGGAATTCGGAAACCGAGGCATAGCGAGAAATTGTACCAGTACAAAATGAAACTACATTATATTTTCTATAAAAAGGGTCCTAGTAAGTTTTTTTATAAGTCTGAAGCTTGAGAGAAGTGAGCGAGAGAATACTGAAAATGTCGCGCGATGCTCGTACGTTGTAGCTGAGGTAGCATTTATAGGCCAGTTTGAGACAGTTTCCCAACTTGATAGACCACAAGTGTCCTCTGTCAAGCTGTTCGACCCGATTTCCTCTACGCTACAATGGTACATTGTAAACAGTAACAGAAAATAAATAACAATGCTCATTAAACGTTTCTGCCTCGGAAACAAAGTTTTTTTGTTGAGAGTCACCAGTTCGACTTCATAGTACAGGCCATGCTGCACAGTCTGGTGTTTGGACAAATCACCGCAGTTGAGCCTTGAGCCATCACGCCACAGTGGGCGTAGACTGTCGTAGTAAAAGGTACTCACGAGTTCACGGGTGCATAAAACATGAGAAATTGGAAGGCAGCTTTCGAGTGCAGTTCTTTTATTGGCGAATGCTTTCCTAGCTTCTGCTAGTTTACCTCCGGTATCTTTCCTGCCTCGTCATCTTGCTTCCTCGAGACTTCCAGTCCTGTTCGAAATTTTAAACTAAGCAGGTAGTTGTTTTCCATTCTACAATTATGTTTAGTTTCTGCTTAGGTCATGTTATATAGTAGCCATACTCTATATTCTTCTATAGAGGTCTTAAAAGTTTTGCTTATATCAGGCGGACGTTAGCATTCCCATTGAACTTTGTTTGCTTCTTTGCTTAACTACTTTTTCTTACTGCATCTGAACCCCTCTTTCAGCGGGATAAATGACGCATTAACAAATCGTAATATGTCTGGAGAAAAACGAGAAAGAAGCACTTCGTGAGTAATATCTACATTGTAAGTATCTGAAAGCAGTTCCCGCAGATATACAGTTTGTTGCAAGGACATTACAATTTTTCGGTAGAATAGAAGTTTGTTTACTAGCAGATTCTCGAGTCTCGTCGTTAGTTCTTTCGCTTTTTATTCTCTTTACTCTGTAGTTTGTCGGGTGCGCTTCTCGTAACCTTTATGTGCATTAGAGTTCCGAACGTATTCCTATTTCCCATGTTTTCTTCGCCAACGTTGAAAAAAAGTATGTCTTTTCCTTGTGACTAAATTATTGCATGTAACCGTCTGAATATTTTAGTTATAGATTCCTGATGGTATATTATTGTAACATAAAAGACTTTCTGAGATTTATTGTCCCGTTTTCCTCAGAATTTTCCTCTCATGTTTAACGGTACTTGTTATCTGAGATTTTTTAAGAATTAACACTATGTCGGATTCGCAAATTATAATTGCACAGTAATTTCGCAGTTCTGCTTTCTCTGATATATATTTTGCTGTCATATCTGTTTCAGAGGCGCTTGTATTCTCTTCTTAACTGTTATTTTTACACATATTGTTTATAACAGTAAACACAGCAGATGAGTACACTACGCTGCCATTGGTACCATATTTTATTACTGGTCTGAAGCTTCCCAAGCGTCTAGGGTTGCACTATGTGTCGGCAGATAATTCGTCAGATCCAAATAATGTTGCTTTTTGTAGCTGTCAGATGGATATTTTATCATTGCCAATGGCTGTCATGTTCCTACTAACGTCTTTTGCTTCACTTGATAGAGAAATGCTTCCAGCTATGAGACAGGGAGCCATTCAGAACCCGCACATTATGAATTGTGAAAGGTCTTGGACGAAAATTTGCTAATATCTTTTGCTACTCCTCCAAGCGCGCCGCGAGTCAATAAGACTTTTTTCGATGCATTACGCTATGGATGGCGGTTACCACTGAAACAACCGGTTTTCAGTTATACTGTTTTTCCAACGCCAGTTTACCCTGAGTGTTAAAATTGCTCAAAATAGTCGGTTCATGAAGTAATCGGTTTTCGGTTTTTTATTCTTACTATTTACCCGTTATAAACGTAGAAATCGAACAAGGATTGAACAGTTTTGGCTCCCTCAATTTCAAGCTACGTAGAACCAAAATATTACAATAAACAGACAAGGAAAAGAAAATTTAGTCCGCCCACCGTTTGCTGGTTTTCTCGAAAAGTAACAAGTGGCTGAGTACAACAAAAAATCACCAGTATCCTCCTAATGAATCAATTTTTTTAAACCCAGTAGAAAAGTCATGCTGTAATCGAGGATGGTATCACCATTTGGGCATTACGAGCAGTCAGTGCTAAAGTGTGAAAACTGAGGTAGGAAAACTCTGTTTTTCGTGTTAGTTTGTTCATTTTCTAGGGTTACAAGCAGATAAAGTCATATACTGTAGACACAAGCAACAGATCAGTTACTTTCTGCTTTTCATGTAATGTACGAATAAGTTGTTCTGTTTTTCTCCTTGTATGGCATCGCAGTTTGTCTTCACTCCTTCTGTTCTGTTTTTAAAAAGAGAAAAACATTTATATTTAAAAATAAAAAAATTTAGCACTGCTGCTATGGGTAACTGATATTCGGTTTTTTAACCTGGATATCACTAAAAAAATTGAGAAAAATCCTATTATTACCGTGACCAAACAAATACCGAAAAATACGGTTATTGAGAACCCCACTGGTATCGATTTTAACTATTCGGTTTTTCCCATAGCTAGTTTACGCCAGAGTAGCTGAAGTTCTATTTTCAAGTCCTCATATCTGGCAAGTGTTTCAAGTTGTATCTCATCAGTTCTTCTATCACCTGTGATGACAATTAAAGTGAGCCACACTTCCTTTTTCTCCAACGTTGTGATGCCTGGTGTATTGTGTTCCAGCTTTAGATCTGTCTGAAGCCGCGCAGTACTTTGGCATGTTTGTTTTCGAAAACTTTTCTGTCTTGTGTTTTCACTAGTTCCATGCCACCTGTAGATGGTAATTTTAGCATAAGAGCCAGTGACTCATTCGTGGCTCAACATTGTGCCCTTGCGTGTAATCATTCTGAGCTAATTAATTTTTTTCTGCAGTAATTCAAGATATGGTCAAGTGATTCCTCAGATTCTATGCGAAGTGTCGTCCCCACTTTGGGTCTTCTGATAATTTCTGGTTCTCATGTCAGTAGTTCTGATGGCTTGTTCCGGTCCAATAAAAATTAGTTATTCCATTTTCTTCCTCAGAGTTTAGTTGATCAGCTAAATACCGGTGCTTTATTCATCTGCTTGGCCTTCAGGCTTCTCCAAAACCTGCACATTCAATGCTCTGTAGCACAGACTAACAGTCCGTCATAGGAGTTTAGCTTTCCGATATTGATTCTAGGTTTCCTGTACCTTGAAAAGTTTTGAGCTGCTGACTTCAGCCAGAGCTGGATTACTTGCTGTCTTCCACACAGTCTGCCAACGCATGCTTCTTTTGTTCCACTGTTGGCCTCATTTGGGAGACTGTTGTACCACCTGCGTTTCTGAGAAAGTACAGCCTACACTGTATCTGATGGCGGGTATGGCCGAGGTATTAGTACTGTCGTCATTCAGTCTTTTCAAAATTTTCCTGACCCTTCCTGAGTACTCTCCGTTGACAAAAATTTCTATATTATAATGTCTAATGTTGTCCAGTTGGAAATTGCCTAGGTATTTGTAGCATTCTGGCCGGTGGCGTTTGTTACTCTAACCATTTGGCATTGTGGTGCCTTCACTTTCTGACTTCAGCGCAAGCGTCGTGTGCTTGTCTAAGCAGCATTCCATACTGATGGTGTGGTGTCACCACCACACACCACACTTGCTAGGTGGTAGCTTAAATCGGCCGCGGTCCATTTAGTACATGTCGGACCCGCGTGTCGCCACTGTGTGATCGCAGACCTAGCGCCACCACAAGGCAGGTCTCGACATACGATAGAGCACTCGCCCCAGTTGTACGGACGACATTGCTAGCACAATACGGACGAAGCCTTCCTCTCGTTTCCGAGAGTCAGTTAGAATAGCCTTCTGCTAAGTCCATGTCTACGACCTAGCAAGGCGCCAATTGTAACAGTGCATGTATCTTACGAGTCTCATTTGTATAGTCAAGAGAGATGTATCACAAGGAGTGAATAAAGTTAAGTATATTCCAGCTACGTACTTTTCTTGCTACCATTCAATAGTTATCCTGTTCCAGAATTCACGCCCGTCTGCGTTAGATAGCGTGCCTATCGGCCCCCTCAAAATAACACTGTGTCGGCACTTCTGTCGACACATCAGATGGAATTACTGAAAATTATTATTATAGGTCAGTGTTACTAAACCATGTACCGTTCTTTAATAAAATGAAATAATAAACTTCACGATTACGTTGAATGAATATCTGAACTGTGGAATGGATACAGAACTCGAATTGTCTTATGGCATGTTGTAACTGTAAGTGGTGTGCTTACCCTGTGTTATTGTTGGCAAAACCTTACACGAATCGATTTGGCAATTGCAACTCCCAATACCAATAAAGAAAGACAGTCACTGCAAAATACATTAATCCCCTTACGCATTGCATCATCTGGCCATGTTCAAAACTGATAACTCTGGTTCCTGTGCACATAGCAACTAAATTAAATTGTCTTACCTATAAAGCAGCAGCGGAGTAAAGTGATATGTTTTGGTCTCTCATAAAAAAAATATAAATATGCTAGCTACAAGCTCAGCAGTCTGCAATGCTGACCATAATACTTTGAAATGCACATGAGTTCTTTTGGCTGATGAACGATAACATCTAAGAAAATCCAACTTCTTTAATAAATATATGACCTGGATAGGGAGGCGGTAGTGATTGTGGTGAATTACGAACAATCAGTTTTTTAGCAAAATTATATTGCAAGTTAAGTTTGTCTTTTCAAAAAGACCTGACAATTGAAGTTTCATTACTCACAACCGATTCACAAACAATGAGATTTAAACAGCAAGTATTATCGAACTTCATTAATCCAACATAAATACAAATCATCAAATTAAATACAGCTGTGTTAACAAATCTTAGAAACATTACAAAGTGAAATATCTAACTAGCCTTTTTATCAAAATGGTTTACGTACATTCTGGGGTTACTTAACAATTGCAAATTATCAACCAACTCGTCTATACAAACTGCGCTCGCAAAAACAGCATAAGATTTCTGCTTCCATGTTCAACAATATTGACGTACCTACATTAATCTAACAGTTGGTGGCTTCACACAGCACACCCCAAAGACCGCCTACTCCATCCTCTTTCCATCACAGACAGTTACCTACTACTGTGCGCCCAACGCTCTCTTACTCCAACACTATAATAATCTCAGACCAGAGATCTTTGGCTCTGCGGTCTCGCACAGTCAGAGATCTGCGTTATCGAGCCTCTCAGAGACACTCATCGTTTATAGTATACCAGTTTTATTTTAATTTATTAATATTCTTATCTTATTCTGGTGCCGCACACAAGTGCGCCCCAGTATACTCATTTCAACCATTAATTGAAAAAAAGTGGTTCATGTATTGCTATTTGAAGAAACGAATGTCAATAACGGCCAGCCGGCCGGTGTGACCGACCGGTTCTAGATGCTTCAGTCTGGAACCGTGGGAACGCTACGGTCGCAGGTTCGAATGCTGCCTCAGGCATGAATGTGTGTGATGTCCTTAGGTTAGTTAGGTTTAAGTAGTTCTAAGTTCTGATGACCTCAGCTGTTGAGTCCCATAGTGCTCAGAGCCATTTGAATAACGGCCTGTTAGATGTAAGGGAGCCGGTGAACCCCCGACCCCTCCCCACCGATTTTTGACTTGTAGTTCGTAGGATAGTTTACAGATAAGTGTAAGGTTTCAACATATCGCTTAGAGCCGGACATTCGTACGTCGATTTTGTGATGTTTGATCGTTTTACTATCATTTTTAACCTGGTGAGCAAGAAGGTAGCCAAAAAGAGTTTTCTGTTGCTGACATTACACATGTCTTACACCTGTATAACTCTTAGCAGATATGGTCATCGCCAGGGACCGCGTCCAAAAACTTCATGATTTATGCGCTGCAAGTAAGAAATCCGCGCGCAGTCTCAGTTTGGAAACTGAAACAGGTTGCCTCGATATTTGACAAGCGCCGACCACTGTCGTCATGCCGGAGTAACAGGAACACACGCCCCTCGCGTACTGAGCGACGTGTGGCAACAATAAGGCCTTGGAAATCGGAGAAATATATTTAATCAGTCGGCAGCGGTGGGGGGAAAAACCCGTCAGAGTCCTTTTGCGGATCTTCGCAGAACCAGAGGCGTCCCCACAGCCGCGACTTTCGCCGGGCGTCTGGGAGTCGCACCGTTTGGCGGTTCCTTATAGGAGCTCCGCACAAATCACTGACAGAGGCGAGCCGTTTCTTTTCTCCATTTTCGCCAAATGCGGCAGCAGTGCATTAGCACTCCGCGTTCCGCGGGTATGTGCCACTTGAGGGTGCACGCAGCGGGGACACTCTTTACCCGCCTCGTTTTTCCCGCTCTCGCGTCTCAACCGCAAAGCTCACTCGGGGCGAAGCACTCCACTGGCTGCCTGTAGTGAGAAGATGGTATCACGATGTTTACATCTGATGAAACTTCCGTCACGCGTTTCGGAAACCTTTCTTAGCGGCCATTTTCACATATTGGGCCTGAATCGACTTTGCCAGTCTGATCATGGGATTTGTGAGTCCGCCTTGATGCAAACACTTTGTAATTTGTTTACTTATTTATTTCCCCAACTAGTTTCGGCGACAAGTATCGCCACCATCAGCAGGTTCTTTAAACCTAAAACATACAAAAAATAGCATAGTGATACAAACACAATAACACATTATTACACTTTTCTGTTCGTTTTTTGAAATGCAGTTTTCTGGGGATACTTTCATACTCCCTTATTTATTGTATGTTGTGGCTTATTTTTAAGAGTTGTTCACGCTGTTTGCGGCATATTTTCTGTGATTTTTCTGTTGCCGTTTTTTCTCAGTGTACATCATGTCAACTACAACTGTGTGAGCGGTTGTTAGTAAGTTTTATAGACTTGGGGTTGTTGCAGTGTAGTGGAACACAATTTTGGTGTGTACTGGACTGTTACTTAGCTACTGGTGTACTCACGGCCGGCCGCGGTGGCCGAGCGGTTCTAGGTGCTTCAGTCCAGAACCGCGCGACTGCTACGGTCGCAGGTTCGAATCCTGCCTCGGGCATGGATGTGTGTGATGTCCTTAGGTTAGTTAGGTTTAAGTAGTTCTAAGTTCTAGGGGACTGATGACCTCCGATGTTAAGGCCCATAGTGCTCAGAGCCATTTGAACCCTTTTTTTGTACTCACGTTCGTTGGACGGCATGTAGCTGATTCTATACACAGGAAAACAAAACTTTCGTACTCTGTTTATGATCCACAACATAATGCCATCTTACTGTTCTCGTGTGTCGCGAGAGATGTATCGCATGTGAGAAGGCTATGAAAACTGTAGCAGGAATTACGACGTCTGTTCCTTATTTATGTCTCTGTGTGTGACGGGGATGTGGTTCTGCTGAGTGTGTGCTCCAACTTCCTTTCTCTATCCTGGGTCAGACCCCTCGGAGCGGTAAGGAATGTGTTGTTGCAAAGTACTGTGTTTTCGTTTATTACATTTTACCCTTCCACTATAGGCTTTTGTATGTAATAATTTTCTTTTATTGCTGGTTGTAGGTATAGACTGTTGCTATATTTCAGAATGTGTAGATCGCTTACGATATTAGTGGGGTTATGGTTTTCGTTCATTAGGTGTTCCGCGAAAGTTGAATGTGTGCTGTCACTCTTTAGAGCGCCCATGTGCCTTTTTAGTATTTGTTTACTAACAGCCGCTCACACATTTGCAGTTGAGAATATGTACGCTGAGAAAAAACGTCAACAGGAAAAGCACAGAAAATTGCCGCAAACAGTGTCAATAATTCTTAAAAACGCGCTATAACATACAATGAATAAGATAGCATGAAAGCATCCACATAAAACTATATTTAGAAAAGTGAACAGTAAAAATGTAACAATGAGTTGCTGTGTTTGAATAATTATGCTATTTTCTGAATGTTTTAGATTTAAAGAACCCACTGATGATGGCGGTGTTTGTCGACGAAACTGGTTTGGGGAATTAACAAGTATACAAATAACAAAGTGTTTTGCATGAAGGCGGAATCACAAATCCAATATTGTTGTTTTTGGTGGTGGTGTGTTGGGGCTTATGGGCGCTCAACATCGACGTCATCAGCGCCCTGACACACATTGAAAGGAACGAATGTGGACAGACCTAACAAAACTAAAGCACACACTCAAAGAAAGCAGGAAAAGAAGGAAAATGCTACATAAGAAAGTAAAACCTAAGGAAAGGGGAAACATAGCAACAAGAATGTCACAGGAAATTGTTATTGGCTGGCCACTTACATAAAATATGGGCGAGCTTGTCACACAGTGAGCAAATTAATATCCACTCCCTAAAATCTTTGTAAAAACATTTGACAGGGCATAGAACTTTAAAACTTTAACCACATTCGTCCGAGTGTTGCCTAAAAGAGATGGCAGGTCCGCTGGCAAGTCAGCCGCGACCCGCTGGTCAGAAAATAAAACGCAATTCAATAAAACGTGGCGCACAGTGACCTGGACGCCGCAAGCACCACAAATTGGAGGGTCCTCTCGCCGGAGTAGGAAGCCATGCGTCATAGGGCTGTGGCCTATTCGAAGCCGAGTGAGGAGAACCTCGTCCCGTCGATGGGGCTGAAAGGAAGTACACCACACACGCGTTGTGGGCTTGACTATACGGAGCTTATTGTCAGACACTTCCAGCCACTCATCCTCCCACCGACGCATGACCCGTGAGCTCAACAGCGAAGTGAGTGCGTGCAAGGGGATAGCACACTGAGATACTTGTGGGGCGAGACACGCCTCCTTGGCTGCGAGATCTGCCCTTTCATTCCCAGCAATGCCAACATGCCCCGGAATCCAGCAGAAAGCTACAACCTTACCCAGTCGCTGTAGTCGGAGGAGGGCATCCTGGATAGTCTGGACAATTTTGTCTGCCGGATACAAACGTTGCAATGAGTGAAGGGCACTGAGTGAATCGGAACAGACAAGAAATTTAGGAGAGGAAGAACGTCTCATGTGCTCCAGTGCCCGCAAGATCGCAAACAATTCTGCATGAAAGACAGTAAAAGTCTGAGGCAGTCGGACCTTGAGGACACGATATGGAAAACCAACTGAGCAACCAACAGAATCCCCTTGTTTCGACCCATCCGTAAAAACAGTTACATAGTCGTGGTGCTCAGATAAGATGGCAGAAAATGCTGCATTAAAAACGGTGGCAGGAGTGCAATCTCTCTTGTACTGTAATAAATCTAAAATCACTCCGGGCCTCTTCAGTAACCAGGGTGGCAGGCGGTTAAAACCTTGGATTTGGGGTTGTACAGACTCCACACCGAGGGACTCTAGTACACGTTGCACACGGATCCCAAACGGCAACTTAGCCCGGGGACGGCGGGAAAAAAGGCGGTCCAGAGGTGGATGGGCAACAAGGCGGTGAGCAGGCGAGCTGGGAGCTGCAAGAAACTTACAAGCCTGGCGCACCAGCAGGAGCTGCCGCCGGATGGTAAGTGGCGGTTCGCCAGCCTCAGCACAGAGGCTGGGTATGGGACTGGTCCGATAAGCACCCGTGGCCAGTCGGATCTCAGCATGGTGAACAGCGTCAAGGATCCGCAAATAAGATGGCCTCGCTGACCCATATACTGTGCACCCATAGTCCAGCCGTGAACGCACAAAAGTTCGATAAAACTGAAGGAGATGCGCCCTGTCCGCGCCCCAAGACCTGTGGCTGAGGCACTTGAGGATGTTCAGTGCCTTCAGCGTTCTGGCTTTCAAGTCACATAGGTGTGGCAGCCATGACAATCTGGAGTCAAAACTTAGGCCCAGAAACCGCACTGTGTCTCTAAAATGTAGGACAGTATCCCCCATATGAAAGGCAGGCAAAGTAAAAAGATGACGAGAACGATTGAAATGAACACAAACACACTTATCGGCAGAAAACCGAAAACCCGTCTTTGCAGCCCACTCCTCTAACCGCCGCACTGGTAGCTGCAACTGACGGCTCACGGTTGCAACACTGGTGGAGGAACAGAAAACAGCAAAGTCGTCCACAAATAAGGAGCATTGTACTGGACTCCTCACTGTAGACGTTATACTGTTGATCGCTATGGCAAAGAGGGTAACGCTTAAAACACTGCCCTGGGGGACACCGTTCTCTTGCTCAAAGCGATCAGACAGTGTGTTACCAACGCGGGTCCGAAAAAACCGCTGAGACAGGAAAGACCGAATGAAAATCGGGAGGCGGCCACGAAAGCCCCAGTGATGCATTTGTGCAAGAATACAGTGTCTCCAAGTAGTATCATATGCCTTACTGATATCAAAGAAGATACCGATACAGTGATGTTGATGGAGAAAAGCCTGCTGAATAGCCGCCTCTAGGAGGGTCAGGTTGTCGACCATGGACCGAAATTTTCGGAATCCACACTGAAAGCGGCTAAGGAGCTGCTGGTCTCTAACAGCCAGACCAGACGCCGGTTAACCATCCGTTCCAGGGTCTTTCCGACACAGCTTGTCAAGGCGATACTACGATAACTACCGGGACATGTGCGGTCTTTTCCTGGTTTGAGGAGAGGGATGAGGATTGCATCCCTCCACGAGGTGGGGAACACTCCTGTCTGCCATACGAGATCAAAACATTCGAGGAGGATTTCCTTTGACGTCGCTGGCAGATGTCGAAGCATGGAGTACCGGATGCGGTCGTAACCTGGTGCAGTGTCAGAAGTCTCAGTAAGTGCCGATTCAAGTTCCCACATGGAGAAAGGGGAATTGTAGGCCTCAGAACCGTTCGACCGAAAGTACAAGGTCGCTCTTTCGACAGTCGCACGGTAGCGACGAAACGCTGGATCCTGATTTGCAGTGGCAGTACTTTGTGCAAAATGCTCTGCCAGCGTCTGAACAATGGCTCTGGGTGTCGTTTGGAGGCATCCCTGGTTCAGGACAGCAGCTATTGGTAAACGGCTATGTTTACCGGAAATCCTCCGGATGGCTTCCCATACTCTTGTGGAACAAGTGGAACGGTTGATGGAGTCCAGGAACTCCTGCCATGACCTTTTCTTGCTCTCTTTAATGACACGGCGTGCCCTGGCTCTCGCGATTCGAAAGGCGGTAAGATTGATCGCTGTTGGGCGGCATTTAAATCGGCGAAGAGCCGCACGCCTGTCCCGGATGGCTGAACGGCACTCTTCTGTCCACCAAGGCACAAGGCGCCGCTTAAGAGTGCCAGAAGACTGTGGTATGGACAGATCAGCAGCATGATGGACCACAAGCGTGATGTGATCCACCCATTCCCGTATGTTATTGTGGCGGTCAAAGACAGCCATCCGAGTGAACAGTGGCCAGTTAGCCCTGCCAATCATCCACGATGGTGGCCGCTGCTCCAGCAGTACACCATCCAGGAGATGAATGCGGATAGGGAAGTGATCGTTGGAATGAAGGTCGTCACTGACCTCCCAGTGAACAGAGTCGGTGAGGGTTGGAGAGCAGAAAGATAGGTCAATGGCTGAGAATGACCCTGTAGCAGTAGAGAAATGAGTCAGAGTACCTGTGTTGAGGATGCACAACACTTGAGATGATAGGAGGCTCTCCAAAATTCGACCTCGAGTGCAAAGAGAAGTGGAGCCCCACAGGACATGATGGGCATTGAAATCTCCTAGGAGGAGAAATGGACGGGGGAGTTGGTCAATAAGATCTGTGAGAGCGTCTAAGGTCATTGCATCCAGAGGGGGTAAATAAAGGGAGCAAACGGTAAGCCTCCGAGGTGAATGAATTTCAACTGCAACTGCTTGCAGGTCAGTATCCAGGGGGAGAGCAGAGGAGTGGTGGTCATTATTGACAAACACAGCGACTCCGCCTTTGGCCCTTTCTCCAGTCAGGTCATCTTTGCGATATGACGTATAGCCCCTTAGTACAGGAGCATCAGATGGTTTTAAATGCGTTTCCTGTAAACACAAGCACAGGGGGCCTTGCCGTGCTAGGAGGTTCAGTTCCTCCACATGTGCCCGGAATCCATTCATGTTCCACTATATAATGGGAGCCATCTATCAGGGTGGGAGTACCTTCATTCTCACTTTCTGTCGGGGAGGAGAGCCCACTACAGGTGGAGGCTCAGTTTTGGGGCGAGAAGATTGCCCCAGTCTGACATCAACCTCCATCGCCTCAGAAGAGGAGTCGAGAGAGACGTCAGAGAGAATGACATCCACATCAGGAGACTGTATAACTGCAGTCTCCTTTAGTGGGCGAGTCTTCGCCTTTGTCTTTGGCTTCGATGTTCTGGCCTGAGGTGGCATTGGAGCCAAAACTTCAGAAGCAGTAGGGGGTGTAGCAGCGCTGGGCAGTGCACAAGACTGGACCCGGGAAGGGGCAGGAAGTTCCATGATGTCGGCTACCACGGCCTGGTCAGAAGGCCGGGGGGGGGGGGGGGGGGGAGCAGCAGGCTTCACAGGAACGGCAGCAGCACACGTACATTGACAAGCGCAGGTGCTAGTGCTGACAGTAGCAACCTCCGTTTGTGTAGCGGCATCGGTTTTCAAGACTGGCTGTTTGAGAACGGAAGAAAAGGAAGCAGCGAACGTGGGCGGCTGCAGGGACTTGTAAATTTTCTTCGCCTCACCATACGGGATGCGTTTTGTAGTCTGAAGTTCCTGGATCTTCCGTTTCTCAAGGAAAACTCTGCATTCCCTACTCCACACAGGGTGATCCCCAGAGCAGTTGACACACTTGGGAGGAGAGGAGCAACCAACTCCCTGATGGGCGGCTTTACCACAATTCCCGCAAGTGGCTTCCCCTCTACAGCCGAGAGTAGTGTGTCCAAAGTGTTGGCATTTAAAACACCGCATGGGGTTGGGGTAGTAAGGCCGTACACTGAGACGTAGGAAACCTGCCTTCACATGCTCTGGCAATTTGGTGCTGTTAAATGTAAGGATAAATGAGTCACTCTTTATGAGAGCACCATCCACCCGTTTCATAATGCGTTGCACGTCGACAATTCCTTCCCGGGACCATTCAGCCTTCAGTTCGTCTTGGGGAATGTCAACGAGATCTCTGCAAGTCACAACATCCTTGCTGTAGTTCAAGGTGTTGTGAAATTCAGTCTCTATCGCAAACTCCCCAAGAAATTGTGCCTTCTGAAGGTTCTGGACTTGGAAGCTAGATGTTTCAACCAACAAGGTGCCATTTCGCAAGCGCTTTATAGATTTTAATGTGCCAGCAATACCTTCTAAGCCCTTCTGTATATAAAATGGCGAAACTTTTTCAAAACTCCCATCTTTTCTTTTAAGTTTTTCTATGCAAACACGGACCAAATGGTAGAATTCCAAGATAAAGTTACTGACCAGTTTTTTACGCGAGTGGCATCTGTGAACAAACTGGCAGAGTTCGTCTGCTCGATTAAGTGAGGTTATCAGCACTTTCGTAATATTCTTAATAAATATGGAGTACATGTTACTTATGGATGTGTAGAAACTCATAAGGAGGAGGTAGAAGAAGCTGTGTTTTAGAAGAAGACTTTTTGAGACATATTTCTGACTAGTTCGATGCTGTCCGTCACGAATTCCTCTCTTGCTTCAGTGTTTTCGTCTCAGAGTTGCAATTGCAGCCTGCGTCCTGAATTATTTGTAGGATTTATTCCAATCTCTGTCTTCCTCTACAGTTTTTACTCTCTATATCTTCCTCGAGTACCATAGAAGTTATTCCATGATGTCTTAATACTGGTTGTAACATCCTGTTCTCCTCCTTCTCCGTGGATTCCACATTTTCCTTTCTTCGCCAGTTATACAGGGGACCTTCTCATTTGTTGTCTTACCAATCTATCTCATTTTCAACATCCTTCACTGACACCACAATTTAGACTGTGTTCTTTTCCGGTTTTCCCGGTATCACCATTGTATAATGCTGTGCTCCTAACGTACGTTCTCATAAATCTCCGACGTTTGATAGCAGCAGAC
The DNA here is from genome assembly GCF_023864345.2 of Schistocerca serialis cubense. Taxonomy (NCBI): domain Eukaryota; kingdom Metazoa; phylum Arthropoda; class Insecta; order Orthoptera; family Acrididae; genus Schistocerca; species Schistocerca serialis. The sequence goes on along the minus strand of NC_064638.1, from coordinate 149,941,784 downwards.
ATAATTTGGCCAGGAATGCCCTTTTTTTCCACGCTAGCCTACCGTACTTCCTGCTTGCTTCATCCGTCATGCGTTACTTTTCTTCGAAGGTAGCAGAGTTCTTTGACTCTATCTACTTCGTGGCCCCCAGTTTTAAAATTAAGTTTATCGCTGATCTCATTTCTTCTACTCGTCATTACGTTCGCATTTCTGCGGTTTATTCTGAATCCGTGCTGTGTGCTCATTAGAATATACCATTCCACACGTTCTGTAATTCCTCTTCACTTTCGCCCAGGACAGCAATGTTATCATCAACGAATTTTATCATTGACATCCTTTCACCCCGAATTTTAATCACACTCTTGTAAGCCTTGGTCTATTTTCAATATTTCTTCACACTTGACTAGCATTCGGGAGGATGACGGTTAAACCCGTTTCCGGCCATCCTGATTTAGGTTTTCCGTGAGTTCCCTAAATCGTTTCCTAAATCGCAAATATCGGGATGATTTGTTTTGAAAGAACACGGCCCACCTCCCTAGGCATCCTTCCCTAATCTGATGGGATCTATGACCTCGCTGCTTGGTTCCCTCCCCCAGATCAACCAACCAACCATTATTTCTTCCTTGATGTGTAGACTGAAAAGTTGGGGCAAAAGACTGCAACCCTGTCGTACACTCTTTTAAGCCGGGCTCTTCTTTCTTGGTCTTGCACTCAAATGTATGTGAATTCATATGGGACCAAACTGCTGAGGTCATCCATCCCTAGACTTACACACTACTTACGCTAACTTATGCTGAGAACAATACACACACACACACACACACACACACACACACACACACACACACACACACGCACACACACGCACACACACACATGCCCGAGGGTGGACTCGAACCTCCGGCGGGAGGGTACCAGCAACCCGTAAATGGAAATTTGTGGTTAGGTCTTGTGGGACCAAACTGCTGAGGTCATCGGTCCCTAAGCTTACGCACTACTTTAACTTACACTAACTTTACGCTAAGGGCAACACACACACCCATGCCGGAGAGAGGACTCGAACCTCCGACGGGGAGAGCCACACGGACCATGACAAGGCGACTCCCCCTCACGGTCAATCCGTGACATGGCGCCTTGAACCACGCGGCTATTCAGTGCGGCGATCTTGCATTCTTATTGGCCAATTGAATCGTCAATTGTTGAAATCAAATAAGTCATTTTTTTACAATTTTCAAAAGAAACAAAAAACTGAATACTGCCATATGTATTATTACTACATTAGTAGAATTTTTCATAACTGGAAGTGACTTCATTCTTCTTCTATTGAGAGAGAAATAATTAACTTACAGTACATCATTTCGATATTTGATGATTTCCGAGTTTTTTGACTTATTTGGTTTCAACAATTTACAAACACATTTTTTGGTTTTTTTAGGAGTTAATTGTATGAACACTTCATAATACATTAGCATGGTCTAAGAAAATAGAACAAACTGAATTATTTTAACTGCAATAATGATTAACTGTACACTAGCTACAATTTTAGTCAATAATTGGCCAATAAAGCACTTCTTCATAGAATGATCTCTTTGCAGCAGGCATATATTCAATGACTTTCTCCACATCTTCCGTCTTCATTCTAGAAATAGGTAGTTGGTATTTTGGGTAGGCCACTGAATGCTGTTCATTAATCCTGGAATGATGGGCTCATATCTTTTTCTTAACTGAAAAGTATGTCTTACTAATCTATCGATATACGGAAGGCCGTCCACTTCTCCTGTCTTAAGGTATTATATTTCTCTGATGCTACTCGGAGCGAAGAAGATTTTTTTATTGCATTGTTCTTCACTGTCTTACACGAAACAGAACTTTTTCAAAAATACTTTGGCCACCAGTTGACGAAGTCTAGTTTTTCCTCTCCATTAAATAATTTTACTGTCACATTCCTTTTACTGCTTACTACCAGTTCCATAAGGGGTTTAAATGCGGTCATGAGTTTTTATTTTCCTCTTATATTGTGCAAAGTCGCGATCACACGGGAGGAACGAGTGGCATTTCTCTGGAAATTTGTGTATTATGCTCTTGAATATTTCGGTTTGAACCATGCTCATGCGCATGCGTATGAAGTTGTGATTTTTGTTCTGGCCGATACAGGCATTAGGAAACAAAAGTAGATCAGTTACTTTTTTAATGAGATCGGTTTTTATATAATCGCCGGCCGAAGTGGCCGTGCGGTTAAAGGCGCTGCAGTCTGGAACCGCAAGACCGCTACGGTCGCAGGTTCGAATCCTCCCTCGGGCATGGATGTTTGTGATGTCCTTAGGTTAGTTAGGTTTAACTAGTTCTAAGTTCTAGGGGACTAATGACCTCAGCAGTTGAGTCCCATAGTGCTCAGAGCCATTTGAACCATTTTTTTTTATATAATCAGAAACGAAAGATGCTACTTCCTTTGCACCTTTCTTTCTTAAGCCTTTATTGCGCGGCCACTCCCGCCGGAGGTTCGAGGCTTCCCTCGGGCTTGTGTGTGTGTGTGTGTGTGTGTGTGTGTGTGTGTGGTTTAAATGGTTCAAATGGCTCTGAGCACTATGGGACTTAACTGCTGAGGTCATCAGCCCCCTAGAACTTAGAACTATTTAAACCTAACTAACCTAAGGACATCACACGCATCCATGCCCGAGGCAGGATTCGAACCTGAGACCGTAGCGGTCGCGCGGTTCCAGACTGTAGCGCCTAGAACCGCTCGGCCACCTCGGCCGGCTGTGTGTGTGTGTGTGTGTGTGTTGTTCTTAGTGTAAGTTAGCTTAAGCAGTGTGTAAGTCTAGGGACCGATGACCTCACTAGTTTAGTCCCTTAGAAATCCACACACATCTCAACAGTTTTTTCTTAAGCCTTCATGATTCAGGTACACAGTTTTCAAATCAGGTATGCCGAAACAGTACACCCACAGCTGGGGCAGATAGAATATCTGTTTTACTGGGATATGTGAAAGCAACAAGTTTTGCATATAGTCAAAATATGGCTCCCACAGTATCAATAGACTGGGCTCTTCTCTTGGCATTCTGAAGTGAGATGTAAGATTTAGAACTATGGCGCTTATGAACATTTAATTCCGCTCTGGCGACAACCTTGGTTCTTTCATTTAAATGTAAATTTTTTAGTTTGAGTTCAAGCTCTTCACATTTACAACAGACATCCACTTGGAGTCTACCAAAGGAATAATTAACAGTGTCCCGATAATAATTACGATAAACATCATATTTTACTTTACAATCTGCATATTTGTCATAGAACATACTGTGCAATATCCGCACATGTAGTTCAGAGTTTAAATATGTTACTTCTTTTTGTGAACAATGTGAGATTTTTGGGGGTATAGACTTTATATGCTCGTGAATGACTGCAAGGCTATTGTCTGGTGTCTTCTTGGTGTTCGGGTTTCTTCCAGCATTTATCAACTGGTGTGATTCCCTTAAGTAGCAATTTACAGATTCGAAAGACTTGCGAATTCATCACTACATGTATATTCAGGAAAGGTTTCTTGCAAACCAGTTTCCCTCCACTTCCAAGCATTACATGATAAAGAATCGTTGTATCCCTACAGTTTTCACAACGTTCTGGATCAGATTTCCGAGGACGCCTCTGTTTTACTTCCTTTGCTTCAACAAGGCGTTGCAGATATAAGTCTTGGGCATCTCTGACAGGAAGATCAAGAAATTTTGCCAAAATGCTATTACGTTGAATTACGTCAATGGAGTCATAACATTTCATTCTGCAGCTGAAAGAAAATTAATAATATGAAATTGGTATTGTTGGTAATATTGATATTATTTACGTCTATATAGTTTCCTACGGCTGTTCCACGAAAGAATGGTATTTACCTGCTAGATTCTCTAACTGCTTTCCCTGGAACATAACCTCCTCTGTAATTTCGATAAGACAGTCCTTTGGTATGAGCTGTCTACCTTATTTCTATCATAATCTGCACTTACTTGATTTCCACAAGAAACAGGTTAAAGTGCACCACTTTTACTACCATTTGTAGGAGCATGTCGTGTTTCATTAATGTAAATCGCGCACTATTAAAACTCAGTGACGCCTTGTTCCATGCTAGTATGTACTCCAAGTCAATTAAAATATGTGTTGAATTTTTGTCTATAACTTTGAGGTCTGGTCTCATTAGAAACCGTACTGCAGTAGAAAGTTATTCTTTTTTCTAATAGCAGGTTCGCTTTATTCAGGATTCCAGCACACCATATTATTCCATACTCTTATGGCTACAATACCTTACTTTTCACCATCTTACGCCATCTCGTTGGGAGGGTCTGTACGTCAGCATGGTACCACTCTACTGGGCGACGTCGGAGCCAACGTCCTGCAGCATCAACAACCTCTACATTGTCCATGTACTGCTTCACGCGAAATGCTCCCTTCATTGGGCCAAACACATGGCTGTGCGAAGCTTCAAGATCCCGGCTGTACCGTGTATGAGAAAGAACAGTCCAATGAAGTTTTACGAGTTGCTTTCGGTTGCGGAGACTTGGGTAAGTCTTTGACTGTCGCGTAGAAGAAGAAATGTGTTTGCATTTTCATGGCGACGAACACGCTGAAGCAGTTTCTTCGACTTCCTGAGGGTAGCATGACACACTTCAGAGCTGATCGTTATACCATGAGGGAGAACGTCAAACAGAATAACCCCTTCAGAGTCCGAGAAAACCGTCACTACGACTATACCTGTTGAGGGTGAGGCTTTGAATACTTTCTTTGTTACCTGTTCCAAGTGGTGAACCCACGTTCCATCGCCTGTGAAGACGTTCGACAAAAAAATGTCACAATGAAACTCGTAGCGCGAAAGCAATTCTGCACAAATACTCCTTCGCTGCTCTTGGTGGTCTTGCCTCAGGCGCCGAAGAAACCCACTGGGCCCACACAATTGAGCGGACGAGTGTGTGAGCTCTACCAACAGAGACGACCGGTTCAGCAGCGAGGTGCTTGAGTGTCATCAGTCGGGTACCTCGAATGAGAATGTTCGCTGGTTCCAACATTGCAGGAGTTGCAGCTGTGTGCAGCCGCCCAGCACGTGGGAAGCAGACAGGTTTAAGCCACCTTGCTGTGATCTACATCTACATCTACATGGTTATTCTGCAATTCACACATAAATGCCTGGCAGAGGGTTCATCGAACCATTTTCATACTGCTTCTCTACCATTCCACTTTCTAATGGCGCGTGGGAAAAAGGAACACCTAAATCTTTCCGTTCGAGCTCTGATTTCTCTTATTTTATTATGATGATCATTCTCGCTACGTAGCTCGGTATCAACAAAATATTTTCGCAGTCGGAAGAGAAAGTATGTGGTCGAAATTTCGTAAATAGAGCTCGCCGCAAAGAAAACCGCCTTTGTTTCAGTGACTGCCACCCCAACTCGCATATCATATCAGTGACACTCTCACCCCTATTGCGCGATAACACGAAACGGGCTGCCCTTCTTTGCATTTTTTCGATGTCCTCCGTTAATCCTACCTGGTAAGGTTCCCACACCACGCAGCAATATTCCAGCACAAGACGGACAAGTGTAGTGTAGGTTGTCTATTTAGGGCGTTTGTCGCATCTTCTAAGTGTTCTGCCAACAAAGCACATTCTTTGTTTCGACTTCCCCACAGTATTATCTATATGGTCTTTCCAATTTAAGTTGCTTGTAATTGTAATTCCTAGGTATTTAGTCGAATGGACAGCCCTTAGATTTGTGCGATTTATCGTATACCCTAAATTTATCGTATTTCTTTTAGTATCCATGTGGATGACCTCACACATTTCTTTGTTTAGTGTCAATTGCCACTTTTCACATCATACAGAAATTCTCTCTAGATCACTTAGTAACTGGAATTGATCGTCTGATGATTTTACTAGACGGTAAATTACAGCGTCATCTGCAAACAATCTAAAGGGGCTGCTCAGTTTATCACCTAGATCATTTATCAGAAACAGCAGAGGGCCTATGACACTACCTTGCGGAACGGCAGATATCACTTCTGCTCTACTTGATGATTTACCGTCTATCACAACGAACTGTGACCTCTCTGAGAGGAAATCACCAGTCCAGTCACTCAACTGAGACGATACTCCATATGGACGCAATTTGATTAACAGTCGCTTGTGAGGAGCGGTATCAAAATCCTTCTGGAAATCTAGGAATATGGAATCGATCTGAGTTCCCTTGTCGACAGCACTCATTACTTCATGCGAATAAAGAGCTAGCTGTGTTGCTCAAGAACGATATTTTCTGAATCCGTGTTGGTTATGTATAAATAAGTCATATTTTTCTTGGTCATTCATAATGTTCGAGTACAGTATATGCTCCAAAAATGATGACAGACGCCTCGCCCAACGACTCACTTAGCTTTTGTTCACTGAGAAGCGTTCATGCACATTCCTCAAGAGTCCATTAATATCTGTGATCCTCTGGTTTTCCGCCAAAAGAAACTCAGTGACAGCTCCCTACTTGTGTCGCGTCGCTGTTACAGATGTAGGCTACGTACAGCGCCGCCATCTGTCGAAACTTCACGAAACAATACGGGTTGAAGCGGGAATTTTCCACGAGGTCCGACAAAAAATTCAGAATTGGCTGAAAGTGACTGAGAGCAAAAAGCGTTGCATTGTTTATTGAGCGCCCCTCGTAAAAGTAGTGGTCCTTATATAAACGTAAACGATCTTTCGTTTGTTTTTTTGCAACATTCTGGAGAGATATTGACGACTCAACTCAAATGATTCACAGTCAGTACGAATGGAGTTCAGGCCCGCACAGTGCCGCTGGTGGAGAGACGTGGGAACACGACCCGGCAGTAACAAATGAGATGGGAGGCGGGTAAATAACGGAGAGAATAAGACAAACTGAAATGGCGCGGAGAAAGGAGTGCGGTGTGATCGGCTGCACAGGAAAATAGAGGTATCCGAGTTAGCGCATCCGGCAAAGAATTGGAGGCGCAGTGGTGTGATTACCGCTCGCATTCGTATAGGAGCAGGCCGGTCGGGAGCTCATACACACCTCGTACCGCAAACAGCGGTGCGAGATTGATCTACGGCGCAGATCGGTCCCGCTCTGCTGCTACGTGCGCACCGGATCGGCGGGATCTGCGCGGGTAGCTGGCTGTGTTGTGCGCCCCGGGCGCCGGCAGCCGACGCAATCTGCCGACGCAGATGAAAGCACGTCGCCACGTCACCGGTGCAGGCGCAGACGCGGTGGCTTCTGATTGGCTGCTGATAATTCACCGCTCAATGGGGGGAAAACTCTGCGTCGACGGCTTCGGCGGGTAACGAGCTCCCAGCCCTTGTTCCCGGAACAGCGAACGTCCTACGCCGCGGGACGATATTTACGGCGCATTCCAATCTGCGGCAAAGTAAAGATGTTCTCAGTACAGAGACTCAGTCGGGAAGTAGGATTACTTCCCTGTACTTTGTCCGCTTCTCTCTCAGGCGAATCTGTGAGCAGATTGCTTGTTTTACTCAGAATCTGGTCACAGACTTCACAGAATACTAATGCACGCTGTTAGGAATTGCTGGTGCTATCTTCAATGAATCTCTCCCAAGAAGTAACGGAAGCGTTGCTGCTTAAGTTTCTTTACATATAAGACCTCAAACTTCTTTTTTTCTGGTTTTTGGACATGACTCATTCAGCCAGCCTTTGTTACAATGTACATCGATGTCACGTCTGTCACCGTTTTCCCTACCAACAGATAGAAACGATCTGATGTACTTTTTTTTGCGCTTTTTTTTTACTAGTTTGCGACCCGCCACGAATTCTTCGCCTGTGCCAACCTCTTCATCCCAGACTAGCACTTGCAACCACCGTCTTCAATTATGTGCCGGATGTATTCCACTTCTGTCTTCCCATATAGTTTTTATCCTCTACAGCTAGCTCCCTCTAATACCATGGAAGTCATTCCCTGATGTCCTAACAGATGTCCTATCATCCTGTCCTTTCCCCTTGTCAGTGGTTCCCACATACTTCTTTCCTCTACGATTCTGCGCAAACCCTCCTCATTCCTTATTTTACTGGTCCACCTAATTTTGAACATTTGTCTGTAGCACCACTTCTCAAATGTGCTCCAAACGTACGTTCTTAGACATTTCTTCCAGTAGACTTCTCTTGGCAGAAATGCTCTTTTGCAAAGACTTTCATGCTTCAGCCGTGCCGGCCGCGGTGGCCGAGCGGTTCTAGGACCCTCAGTCCGGAACCGCGCGACTGCTACACTAGCAGGTTCGAATCCTGCCTCGGGCGTGGATGTGTGTGACGTCCTTAGGTTAGTCAGGTCTAAGTAGTTCTAAGTTCTAGGGGACTGATGACCTCAGATGTTAAGTCCCATAGTGCTCAGAGCCATTTTTCTGCTTCAGCCGTCATGGGTTATTTTGCTGCCTAAGTAGCAAAATTCCTTAACTTCATCTCCTCGTGATCATCAGTCCTGATAAGATTCTCGTTCTTCTCATTCTGCTATTTCTCATTACTGTCATCTTCCTCCAATTTTCTCTCAGTCCATGTTCTGTAGTCATTTGATTGTTCGTTCTATTCAGTAGATCCCGTAATTTTTCTTCACTTACATTAAGGATACCAATGTCATTAACGAATGTTATCATTGATTTCCTTTCGCCGTGAACAGTGGACTCGCATTCGGGAGGACGACGGTTCAATCCCTCGTCCGGCCATCCTGATTTAGGTTTTCCGTGATTTCCCTAAATCGCTCCAGGCAAACTCCGGGATGGTTCCTTTGAAAGGGCTCGGCCGACTTCCTTCACCGTCCTTCCCTGATCCGAAGAGACCGATGACCTCGCAGTTTGGTCTCTTCCCACAAAAAACAACTCAACTTTCGCTGTGAATTTTAATTCCATTACAGAAAGTTCTTTTATTTCCGGCATTGCTTCCTCGATGTATAAATTGAACAGTTGGGGTGAAAGTATGCATTCCTGTCTTACGCCCTTTTTAATTCGAGCAATTTTTTCTTGATTTTCCAGTCTTATTCTTCCCTCTTGGCTCTAATGCATCATAATATCAATACATGAAAACGAAAATTAAAGTACCGATTTTTAAAATCAATTGTACAAGGAAACCAATGATCCTTATAGAATTCGGAAAGTACTTTGCCATAGATATCCACAAAGAAAAAAATAATGTTTGTATGTAGCGATCAAGAGTGGTAAACGGAAGTAGACGCTTTCACATTCATAGCACTGATGTTATGTTCTCTACCAAACATTAAAATCTCTAATACCCGAGCATCGAAAATTGTACAGCTACCAACCTCTGCCTTGCGCACCGATCAGGTCCTATGGTAGAAATCACGCACAAAAGTAATCGTTATCTAGGGGCTTTCACGTTAACATAAAAATGGAAATGCTGTGTGGCTAAGGGCTCCCATCGGGTAGACCATTCACCTAGTGCAAATCTTTCGAGTTGACACCACTTCGGCGACTTGCGTGTCGATGGGGATGATATGATGATGATAAGAACAACACAACACCCAGTCCCTGAGCACAAAAAATCTCCGACCCAGCCGGGAATCGAACTCGGGCCGTTAGAGAGGATATTCCGTTGCGCTGACCACTCAGCTACCAGTGGCGGACCACGATAACACGATTCATTTGCAATAAAACATGCATACCGTGCAACTACCATGCATTTTGAATAACTGAGACTTCCGGCTTCCCTTGTTATGCGGAAACTATATTTTTTTAGGGTGTGCCTAAAAGGAGAACGCCTACGGGTCGGAGTGGAAGGCGCAGAGCTAGACGGACACAGTTTCTGCGTAGAGAAAGTGATAGTAATGCGGACATTCATGATAATTATTTAATGGTAATTATTTGACGATCGTAATATTAATACGTGAGCATCGAAAATTGAAGTACAGACTTTTAAAATTCATCATACAAGGAGGCCACGAAACTTAGATAATTCGAAAGAAACATTGGCGTAGATGTGCACAAAAGAAAAAAAGAATCAGGTTTGTACATAGCCATTAGGTGAGGTAAAAGGAAGTAGACACACACATGATAAAAGTTTTACTTCGTCTCTGACATTGATATCAACATCTACCACGCGTAACGATCAGATGTTGTAATAGAAACGACACACGAAAGTAACAACGTTTCGTGAAGTTGCATTCTAGGGACTTTCATCTTAAAAAATAGCATATAATTCATTTGTAGTAACACACTCACACCGGACAGCTAGAATTCCGCTACTACTACGTAGTTGATGTTGTCGACAGTGGAAAACGAAACGTAGTAACGAAGCTACAATAAATATCCAGAATGAGGTTTTTCACTCTGCAGCGGAGTGTGCGATGATATGAAACTTCCTGGCAGATTAAAACTGTGTGCCCGACCGAGACTCGAACTCGAGACCTTTGCCTTTCGCGGCCAAGTGCTCTACCATCTGAGCTACCGAAGCACGACTCACGCCCGGTACCCACAGATTTCCTTCTGCCAGTATATCGTCTCCTATAATTTTACAGCGTCGTCTTTTCACTCGCTTTGGTCTAAGGGTAAACAGAACTAGCTCTGTATTCGTTTGCCGCCGTCACGTCAAAATTTAGAGTGTTCCTCAGTTTCAGTATCTTCATTTTGAGTAGCTACACCGTCCTTTATTATAAGGAAACCGTATTTCTTTAGGTTATGCCTCAAAGAAGGACATTAACGATTCAAATGGTTCAAATGGCTCTGAGCACTATGAGACTTAACATCTATGGTCATCAGTCCCCTAGAACTTAGAACTATTTAAACCTAACTAACCTAAGGACATCACACACATTCATGCCCGAGGCAGGATTCGAACCTGCGACCGCAGCAGTCGCGCGGCTCCGGACTGAGCGCCTATAACCGCTAGACCACCGCGGCCGGCGAACATTAACGGGTCGGACTGAAGGACGAAGAGCTAGAGAGACACACTTTCTGTATGGAGAAAATGATAGGAATAATGCAGACGTTTATAACGATAATTTGTCATTCTGAAAGATACATTTAAATGTGCATTGCATGTAATTCCAAATAATTTTGGGAACTGTAATAGCACTTTAATGGATTTACAGTGCAGATTTTATTATCCAAGTCATTTCGCGTCTGAGGTGACTTTACACGTTACAAAGGCGTGCACATTGTGTCGTCATAAGAGAAAAGTTAATATGCCGCCAGTAACACAAAAATTATTTTTCAACTCATTTTATCAAAGACCCCCTTCAAATGATCCAACAACTAAAGAAAACTAAAAGAATTATCTAGAGAATAGACGTAGCTACAATGCAGCACTTGCCAAGGATCAGTTTTGCGGCTAAAACTTCAGACACTTTAAGATACTTGACAGTTGCTACCATAGATCAGGTTCACTGACGCAACTGGCCGAATTTCGACCACAGGCGACGCTAGTATTATGCAGAGTGTATCAAAAAGAATCACCCGATTTGGCACGTCTGTATTTCTAAAAATAATTAACATATACAATGAATTTTGTTTTCTGGTGAACGGGAAACTCAAGAAATAATTTTCATACCTTTTCATAGATGTTCAATATGCCTCCCTTGAGATGCACGGTGTATGTCATTGCGGTATTCAAATTCTTCCCACAATGCAGCTAGCGATGTCTTGAGTTACAACTTCCACAGCTGTTACTATCCGATGTCTCAATTCATTCGTTGCTGTTGGTAATGGAGGCACATAAACAGAGTCTATTATAAACCCCCACAAGAAATAATCACATACAGTCAAGCCCTGCGACCTTGGAGGCCACTAATGTAAGGCTCACTCATTTGGTCCAGTGCGACCGATCTATCGTTCAGTAATCCTTTGATTCAAAAATCCCCGCACTTTCAGATACCAGTGTGGCACTACCCCAACCTTTTGGCGAATGAAGTCGTTCGAATCAGTCTCCAGCTGTGTGAAAATGAAGTTCTCAAGCATATTAAGGTGTGTGCTTCCTGTAACAGTGCTTTCGGCAAAGAAAAATCGACCATACACCTTTCCCTGTGAAACTGCACAAAACACATAAAGATTTGGAGAGTCCCTCTCATATTGTACAATTTCATATGGTTTCTCCGTAACCAGTATTCTCACATTATGACGGTTCACCTTTCCATTTAAATGGAATGTTGCCTCCTCACTAAAGACTAAGCGTGGAAGAAAACTGTAATCCTCCATCTTGCCAAGAATGAAATTACAGAACTCCACACGTTGTTGTTTGTCACCTTCATTAAGAAGCTGAATTTTGTATGGTTTCATGTGTAAACGCCAACGCAACACACGACTGACGGACGTCGCGGGCATGTTGAACTGTCGAGCTGCATGACGAACGGATTTCTGCGGACTCCTTGTGAAACTGTACACGTGCGTTCGACGTCTGTGTCAGGTATTCTGGGCGGTCCGGCGATTTGCTTTTATACAAAAAACTTGTTTCTCGGAATTGTTCATGCCATTGTCCAATGCTCTGTGCTGTAAGTGGATCCACGCCACACCTAGTACGGAAATCACGCTGAACGGTTATTACTGAACCGCACTGCGCAAAACTTAGAAAACAAAACGCTTTCTGTTGTCCCAACATCATATTTGATAGAACACAAGTGGGCGCACAGTGTTGTTACCTAGCGGGAACCATGTAAGACTCGAGAGCTTACTCTTTCCAACAGTACGTTGTTCACGCACGTATCTTAGATTACATAATAGTTACGGTTTTTTAAAAATCGGATGACTTTTTTTATACAGCCTGTGTATTAATCATCTTTCCTTGTAGCTTACCGCTATTTTTCTCAGAATTTCGAACAACTTACACCATCTGAGACGCTCAAACTTTTTACAGGTCTACAAACCTCATCCACGTGTATTGATTTTCCTATAGCCTTTCTTCCACCACCAACCTCAACGTCAGAATTGCCTCTGTGGTGCCTTTAAATTTCCTAAAGTCAACCTGATAGTCATCTAACACATCCAAAGTTTTGTTTTCCATTCTTTCCTGCTAGTGTTTTGTGGACTGTGGAGACCACAAGGATGAAACTCACGTAGTGGCTTCCAGTAACATGACCTTGGTTCGCTGCCAGACCACTTGGAGCGGTGAAAGTGCATCGATCCAACATCTAGATTTCTTAGTTACTGATGTTTTTTTCGTTTCATATTCAACAGAAACTGGTTTCGTCTTAGTTTCATCACATTGTGCTTCCGATTACGATTTATAGTGTGTTCGAAATCTTTGAATTGCGTTTAAAATATGTTTCTCGTATTCTGATTGCGTTTTTCTCGCATCCGTAAGAGTGGGTGGGGGTAAATGATTCTATGTATATTTTTGTTTCTTAGAAAATAGAAATTGCTTTCGTTGCATGGTGTTCTACGGATGTCTGTGCATCGGGGGGGATAGCCACGCGGTCTGTGGCGCCTTGTTACGGTCCGCGCGTTTCCTCCCGTCGGAGGTACGAGTCCTCCCTCGGGCATGGATGTGTGTGTGTTGTCCTCAGCGTAATTTAGTTAAAGTTAGATTAAGTAGTGTGTGGGCCTAGTGTCCGATGACCTCAGCAGTTTGGTCCCATAGTCCTTACCACAAATTTCCAATTTTTTTTCGGTTTTCTGTACTTTCTCGCTTTTAACGGAGAACTGCATGTTAGCATCTTTTGACGGTATTGTTATTCAACTTTATTACATCTTGTCACGGAATGAGTATGTAACTTCTGCTTTCATTGGTGTTTCTTCTTCACACTGAGGCTATGCATTCCATAGTGGATCGGAGAGTATGTATGTAGATATAGCTGAGTATGCTTTGCAGTCTTGTTGAGTACAGCATTCCTCATTGTAAATGATAAAAATTGACTGAAGTTAAGCAAACGTATTCACACGTCATTAACAGGTACTACAAACAGTACATTTTGCCAGGAGCCATTGGAAATTTTGGTGGCCTCCATTAAATGCGAAAGTACGAAAATTGGATGAGAACAAAAATAACATAAAATACGAGCTATGTACTTACAGCGCATTTAAATCGAGCAGTTCACACACAGATTCATAAGCAGTAACAAGCAGACGTGAATCCATCGGAATACCATGCGACGTAACCAGCTTCTGTTTCACATGTAGCATAAACAAATATGGAATCGTCTACCCTACACACTGAATACGAGCAACATATTTAATTGCAACTCAAAGAGTACATACAAGAAGGTCGTAATCAGGAACACACAGTCGAAATTGCAATACTGTTTTGGATTTTAGCAAATAACTTCACAACCAGACCCAACTATAAAGTATAAGTGAAAACTGTTATTATCTAATACTCGTATTTCGCAAAGCAAGAATGCATATTATCGCGCCATATTTTCCCGAATTGGAAGTTCACTGCCGGGGCACTCGGAGCGCTACTGTCGGTCTCTACATGGGTCTTACACGTCTGATATTTTGATGGAGACATCAGATTACATTAAATACAGCAGGGATCTCTTTTTCTGAGATAAATAACTACCTTAACGACGGGAATAGGGAGTAACTATACACCAGTAACGGACGATAATGATGAGGTCACATACTCCTAGGACCGTAGGGGACGATGGGGGAGACGCGCACCGCTGTACTAGGCAAGTTCCTAGCGGTGGTGGTCTGCCATTGCCTTCCTCCGATCGTAATGGTGATGAATGATGGTGAAGACGACACAGCAATACCCAGTCATCTCGAGGCAGGGAAAATCCCTGACCCCGCCGGGAATCGAACCCGGGACCCCGTGCGCGAGAAGCTGGAACGCTACCGCAAGACCACGAGCTACGGTCTAGTAACGGACAGAGAACTTTAATTTAATCGGTTATATTCTTGATATAAACAGGTGAATACCAGGCAGTCTTGTAACAAAGTATGGGATTTAATCGGCTTAAAATTGTGAGTGTACATGAAACATATAAGGAATCAAATGAGAAACAATGATAACTCACCCAGTCAAATGGCTCTGAGCACTATGGAACTTAACATCTATGGTCATCAGTCCCCTAGAACTTAGAACTAGTTAAATCTAACTAACCTAAGGACATCACACAACACCCAGTCATCATGAGGCAGAGAAAATCCCTGACCCCGCCGGGAATCGAACCCGGGACCCCGGGCGTGGGAAGCGAGAACGCTACCGCACGACCACGAGCTGCGGACTTCACCCAGTCCATAGAGAGAGTGATAGTCGTTGAAACATATGATCATCACAAACGAAAGCAGTTAGCCATGAGGAGTCACATAGTACAAACGGTACTGAATGTATCTGGCTACTTGTGCGTCACTGCGTCATGAGCTACACTGCATTTTCACCCCCAGCCCTACCCCTTTGAGGGATAGATGGGTCTTACCCCATAGTGGTTCTTCCCAGATGGTAAGTCATATATGTAACAATGGTGGGTGAAATCGATCCATTGGTTTAGGAGGATATGTGGAACATACACACATACGTACATACCCTTTTATACCCAACTAAGTACTGATTCGATTAATAACTGTCAATTGTGGCTATATTTCGAAAATTATCGTTTCTGTATCCCACTTGTCCGGCCTACAACTAAAGTGCAACTATTCATAAACGTCCAGTGTGTACTGTAATTATTGTATGGCAGTGAATCTTGGTAGATATGCTAATGTGTTAATACGGAGCAGACTTAGGCTGGAAAATATAGTTCAGATTTTGACTACCAGGTGCACATCTGGCGCTATACAATGTCTCGCAGGCGTCTTCCCAGATGGTAAGTCATATATGTAACAATGGTGGATCCATTGGTTTAGGAGGATATGTGGAACATACACACATACGTACATACTCTTTTATACCCAACTAAGTACTGATTCGATTAATAACTGTCAATTGTGGCTATATTTCGAAAATTACCGTTTCTGTATCCCACTTGTCCGGCCTACAACTAAAGTGCAACCATTCATAAACGTCCAGTGTGTACTGTAATAATTGTGTGGCAGTGAATCTTGGTAGATATGCTAATGTGTTAGTACGGAGCAGACTTAGGCTGGAAAAAATAGTTCAGATTTTGACTACCAGGTGCACATCTGGCGCTATACAATGTCTCGCAGGCGTCTCCGCTGCTCATGATGAATAAATTGTGTAAGCCGCGGTTAACAATAACATCAACATTATGTCTTTCTCACTTGATTGACCTTTTCTACCCACGTCCCATTCCTAATCGTTTACATACGGAAATATTTCTATACATCTTTCTTGCAGTCACTGTGCCCGACTTGTACCCAGTGGCCAAAACTGGAACTAATTTTTTTCCAGCGAAAATTGGTTCCGCATCAACGCATTAGAATTCCTACCAAGTTCCGCTGCCATATGATAATTACAGCCCACACTGGACATCTATGAGTAGCTGCACTTTCATTATAACTACCTGGTACAAGCATTTGTCCGACTAAACACACATAAATCGTTACTGATTGCCGAAAAGGGAGTAACACCGTATTGAAAGTAAGTAAATAATAAAGTTCTACTGAGCGCTGTTTCTCATGATGAACAGTGGTTTGTTACCGTTCCTACAAAACACAGATGTTTCCAGAATGAGATTTTCACTCCGCAGTGGAGTGTGCGCTGATATGAAACTTCCTGACAGATTAATGTGCCGGACAGAGACTAGAACTCGGGACCTTTGCCTCTCGCACGCAAGCGCTCTACCAATTAGGTAGCTCAGTTGGTAGAGCACTTGCCCGCGAAAGGCAAAGGTTTCGAGTTAGAGTCTCGGTCCGGACACAGTTTTAATTTGCCGGGAAGTTTCAAACACAGATGACTGGTTCAAAGTGACAGCAGATTTTGAGTGAATTTTCCTCATTGCCTTAACGCGCTAGACGGCAAGCACTTTGTCACAAAAGCTCTAGAAAATAGTTAGAGCCTATTTATAATTACAAAGGGAAGCATAGAACTGTAGCTTAAGCAGTGATAAATAAAATTTATAAATTCGTTGTCTGGTGCAAATTATAGCGTTTATGGGCGTATATCTGATTAAGGTGTTTGTTGTAATAGTGCTTCGTGTAAGAAGCTACGACACGAACTATTCCCCTGCTCATTCCTTTCACCATATCCTGGTAGACCTATTTCATTGTCATCGGGATGTTGCTTTCGCATTGATGTACTTATTGTTGTCATTGCATCCTTTTAGAGTTCAACCAGTATCAGAACGTATTTTTAATTACCGCCTCTTTAAAGCTCATATAGATGTCGACAACAGTTTTGACATCTTACCTATAAGCAGCCCATACACCTGAAGGATCCTGACACGGTATCCGACGTAGTGATGGCTATAGGTGAGCTTCATAGACTCCGTCCTCTTATTTGGGTAATGGGGTGTGTGAGTTTGAGGATTTCATAAATAGAGATCTAGTGCCAGGGTTCTAGCATTATAAGGTAATTAACGCTTCAGTATCACAAAAAGATATTAGGGGCGACTTTAGAGTTTATTTTAAGGCCAGTAAATATGAAGTGTGACTTGCCAGCACACACAAATCTCAGCCTCAGCAAAGAGCTGGAAGCATTCTAGCAATAATGGCTTTTAAAAACAGAAATGGTTCAAATGGCTCAAAGTACTACGGGACTTAGCATCTGAGGTCATCAGTCCCCTAAACTTAGAACTACTTAAACCTAACTAACCTAAGGACATCACACACATCCATGCCCGAGGTACGATTCGAACCTGCGACCGTAGCAGCAGCGTGGTTCCGGACTGAACCGCCTATAACCGCTCGGCCACTGCGACCGGCTCAAAAACAGAAATGCAGACAATTACTTCCGTGATTTTCTTCTTCTCTGTATCTAATTTCCCGGTTTTACAAATTCTTCAACACTTTAGCGGCGTCATAAAGAGAGCAAAATTATTGTGAGTCTGTTAACTTCCAATTCGCTGCCTACTATCACCGCACTTTAAATACATTTAAAATGAAATGTACTAAAGCATCTCTTAGATTGCACAGCTGTCTTTGAACTTTCCCTCTAGTACACGAAAATCAATGTCAAACAGCGTACTGAGCTTAATTTTTTTTCTTCTTCACGTTCATCTACTGGTTTAATGGACCCGAATACTGATGCAAATCAATTAGAGTTATCCACGTACTAAATAACGCAACAAATGATTTTTTACGTGATTCTTATTTGTTTTTTCATGCGTAAAAATGATACCTGTAACATTCATTGCTCAGGAGAATGGTACCTACCAGGCAACATGTAACTATTGGCTACAAGACGGACACCGTCTGCAGTTTCCCCTCCATTCTCCACCCTAGAGTCACCTTTATCCCACTCGTTTCTACATGCCCAATAGTAAGAGTTGCCTCCTCTCCTGCTATTGCAGTTACGTCTCCACTGCGTGCTTTCTCAAATGGTTCAAATGGCTCTGAGCACTATGGGACTTAACATCTGAGGTCATCAGTCCCCTAGAACTTAGAATTACTTAAACCTAACTAACCTAAGGACATCACACACATCCATGCCCGTGGCAGAATCCGAACCTGCGACCGTAGCAGGCGCGCGGTTCCGAACTGAAGCGCGTAGAAACGCTCGGCCATCAAGGCCGCAGCGTTCCTTCTCCGTAACTCTCAAATCAACCATTTTCTCTTAATTCTGCTTTTATCCTACTTTGACTCCTAGTTCGCATTCGATTCTAATTTAATCTGCATTTACTTCTACATGGCTACTCTGCAAATCGCACTTACATGCCTTGCGGAAGCTTCATCGAACCACATTCACACTAATTCTCTGCTATTTCACTCTCAAATAGAAAGCGGGAAAAAACGGACATCTGTATCCTTCCGTGAGAGTTCTGATTTCCCTTATTTTGTTATGATGATCGTTTCTTCCTACCTACGTAGGAGTCAACAATTTTTTGTTGCATTCTATTACAAATTTCGTGATTAAAATTTCGTGATAATACCCCGCCGCAATGAAAAACGCCTTCGTTTTAATGATTTTCACCCCAGATGCTGTATCACGCTCGTGACAATCTCTACACTGTTTCTCGATAATACCAATCGTGCTGCCCCCCTTTAAACTTTTTCAATGCACTCCGTTTATCGTATCTGATAAAGGTCCCACATGGCCCAACAGTACTTCAAAAGAGGGCAAACAAGCGTAGTGTAAGCGGTCTCTTTAGCAGATCTGTTGCATCTTGTAAGTGTTCTACCAATAAAACGGTCTTTGGTTCACCTTTCCCACAATATTTTCTATGTGTTCTTTCAAATTTAAGTCGTTCGTAACTGTAATTCCTAGATATTTAATTGATTTTGATGCTTTAAATTTTTTAGATTTGACTGATTTATCGCCTAACCGAAGTTTAACGGATTCCTTTTAGCACTCATATAGATGACCTCACATTTTTAATTATTTAGGATCAATAGCCAATTTTCGCACCATACTGATATCTTGTCTAAGTCGTTGTGCAATTGGTTTTGATCTTCTGATGACTTTATTATACGATAAACGACGTCATCATCTGCAAACAAACTAAGGCGGCTGCTCAGTTTGTTATTTATTTGTGTAGATCAGGAACAGGAGAATGACTATAACACTTCCGTAGGGAAAGCCAGATATTGTTTCTGTTTTACTCGATGACTTTCCGTCTGTTACTAGGGACTGTGACTTCTCTGATAGCAAAGCGCGAATGCAGCCGCGCAACTGAGACGATATTCCGTAAACATGCAATTTTACTACAAGCCACTTGTGACATACGATGTCAAAAACCTTCTGGGAGTCTGAAACTACGGAATTACTTTGAAATCCCTTGTCGATAGCGCTGAACACTTCGTGCGTATGAGTAAAGAGCTAGTTGTCTTTCACAAGAACAATGCAGAAAGAAAAACAAAAATTTTGTGCTAATTAACTCTCTCCTAACAATGATGCAACCCAACATATCACACAGTAAACACGTCTCCCAAAGGTTGTAACGCCGGTACACCACCGGTATCAACATTTAAATGGACCAACAAGAGCAAACACTAAAACAGAAGAAATGCTAAAAGAGAAGAACGCGGGTTGAATTAAATGTGCAAATATACTAAACTTAAATTTTTCCTCGTTCTGTGACATTTAGTAACGGCATTAAACCTCATCCAAGTGATACCTAATCTGCACTGGTTCTTATTATGTATTATGCTGTCATTTCTTGAACAAATTGTCTATAGTTCGATTTCACACGATTCTCCATTTTAAGTGCTCTGCCTGCATACCAGAAGATCTGAATTGATTTAATGGTTCAAATGGCTTTAAGCACTATCAGATTTAGAACTACTTAAACGTAACTAACCTAAGGACATCACACACATCCATGCCCGAGGCAGGATTCGAACCTGCGACCGTAGTAGCAGCGTGGTTCAGGACTGAAGCGCCTAGAACCGCTCTATCACAGCGGACCGTCAATTGATTCAATCCGGACGTGGTAAACTAGTTAGAGAATCACGCCAAGCAGGCAGGACGTGCCTTTCGGTAGCCACAAAAATCTCTATCCATTACACCTCCCAGTAGCAGATCAAAAAAATGGTGCAAATGGCTCTGAGCACTATGGGACTTAACTTCTGAGGTCATCAGTCCCCTAGAGTTTAGAACTACTGAAACCTAACTAACCTAAGGACGTCACACACATCCATGCCCGAGGCAGGATTCGAGCGTGCGACCGTAAGGGTCGCGCGGTTCCAGACTGTAGCCCCTAGAACCGCTCGGCCACCCCGGCCGGCAGTAGCAGATCGCTCGCCATGTTCTCAGAAGCGGTAATGAAAACTGTTGCGAAACGGAATAATGAGATGAAAAGTGTAGTCATAGAAATTGAGTCCTAGGTATTGATTTTTTCAGAAAGCATTAGTAATATGAATAAAACGGGTGCATGGGGGCTTAATTAAATTTATATGATTGAAAATGATTTTGATTTTTAGTAGCTGTTAGTCCGATTACGCTGTGTCTCGTAATCGGTTGGCCCTGACTAGTATTATTACGCTATCTGACTGCAACAAACAATGTAAGTAGATTTTCGTAAACACAATTAATTAATTAAGTCCCCAGCAACTATAAAACCTACAAAATCCAAGCACAAGAGTAACTGTTCTGTATGTGGGAGTGTGACTCAACGCCCACATCTGGCACGGTTCTTTTCCAACAAGACAAGAATTTTTAAATACCAACTATACTGACGTGACAAAAGAAATTTAGAAAAACTATAATTACGCAAGAAAATCACAATTACACTCTAATCCAAGAACACAAGCCAGATGCTTTGTTGACTGAACCTGTAGTGACACATTATTTCAGATACACAACCAATAAAAGAACATTGTAAGTTTTACCTTCATATATATTGACGAAATGCACTCATTACAATAACATCTGCTATCTCTCCCATCAAATAACTGCATAAGACATGGAACAACACTCTTTACTACAACATCTCGTTCCGACTTCACGACAAGCAGTGCCCACTAGCACATCTCGGCACGACTCTTAACACGCACTGTCCTCTACGAGCTCTCTACTAGCACTGACCGCTATGAACTCTCAACAACCACTGACTGCCATGAACTCTAAACACACACTGCCTGCTACGAACTCTCAACTAGCACTGACTTCTACGATCTCTTCATAAGCACTGACTGCCATGAACTCTAAACACACACTGCACGATCTCTTCATAAGCACTGACTGCCATGAACTCTAAACACACACTGCCTGCTACGAACTCCCAACAAGCACTGACTTCTACGATCTCTTCATAAGCACTGACTGCCATGAACTCTAAACACACACTGCCTGCTACGAACTCCCAACAAGCACTGTGGAGGCGGCTTAATAGTACTCTTTGGCGCAATCTCTGGCGCAGTGGCACAGTGCAGCCACCTTTCATATGCCCCTCCTCCACAGGCCAGAATTTGATGGTATTTTTGCCAGCATTGGTGGTGAAAATACCAACAAATTCGTCCAGAAAAATACAGACAAAAATATAAGATAATATTAATACCTAAATATCACATAATTAGTTAAAATTTTGGCTTTGCACTGACCTTTCACTAACCTAATATATGAAATACAGTAAGCAATACAACTTCTTTTCATGCATGTGGCTTTACATAATAGTTTACACAATATACAAAAAATCGGTTTATACAAATGTTCACATAAAATGTTTTCAATGATTAGTTTATACAAAAAAAGGACACCAACAGGTAACATCTTTTCAGTAAAAGCAGTCCATCAGTGGCACCCAGTAAAGTTTAGCAGGTACACCCAGCAACAAGTCACATTAATTCAGTAGAAGCAGTTCATCAGTGGCACCCAGCAATGTTGAGTAGGTGCAGACAGCAACAAGTGACTTCATTTCAGTAGAAGCAGTCAATCAGTTGCACCCAGCAATGTTGAGCAGGTGCAGACAGCAACAAGTGACATTATTTCAGTAGAAGCAGTTCCATCTGTGGCACCCAGTAAAGTTCAAGAGGTACACACAGCAACAAGTCACATTAGTTCAGTAGAAGCAGTTCATCAGTGGCACCCAGCAATGTTGAGTTGGTGCAGACAGCAACAAGTGACTTCATTTCAGTAGAACCAGTTCATCAGTTGCACCCAGCAATGTTGAGAGCAGGTGCAGACACCAACAAGTGACATCATTTCAGTAGAAGCAGTCCATCAGTTGCACCCAGCAATGTTGAGCAGGTGCAGACAGCAACAAGTGACATTATTTCAGTAGGAGCAGTCCATCAGTTGCACCCAGCAATGTTGAGCAGGTGCAGACAGCAACAAGTGACTTCATTTCAGTAGAAACAGTTCATCAGTTGCACCCAGCAATGTTGAGCGCAGGTGCAGACACCAAAAAGTCACATTTCTCAGCAGAAGCAGTTCCACAAAATTCACTAACACTGATCACACTGTTCATCAGAGTTTATGAGCAGAAATTAAACATGTCCTAGTGGCACGAATCATGTAGAAACGGTACAGGTAACAGTCCATAAATTCTTTTTTTTTTTTTTTTTTACAATCACTGATCACACAGTTCATCAGCAGAAATTAAACACGACCAAATGTCACACATCATGTTGAAAAGTGCAGGTAACAGTTCAGAATATTTATCTTCACTAATCAGACAGTTCAGGCATGAACAATAGTTTGAATGCACATACAAATGCTTTTACAGTAACATACAAATCATAACAAACACACAAATGATGTCAGATAATTGTCCTATTAACTATTACAATACACAAATACCAGTAAACCTATAATATTCATGGGTGTCAGTGCAAGCCACTACAAACAAATAAAATAATATTTAGGAGATAGGTGGGTAGGATTAGTAAAGGAAAACACACAGAACACACTCACTCATCCTTCATCCACATTAAGTACTACTGTGTAATTGAATAGTGTTAATTGTGTAAATGTAATTCTGTCAAAATCTGATGTTCATCATGTGTATCAACTAGTAGTGGCAGCAATGTATAACAGTCACTAATAGTTAAGTCAACGTCATAGTCATCATGTCAAGACCAATGTTTGCCAAGCCAGATCAAAATGTACGGTTGCTGAACAACTGTCAGTGAGTCAAGATATGCAATTACTTCCTCTCTCCAAAAAAAAGTATATACTGCTTAGTTATTTAACAAAGTGTGTGTATAGACTATCTTCCTTCTATTTTAGTGTTCTAGACTGGTATCTTCATCCTCCTTGTTCCATAAGACCAACAAAAAAAAAAAAATATGCATCTCACTTACTTTACCTCTTATACACCAAAACTCCAATAATCATCAGCTTCACACAATCTCAATAATACCTCAATAATACCTCTTCAATACGTCTTATCATCAATATCATTTACCTTACCTCCTGTCCACAAAAACTCCATAATCATCAACTTCATATAATCTCTATACCTCAATAATACGTCGATAAATATAAACCTCAGCACCAATATCATTTCACTTCCAACACAACTCTTTCCTCTAGTCAGTCTCCTCGAACACGTACAGATAAAATCCTAATGCAACTTCAATTCAGCATCCCATACAATCCGAAGACACAGTGTCCACACACAACCTCTGTGTAATCCATCTGACCCAAATTTTCTACTCATTATAAACTATAAACAAAGAAATGCATACATGACCTCTAACAGACTTAGTTCGAATAACTCTCAGTAATTAAGTACGATTACGGAGTGTGAATAATCATAATGTTTCACAGTGTGTACACCACTTCAAGAATCATAGCAGAAGCAAACATGTGGAGTATTTTTTGTGTCAAGTGTCACTTCCTATTTCAATTGCTCACGAAAAATGCAGTGTAATAATTGTTAATGGTCTAAACCTAGTTTTGGTCTGTCATGTCGTTAGCTTCCTTCCTATTAGCATAAATTTATACAGCTTCCATAAAACCTCAGCTCACGTGACTTCTATGAAGTTTTTTGTACTAATGTCGTTCGTCGAATTATAGCAGTTCATTTTCTTATCTTAAAAATATAAGGCACTGAGCGTAAGCAAAACAAGCAATAGCGAGTAAATATACCAGTAGTGAACAGAATGTCAACAAGTGGATGCAGCACAGTTCTTACAACGAGGCTCTGCCAAGCGAACAATCTGTAATTAATACAATAGTGTGACCTAAACTCTATGTTTGTACACAGCATATCAGCATTTCTATATACTAAATTAAAGAGTAGTTATGACAACAACAGATATGTATAAATATGCAATCCATAAGCATAGCAGCAAACAGGTCATTAGCATCATATCAGCATAAGCAAATAAATGTTCATATGTCATCCTAATAAGTAAACATGAAGGCGCAAGCAGATAAATCACAAAGTATAACTTACATACCTAACCACATCAGCACAATTCAGCATAAGCAAATAAATGTTCATATGTCATCCTAATAAGTAAACATGAAGGCGCAAGCAGATAAATCACAAAGTACAACTTACATACATATCAGCACAACTAATCAGGTGACAATTATAATTTAAATAAATAAGCACAGCAGGCACATAATTAAAAAAAATATGACATCAGTGAAAAAGCATAGCAGCCAAGCGATGCATAATATACACAAGTTACAACCCAGTTCATTAATAATCATTGTCAAATTCAGTTAACGTACGCAAGCGCGTCGCTTCACACGTAAATTCATAGAACATGAAATTAGCACAAAGCATGAATCACGTAATCGCGAGCAGCAAATTACGTCTAAAGTACGTACCTAGGTGGAAATTTGTTACCTGAAAATAAACTCAATTAATAGTTACCTTTTTTTTTTTTTTTTTTTTTAGTTAATTAGTTTCTTCTTCGAAATTACATTCTTCCTGAAAATTTCTCGATAGCAAGTCGTCTTAACGTCGGAGACACACAGAATTTACCTGAAGTTCTCAAATATTTTACACAACCGTATCCTGGAAAATACTGAATGTTAATAACAGAATTCATCAAGTCACTATAGCTTTATACAGAATTTAGTCGGAGAAATTAGACTGTGTGTTTGTTTACGGCTGTCAGTGCATTCGCACTGAGCGCTCGATCAGCTGTGGGCGCGTGACGTAGGAAGCTATTGTTCGCGGTCAACGACTGCCTTGTGCGGCGCGCAGACTTCACTGTTGCTTTGAGTATGTGCCGCCGCCAAAACACAGCGCGGTATCCTTGTACTCTCCGCATGTTTACATGTAGCTGTTAGTTTCTCACAAGTATGTCATTCTACAAAATTTTTTTTAAAAGTATATCATTCCACAAAAATTTTGGAAACTACGAATCTCACGTTTTGTGGTAGGAACAGCATAATTACGAATAGCGTCTAATTTTTTTTTGATCAGGAAGAATACCTTCTGTACAAATAATGTGACCGAGAAATTTCACCTGAGAACGACCAAATTCAGATTTTTCTAAGTTCACTGTGATGCCAACTTTTGCAAAAATATGTAATAATGAATCCAAAATTTTGTTATGCTCACTCCAAGAATATTTAGCAATAAGAATGTCGTCAACATATGAAGTAATATTGTCACGAAGATAAACAGGTAAAATTTCATTTAAGCTACTAATTAATGCTGCAGAAAATATAGTAAGTCCAAACGGTAAATTCCAAAGTCACTTTTGGGTAAAACAGTCATATCAGGTTATTGTTTACTTACTCACTAGATAGATTGATAGTCGAAGAGTTGGTTTGACAGATGCAAAGAATAGTAAAAGAGTAGGCAGCGGTACAGAAAACTAAAAGAGAAATAGCACCACTACAGCTCGGGGCCCTATGCTCGCTACGGCACATATTCACTTAGAGTAGTGAATCCCCTGAGGACTTTAATAACTGCACATAATTTCCAGTTTGTGACTTTGTGGCACATCTGGCGGAAGTGCGTACGTAAATTGATCTAGCCATGCACATGGATGTATGTCATTCTTAGAATTGCGGAAGATCTTAAATTTCCGGACAGTCAAAAAGTGTTTATAATCAAAGTTTTC
Organism: Schistocerca serialis cubense; assembly: GCF_023864345.2. Taxonomy (NCBI): domain Eukaryota; kingdom Metazoa; phylum Arthropoda; class Insecta; order Orthoptera; family Acrididae; genus Schistocerca; species Schistocerca serialis. The sequence continues at coordinate 149,915,356 of NC_064638.1, read as the reverse complement.
GCCTCGTGGCGACAAAGACCTACCGCGTCTGTCCCGGTCCGAATGTCGATTATTGTAAAGTTCGCGCGCCTGGCGCTCTCTTGTTGCATCCCGGAAATGAAACAAATTATTTTCTTCAAACCCTTCTGCTACCTGTGATTCTAAATTTCTTCTGCTATCTTTTCCTACAATTTCGCCTTCGATCTGCTTGACTTGCTTTCGTAATGCCTCAAATTCCCTTTTCACGCGTTCATTAAATTTTCCCTGATTTTCAACATGCTTATTTATGTTCTGATACTCTTCGGTTTCTGCAAATGGTAATGGAGCTGTATCATCCGAATCTCTGTCCCCATGTAAACTAAGATTTGTCAGTTTATCTGAAATTTCCTCCACTCTTTCCGATAAGTCACCAAATTGTTCTTTCTGTTTATTTACGTCTTCCGTAAGTGTCGCGACTCGGGTTTCAGTATTGTCACATTTGGTAGCTAGCTGTTCATATTGTTGTGTTAGGTTATATAATCTGTCATTTGGTACGGATCCTTCGATTCTCTCAAATATTTCTTCCTTATCGTTTGCACGTTGTAAATTTAACTCTGAAAATTTTTGTACTATCACGCGATCTCTTTCTTCCTGTTCTCTATCCTGTTCCCTTTGTCTGATTTCTACTGCAATTAATCTATTATTGTGAGAATTCAGAATCGGTTATACTTCTTCCCTGATTTCTTTCTTTAATTCATCTTTCATATTTTTGAAACATGTCCCTATTCGTGAATCTATCCGTGTTTCCAAAGTTCCCATCTCTGTTTTAAATTCAGATCCTAACCGTGTTTCCATTGTTCCCATCCGTGTTTCCATTGTTCCCATCTGTGTTTTAATTGTTTCCATCTCAGTTTTAATTGTTCCCATCTGTGATCCCAGTGAGTCTAACTTTGTTCCCATATCAGTTTTTAATTCAGATTGAAAATTTAATATTACACTCATCAATTGCTCCATGTTAAATTGTTCAGAATTCTTTTCGCCCCTAACATCTCCCGCAAAACTAACTTCCTTCGTCACAGCTGTAAGGCTATCTGTGTTCGATACTATTTCAGAATCTTCTGTCGTTAATCTCAGATTCTGTGAATTTTCCGATTGAGAAAAATTTTGAAATGGTTCCGGACTGTCTTCCCGACTTATTAAATTATTTTCAACTCCATTATTCATCATACAGTTGTCCTGTGTTGGCGAGTTCGCCATGTCAACAATTTCGTTCTCACTATTCATCATTTTTGTCTTTTTCATCGATCGCGTAATCATTTACAAAATATACGAAAGATTCGTCATTGTACGAAAATTACACACCGTGACTCTTTATCTCCAACAATACTATTCACACTAGATGTTTCCCTCAAACACGATCAATCGAACAATTGAAATAATTGCACTAAATTGTCAAACCGTTGACAAGACAACAAATTTAATTCTGAGAAAAAAAAATACCATTAGAAGAATGACAATTACCAAATCTACACATGCAAAATGGACCACAATTACTAAACTACAAATTACTACAACAATACTACAATCTACAATTTTCACAATCAGAAGAATCCAAGGGACGATCCGAAGCAGCGGTCGCCACGTGCATGGGGGCTTAATTAATTTTATATGATTGAAAATGATTTTGATTTTTAGTAGCTGTTAGTCCGATTACGCTGTGTCTCGTAATCGATTGGCCCTGACTAGTATTATTACGCTATCTGACTGCAACAAACAATGTAAGTAGATTTTCGTAAACACAATTAATTAATTAAGTCCCCAGCAACTATAAAACCTACAAAATCCAAGCACAAGAGTAACTGTTCTGTATGTGGGAGTGTGACTCAACGCCCACATCTGGCACGGTTCTTTTCCAACAAGACAAGAATTTTTAAATACCAACTATACTGACGTGACAAAAGAAATTTAGAAAAACTATAATTACGCAAGAAAATCACAATTACACTCTAATCCAAGAACACAAGCCAGATGCTTTGTTGACTGAACCTGTAGTGACACATTATTTCAGATACACAACCAATAAAAGAACATTGTAAGTTTTACCTTCATATATATTGACGAAATGCACTCATTACAATAACATCTGCTATCTCTCCCATCAAATAACTGCATAAGACATGGAACAACACTCTTTACTACAACATCTCGTTCCGACTTCACGACAAGCAGTGCCCACTAGCACATCTCGGCACGACTCTTAACACGCACTGTCCTCTACGAGCTCTCTACTAGCACTGACCGCTATGAACTCTCAACAACCACTGACTGCCATGAACTCTAAACACACACTGCCTGCTACGAACTCTCAACTAGCACTGACTTCTACGATCTCTTCATAAGCACTGACTGCCATGAACTCTAAACACACACTGCACGATCTCTTCATAAGCACTGACTGCCATGAACTCTAAACACACACTGCCTGCTACGAACTCCCAACAAGCACTGACTTCTACGATCTCTTCATAAGCACTGACTGCCATGAACTCTAAACACACACTGCCTGCTACGAACTCCCAACAAGCACTGTGGAGGCGGCTTAATAGTACTCTTTGGCGCTATCTCTGGCGCAGTGGCACAGTGCAGCCACCTTTCACGGGTTCACCTATATACCGAAATCAACTATCTCTCCAAATTGACTCCAGTTTATTACAAAATCTTTGTATCAATTACCTTACGCCAATTTTTAAGCAAAATGATATCGAGAGTGGTAATGCACTCTAAGACACAAAAAAAGTCCACGCATCACGAAGGAATTATTCGAACGGGACGGAAACTGGTGGATGTGATGTAAATGTGTAGACAAACAAATGATTACAGTTTCACAAAAATTGGATTATTTATTCAAGAGAACGAGCTTCACACACTGAGCAGTTCAGCGACGCGTTTGTCTACCTCTGGTCCTTATGCAGGCAGTCATTCCGCTTGGCAGTGATTAAGAGATTTTTATGTCCAACTGGCGCGCTAAGTGGTTAAAATCTCGAACGGATTGACCCTGCCCATTGTGCTCCACACGTTCTCAGTTGGCGAGAGCTCTGGCGACCTTGCTGGTCAAGGTAAGGTTTGGCAAGCACGAAGACAGGCAGTAGAGACCATCGCCGTGTGCGAGCGGGCATTATCTTGCTGAAATCTAAGCCCAGGATGACTTGCTGTGAAGGGCAACAAAACGGGGCGTAGAATATCGCCGACGGGCCGGTGGGCCTCGGATGACAGTCAAAGGAGTTCTGCTATGAAATGAAATGGCATCTCAGGCCATCGCTCCTGGTTGTCCAGGAGTGACGGCCAGGTCGGTATCCCACCTCTGTTCTGTGCGTCTCCAGACGCGTCTTCGCTGGTCATGAGTGAGATATCAGGCTAAATGTGTTCAGTGCAAACGTTCTTGTTGGTGTACAGGGGTAAGTGGTAGTCGGTGCGAAGGGCGTCATGAACTCGGCCCCCTTCTTGCGAGCCTTCTATTATTGGCCGTTGCGGACGCTCAAGCACGAGTTGCACGTCGGATCGATGACAGTGATGAATCTGGGTATCTGAATGCCTCTTTGACGGCTGATCGGTTCTCGCGTTCTGTCGTCTCTGTAAGTCGACCTCTCCATCTTCACGCTGCGTTCGGCCAAAGTTCAGCCATTACTGGCAACATCGTCGAATACTGGCATCGCTCCTGCTCAAATGTCGAGCGATTCGCCAATTACTCCAAACGGCTTCTTTGAACTCCACTACACGTACTCTGTGAAAAGCTGACATCTGCGTCTATTATTCGTGGGCTTGCCTGCGAGGCATGTCCTACTGAGTATACGGAATGAAATTCGAATAGACTTTATGCCATGGTACCAATATGTCCTCTTCACCATTCTTGCCAATTACGCGGTGAAGTTGCGCTTTAGCATCACACATTCACCCATCCTCTGCTAAAGTTCACAATTTTGCATTTTCCGTCGACACCTGTGCGAACGATAGTTTCTGACCGGTCTTTAGGGGTAATGAGTAATCTCAACCAATTAACAAAGCCCGCGGGAAGTAGCTGCGAAGGGCACATTCATCATCTAACAAATCACCGACAAAAATAAATGATAGCGGTATATGTGAATCCTGGCTTTCCCGGTGTATACTGCTGGTGAAATCTTCTCGGGCTTCCATCCCGGTAGCTGCTTCAAAAATCCGCCACGTTTCGATGAGTGTCATTCTCACCATATTCCGGCGAAGTGAAAATGATACTCATCGAAACGTCGCGGATTTCCGACGCAGCTACCCGGTTGGAATTCAAATGATAGCGGTGCCCACAGAATGGTAGCTCCAAATTTGTTGCCAGAAGTCACCGGATGTCACACGCTACTACTGTAATCAACTGGGTTATTAGTGAACCTAAAACGCCTAGTAAAAGGTACCGAGAGTCCATAACCTAAGGTAGTCAGAACCATGTGACTAGCGAATGGCTGATAATTCTGATTCCCAGCTGCCCGGCTGCAGATTCTCACCATGATCTAAGCTGCGGGATGGAGTAGTGTGGACGGCTGCCAATAGACTGGCCGCTGGATACCGTCACCTCCCTCAGAAGAAGCCCCGTCTGCAGTCAGAATCACAAAAGGAGCTGAAGAACACAGCGCTCTCTCTGAAGTGCAGCGCTGGTCTCTTCTCCCAGAGCTGTCGAACCACACTGCCACCGCAGAGCTGTCTGCTCGCTGCACTTCCTGAAGTTCACGTAAACTGTCCTTCGGCAATGGCACGGTTCCATTACACTCTGGCCAACGAAAATATACACTCCTGGAAATTGAAATAAGAACACCGTGAATTCATTGTCCCAGGAAGGGGAAACTTTATTGACACATTCCTGGGGTCAGATACATCACATGATCACACTGACAGAACCACAGGCACATAGACACAGGCAACAGAGCATGCACAATGTCGGCACTAGTACAGTGTATATCCACCTTTCGCAGCAATGCAGGCTGCTATTCTCCCATGGAGACGATCGTAGAGATGCTGGATGTAGTCCTGTGGAACGGCTTGCCATGCCATTTCCACCTGGCGCCTCAGTTGGACCAGCGTTCGTGCTGGACGTGCAGACCGCGTGAGAGGACGCTTCATCCAGTCCCAAACATGCTCAATGGGGGACAGATCCGGAGATCTTGCTGGCCAGGGTAGTTGACTTACACCTTCTAGAGCACGTTGGGTGGCACGGGATACATGCGGACGTGCATTGTCCTGTTGGAACAGCAAGTTCCCTTGCCGGTCTAGGAATGGTAGAACGATAGGTTCGATGACGGTTTGGATGTACCGTGCACTATTCAGTGTCCCCTCGACGATCACCAGTGGTGTACGGCCAGTGTAGGAGATCGCTCCCCACACCATCATGCCGGGTGTTGGCCCTGTGTGCCTCGGTCGTATGCAGTCCTGATTGTGGCGCTCACCTGCACGGCGCCAAACACGCATACGACCATCATTGGCACCAAGGCAGAAGCCACTCTCATCGCTGAAGACGACACGTCTCCATTCGTCCCTCCATTCACGCCTGTCGCGACACCACTGGAGGCGGGCTGCACGATGTTGGGGCGTGAGCGGAGGACGGCCTAACGGTGTGCGGGACCGTAGCCCAGCTTCATGGAGACGGTTGCGAATGGTCCTCGCCGATACCCCAGGAGCAACAGTGTCCCTAATTTGCTGGCAAGTGGTGGTGCGGTCCCCTACGGCACTGCGTAGGATCCTACGGTCTTGACGTGCATCCGTGCGTCGCTGCGGTCCGGTCCCAGGTCGACGGGCACGTGCACCTTCCGCCGACCACTGGCGACAACATCGATGTACTATGGAGACCTCACGCCCCACGTGTTGAGCAATTCGGCAGTACGTCCACCCGGCCTCCCGCATGCCCACTATACGCCCTCGCTCAAAGTCCGTCAACTGCACATACGGTTCACGTCCACGCTGTCGCGGCATGCTACCAGTGTTAAAGACTGCGATGGAGCTCCGTATGCCACGGCAAACTGGCTGACACTGACGGCGGCGGTGCACAAATGCTGCGCAGCTAGCGCCATTCGACGGCCAACACCGCGGTTCCTAGTGTGTCCGCTGTGCCGTGCGTGTGATCATTGCTTGTACAGCCCTCTCGCAGTGTCCGGAGCAAGTATGGTGGGTCTGACACACCGGTGTCAATGTGTTCTTTTTTCCATTTCCAGGAGTGTATGTAACAAAAGTGCCGAACTCTGCTTCTAGCAAAAGTTTCACCAACCAGCCAGTTCCTTGTGTTTCCACGCACATAATTCCTAGAAGTTTAGCTCAAAATTCTCATTCTTCATTTCAGCTAAGCCGGCCGGAGTGGCCGTGCGGTTCTAGGCGCCACAGTCTGGAACCGAGCGACCGCTACGGTCGCAGGTTCGAATCCTGCCTCGGGTATGGATGAGTGTGATGTACTTAGGTTAGTTAGGTTTAATTAATTCTAAGTTCTAGGGGACTGATGACCTCAGAAGTTAAGTCGCACAGTGCTCATAGCCATTTCAGCTAACCTGCAATTCTCCTGCGTCTCTAATTCTAGAAAGCGGCCTGCTGTTTTCTAATCTCTGGTAGCTTTTTAAGGGGAAACCAGTGGAGTTCATTTCCGCATTTTCAATGACAATGGAAGTCGTTCACACTCCGTGGAGAAGGCGTCCAGCTGACGGCAGTGTAATGAGCCGTGACGAAAACTTGGCCCTGTGCAAAATACTGCCTGTTTTTTACATACCAAAGACAAAGGTTCTAAAACGAATTGCTCTAATTCTCTTCCCAAGAAAGTCACAGAGACTTTTATCTGCGAGCTGCATCTCATCCTCCCGATTTCTAGGAACGCTGCCGGCCTCAGCAAACAATATTGTATAGAGCCGTTCTCTGACTGAATGTCTTTGGTATGTAAAAAACAGGCAGTATTTTGCACAGGGCCAAGTTTTCGTCACGGCTCATTACACTGCCGTTTTAAGGTACAGTCTATAGACTCTCATACTGTGCTGCCCACGGTATTCAGAGAAAAGCCTTCCGACTTCGCGACCGCAAACGATTGGGCACCTGGCCTAAATAAAACGGACAATGGTCTACTTGTCCTGCACGTGGCCCACCGATGCTTGGTGGCACTTCTCTTATAAAGCGGAAGCGATCTTCGGTGACAAGCTTGGAGGCATCGAATTTCGCCTGTCCGTAACTCAGCTCATAGCAACACCCAGACATGCGTCTACAGAACAAAATAACATGCACTAGCTACTCAGTGTGGAGGGAACTTTCAAACTGGGACAAAAAAAAAAATGTGTGAAATCTTATGGGACTTATCTGCTAAGGTCATCAGTCCCTGAGCTTACACAGTACTTAATCTAAATTAGCCTAAGGACAAACACACACACCCATGCCCGAGGGAGGACTCGAACCTCCGCCGGGACCAGCTGCACAGTCTACGACTGCAGCGCCTTAGACCGCTTGGCTAATCGCGCGTGGCTAAAACTCGGCCTGACAGCTTAATCGTTGAAATCAATAAGGCTGCTCATAATCAGCACTTCTACACACACTAACACAAAAAAGAAAAAGAAGCGACACACCATGAAGGAACAATCCGAATGCGATGGGAACTGATAGATGTCATGTACATATAGAGACAAACAAATGATTATAATTTCAGAAGAACTGTATGATTTATTAAACAGAAAAAGCTTCACAAATTGTGCAAGGCAATAACGCGTTGGTCCATGTCTGGCCTATATGCAAGCAGGTATTCGACTTTACATTGATTGACTGAGTTGCTGGAAGTCCTCCTGAGAGATATAGTGCCAAATTCTGTCATTTGGCACGTTAGATCGTCAAAATTCCTAGCTGGTTGAAGAGCTGTGACGAAATTGTCAAACGTTGTCAATTGGGGAAAGATCCGGCGACCTTGCTGGCCGAAGTAGGGTTTGTCAAGCACGAAGAGAAACAGCAGAAACTATTGCCGTGTGCATGCGGACATTATCTTGCTGAAATGTTAGCACAGAATGGTTTACCATGAAGGGCAACAAAACGGGGTATAGAATATCATCGACGTGCCGCTGTGTTGTAAGGGTGGCTCGGATGACAACCAAATGGCTCCTGCTATGAAAAGAAATTGCACCATAGACCATCACTCCTGGCATTCGGGCAGTATTGTGGACGACGATTAGGCTGGTACATCATCGCTGTCTAATTCGCCTCCAGACATGTCTTCACCGTGGAATCTCATTGAATGGAGTAGAATTCTTTTCAGATATGAGTCCCACTTTCCATTTAGCCCCGACAATCAGCGGCCGTCCAATTGAGAACGTTTGGAACAATATGAGCAGGGCCATCCAACCAGCGCGGGATTTTGACGATATAACCAGCTAGTTGGACAGTATGTGGCACGATATCCCTCAGGACATCCAAAAGCTCTGTCCATCAATGCCAAGCCCAATAAATGCTTCCATAAGGGCCTGAGGTGGACCAACGCTTTACTGACTTGTACAATTTGTTAAGCTCGTTATCTTGAATAATTCATCCAAATTTTCTGAAACTGTGATCACTTGTTTGTCTCTACATTTATATCGCGTGCACAGATATCTGTCGCATTCCGATAATTCCTTCGTGATGCCGGAATAGCGACTAATTCCAGTGCTTGTGTTTCTTGTCAGGTGGGATCGTAACACGAGGGTGAGTCAACTGATACCTAAAATTTGTAATAACAAACAGAAATTTAGTGCCGTTATCCTGTAAGTTGGTAAGCATGCTTCAAACGGCGTGCAGAATGTCCTGTAGGTGGCAGCATAATGCAGATGCACACACATCGTCGCAGTATCAGTATAAAGATGGCCGCCCCGCTTGCGACTTGCACCAGGGAAGAGTAGCGTTCTGTTATTCAGTTTTTGGGTAGTGTAGATGTGAAACCTATTGAAATTCTTCGACGAATGAAGGTTCAATACTGTGATGCATGATTGTCATAGCAACAAGCCTAAGAATCGAGTAGGAAGTTCGAAAATGGTGTGACTTCAGTGGAAGATGCTCCTCGTCCAGGTCAGGCACAACGAGTTGTGACTCCACAGAACATTGCAGCAGTTGATGCCATAGTGAAGGAAAACCGCCAAGAGACACTGAATGACATTGCAGCATGTTTACAGATTAGTCATGGGTCAGCACACCATATTGTGCATGATGTGCTCCAGTTTCCCAAAGTGTGTGCAAGATGGGTGCCACGGCAGCTGACTCTTGAAATGAGAGAACGACGCGTTGATCGTTGGGAAGAACTTCTTCGGCGCTTTGAACGAGAAGGTGATGGCTTCCTTGTAAGAATCGTTACTGGGGCTAAACCTGGGTTCGCTTCCACCAACCGGAAACGAAGAGAGCGAGCAAGGAATAGCGCCATTCCTCATCACCAAAATGGCTCAAATGGCTCTGAGCACTATGGGACTTAACATCTGAGGTCATCAGTCCCCTAGAACTTAGAACTACTTAAACCTAACTAACCTAAGGACACCACACACATCCGTGCCCGAGGCAGGATTCAAACCTGCGATTGTAGCCGTCGCGCGGTGCCAGACTGTAGCGCCTAGAACCGCTCGGCCACCCCGGCCGGCTCATCACCAAAACCAAAGATGTTTCGAACAGGACGATCAGGAGGGAAGGTTATGTTGACTCTCTTTTGGGATGAAAAAGACGTCGTCTTGGAGCATTACATGCCTAGAGGGACCACTGTCACCATTGCATCATACACACAGATCTCCTAAAAAATCATCTGCGGCCTGCAATCAAATCAGAGTTATGTGGGTTACTGTCAGCAGGTGTCCTTTTGCAACATGACAATGCAAGGCCCAACACTGCCCGTACAACAGTTGCAACAATCACAGATCTGCAGTTTAAGTGTATTTCCCATCCACCATACTCACCAGACCTTGTCCCAATTGATTTCCATATGTTTGGACCACTCAAAGACGCAATGGGAGTAACGAAGTTCCGTTCTGATGAAGAGGTACGCCACGCGGTGCATGAGCGGTTGCGCGGACTAACAAAAGAATATTTTTCTAAAGGAATTTATGCACTTTGTAAGCGCTGGAGGACTTGCATTGAGCGTGGGGGAGATTATGTTGAAAACTAATACCACTTTGTACCACTTCTGCACAATAAATAATATTTAAAAATATTTAAGGTTTTCATTTGACTCACCCTCGTACATCGGCGTAGCCCTTATGAAAGTGTAACAGAAGTGCTAGGGGAACATAATGTGAAATTTCTTGGACAAAACACGACATAGCTCCCGCGAAAACCTTTTGGGTAAATTTAAAGACCCTATTTTCTACGAAAACAGTGGGCTCGTTATACTGTCATTATCGAGCATCTCGCATAGGGATTATTATGATAACATAAGCGAGGTTAGGACACCTGCAGAGACATATTGCATTGATATAGACCTCGCAGAGTACGCGAGTAGAATTGGAACGGAAACTGATAATATTGCTACTGCGTGGATTCCAGCATGCACTGTACAACGCCTAGCATTGCAGACGAACCAGAGCTCCAGCGAAATATTTCGAAGATTCTTCAGGGATATTTTCCGAACATTTTGGTAGGAGGACTTGTGGTCTTCGACGGATCGTCAAGAGTGATTACATTTAGTTTGATTTCTTGGCCCTTGTATCAGTATTGCTTTGAAAACATCTGCAGAATGGTGCAAATGTCAACAGTATGCGCTGTGTGCCTTACTTGGGAAGAAACGTGTTCCGTTCACTCACGCTATTAGCTGTTGACAACAGTAAGACCTACTTTACTCTTGGTCCTCAAGCTTGCATTCAGTACTGCTGGGTCATGCTCGGGTGCGTTTTCGTGGCAGCTTTAGTTGTACGTTAAGAGTGACACACAGCAATAGAGGCAGGTTTACTGATAAAAGAATCGTCCGATATGGACCTCGAGTGTGGGTTCACTGAATGCAATGGCAAGGCGGCACAACGACATAGGCAGCCGCGAATAACCGGATCCTTTGCTGCTGCTACGTCTTAGCGATTGCGTATTACAGGCTTTTTCACTGTTGTGAAACTACTGTCACAGAAACGAAGATAATTCTGACAATAAAGTCTGACAGACCATAGTTACATTACTAATCTGTAACGAGCTACCTGAGACCATAAGTTCCATGTACTAAATGAGTCAGAACGTTTCTGTGAACAACCTCCGAAACGCTGTCGGTAGAGTTCGGTTTCAGCCTCTATTTATCTGTAGATGGTGAAGTATTTGTCAGATCTATGTCACAGAGACCCATGACACTTTGAAAACTCGTTTCTGCATTAGGAAAGTCTGCTGCATGAACCAATTGTACTTCGTGACTCTTAAGACGACAGTTCATTGTTGAAAACGGCAGACCATTAGAGTTTCGTACCTCCACTTTCGTGTCGAACAAAGTGACTGCAAGCAGCTGCTTTCTGCTACCCAGTATGTAGCAACTTTGGAAGACAGTTCTGATTGAAGTCCTTGTTGACAGTATTTGTATAGTGTACTGCCTTACGGACCCTCATGTTGCCAAGGTTGTTTCAAGTGCACTGGGGAACTTTCACTGCGGAGTTCTTGCAGTCCCAGTCCCTCCGCATGTGATTTATAAATTTTTGGTGCTCTGAAAAAAGACATCGAATTCATTCGGATAAAGATGTGCACGCCAGGGTACAAACGTGGATCAGTAGGCAACGGCAAACTTTCTTGCATCAATGCACTGACCGGCTTGTCTCACAGTGGAATAAATACACTACTGGCCTTTAAAATTGCTACACCACGATGATGACGTGCTACAGACGCGAAATTTAACCGACCGGAAGAAGATGCTGTGATATGCAATTGATTAGCTTTTCAGGGCATTCACACAAGGTTGGCGCCGGTGGCCACACCTACAACGTGCTGATATGAGGGAAGTTTCCAACCGATTTCTCATACGCAAACAGCAGTTGACCGGCGTTGCCTGGTGAAACATTGTTGTGATACCTCGTGCAAGGAGGAGAAATGCGTACCATCAGGTTTCTGACTTTGATAAAAGTCGGATTGTAGCCTATCGCGACTGCGGTTTATCGTATCGCGACATTGCTGCTCGCGTTGGTCGAGATCCAATGACTTAGCAGAATATGGAATCGGTGGATTCAGGAGGGTAATACCGAACGTAGTGCTGGATCCCAACGGCCTGGTATCACTAGCAGTCGAGATGACAGGAATCTTATCCACATGTCTGTAACGGATCGTGCAGCCACGTCTCGATCCCTGAGTCAACAGATGGGAACGTTTGCAAGACAACAACCTTCTGCACGAACACTTCGACGACGTTTGTAGCAGCATGGTCTATCAGCTCGGAGACCATGACTGCGGTTACCCGTGACGCTGCATTACAGACAGAAGCGTGTACTCAACGACGAATCTGGGTGCACGAATGGCAAAATGTCAGTTTTTCGGATGAGTCCAGGTTCTGTTTACAGCATCATGATGGTCGCATCCGTGTTCGGCGACTTCGCACATTGGAAGCGTGTATTCGTCATCGCCATACTGGCGTATCACCCGGCGTGATGGTATGGGGTGCCATTGGTTACACGTCTCGGTCACCTCTTGTTCGCAGTGACGGCACTTTGAACAGTGGACGTTACATTTCAGATGTGTTACGACCGGTGGCTCTACCCTTCATTCGATCCTAGCGAAACCCTACGTTTCCGTAGGATAATGCACGACCGCATGTTGCAGGTCCTGTACAGGCCTTTCTGGATACAAAAAATATTCGACTGCTACCCTTGCCAGCACGTTCTCCCCATCTCTCACCAATTGGAAAGTCTGGTCAATGGTGGCCGAGCAACTGGCTCGTCACAATACGCTAGTCACTACTCTTGATGAACTCTGGTATCGTTTTGAAGCCGTATGGGCAGCTGTACCTGTACACGCCATCCAAGCTCTGTTCGACCCAATGCCCAGACGTATCAAGGCCGTTATTACGGCGAGAGGTGGTTGTTCTGGGTACTGATTTCTCAGAATCTATGGACCCAAATTGAGTGAAAATGTAATCACATGTCAGTTGCAGTATTATATATTTGTCCAGTGAATACCCGTTTATCATCTGCATTTCTTCTTGGTGTAACAATTTTAATGGCCAGTAGTGTATATTTATTCCTTTTGAAATGATGAACAGTTTACTTACTTTTTTCCATCCGTCTCGACATCATTTGACTACCCCTTGGCCAAAGATGTCAGAATAGCTTGTAAAGCTTGTAATGCTGATACACGATACTGTGTGCTGATAAATAATTGTTAATAAAAACCGATACGTTGCACCGTTTCCGAGTTAATTAGCTCTGACATTAGCCAGTTAGGCCACCACTGGCGGAAATTAAAGTGATCCGCCAGAGATAATAGCGCACGAGAATGCAGACTCTTTCGCTCGAATTCGATCCTTACTACCCTTCCATGTCCAATTTTTGTATTTCTCTCTTGTTAGGTTTCAGGAAACCAAACGAAGAAGGGAGGGCTGCTTGAATATGCGCTGATGACTTTATTGGTTAACTTCAGTGGTAGTTAATTCGGAAACGACGCAGGGTATCGAATTCTTCTCAATAATTATTTCTTAACACAGCCTACCATGCAACAGCCTTACAAGCTTTTCAGACTGTTTGTGATCACCCTGGCCGGCCGGTGTGGCCGAGCGGTTCTAGGCGCTTCAGTTTGGAGCCGCGCGACCGCTACGGTCGTAGGTTCGAATCCTGCCTCGGGCATGGATGTGTGTGATGTCCTTAGGTTAGTTAGGTTTAAGTAGTTATAAGTTCCAGGGGACTGATGACCTTAGAAGTTAAGTCCCATAGTGCTCAGAGCCATTTGAACCATTTTGTGATCACCCTGTGTGTACAGATCATATTTTCAATTGACGGTCCTGCTGAGATACATACATCGCCAATGAAAGGAGCCATATGCGTGATGTACTTTTCAAGAAATAAACATGTATTTGGCTTTCAGTAATGGAAAGGTATGCAGAACAATTATAAATAAGGTACATTGGTACGAATATACGTTAACCCTCAAAATGACCAAATGAAGATGTGCTACTTCCAGTGAGCCATGAGGTACAATGATTTCGTCTATGCAGATAATCAGTAGCCCTTTACCTTACAGTAAAAAGGAAAGAGAACCCCAGGATACCAATACTTAATATTATGCTTTAACAGTGAACATAAAAACAATCACGTTCCACTGCAAGTTATCTATGCAGACACTGTCGTTTTGGAACAGATTGTCACCAGATACAGCATCAGTTTGGGAACAACGTTAACGCTTCGACTGGACGTGGGTTTTGTGTTGAAACGAGACTGCCAGACAGTTACCGACAGTTATAAGGTAATAGGAAGCTGTTAAGAGGACTTCACCTGACGTAGCTGAAAATTTTCACTCACAGCAGTGGCATCATGGAAATAAGCAGAGTCCACTTGTAAACGTGTAGCTGTAGGAAGCCTATATGAATATTTTTTTCCTTTTATTACTTTGTTTTATTCATTATATTTGGTAATAAATTTTAAACTCATGTATCTGAACACAAAAATTTTCAACGTGACTTTGTGCGTATTTCCTATAAGAGCGCCTGTTTCGACTATCGAGACTGTACAATCGAATGGTAGGTTCGGTGAGGAGAGAGCAGGATTGTTGTGATGACAGCAGCACAGGAGGTTGGAGTTTCGTAAAAAAAGGAACCCGGTAAAACATTTAAATTAAGATTTGCATCGTATCAAAAAGTCAGGGATTACTATTGAGTAAACATCTTCATCTGCATCACTACTCTGCAATTCACAGTTAAGTGTCTGCTAGAATGTTCATCCAACTAACCACCTTCACGGTATTTCCCTACCCTTCCTCTGTCGAACAGCGTGCGAAGAAATGGTTAAGTCTTTCCGTGAAAGCTGTGATTTCTCTTATTCTATTACGATTATCACCTCTCCGTATAATCCAGTCAATGGAGGCAAATTAGGATGATGATGATGTTTGGTTTGTGGGGCGCTCAACTGTGCGGTCTTCAGTGCCCGTACAAAGTCCCAATTTGAACACAGGCCAGTTTTTTATACAATATGATCTAGCCACTGTCACGAACGATGATGATGAAATGGTGAGGACAACACGAACACCCATTCCCCGGGCAGAGAAAATCCCCAAACCCGGCCGGGATTCGAACCCGGGACCCCGTGATGCAGAGGCATCAACGCTAGCCACTAGACCAGAATCTACGGACGAGAAAAATTGTATAGTCTTAATTTTTTTCGCAGTGCTAGGAGGTTATTTCCTGAACAACATACTCAAAATCCTGACCAGTGTTGTGTGAGCGAGCGCTGGGGGGTGGGGTGGGAGCGGAGGTGTTTAAAGGATAATTTTTTATGTTTTTCTCGAATAACTCGAAAACCACGGCTTCAGCGGAAAGTATTTTCCTGTACTAACTTAAACTGCAACAAATATACTACAAAAAGGTCCTGTTCAATTTTTTGTAGGGGATGAAAAACCGCAGATTGTTATAAATATTGTTCTAATGGTGTAAAGTTAAGGCTTGTCTTGACATGATGTGGGTCAAGAACAAATATTAACTTTGTGTACTACGTATAAAAGCAGTGGAGGTGTATTAAGGGATAAATTGAGTCACTGGGGTGTAATAGGACGAAGGGAATATGTGTGGGATAGAAGTGCGAGGGAAAATGAGTAGCTGGATTATGTTCATGCATTTCCCTCCTCCATAGGTCAGCGAACTGAAGATTGAGAAGGTGTTTCCCCATTCTGTCTGCCCCACTAGGAACTACAGAGTGTTGTACAAACTTATATCAACCCATCTGCAGTTGGTATCAACCCTTCCGCAGTTGGGGCTGCTTGTTTTCCATAAAATGCTTTAACACTGTATGGAATGCAGATACGAGTTACTAATAACACCAACGCAAGAAACGCTGTAACCTCCCCACAAAAAATTTAAAAGGAATGTAATGACAATACTTAATAGAAATGGGAGCCAAACGTAACCTCCCTAGCAATTAAATTTAATGACAATAAAACTGATAATCGCAATCTGACTCAAATATAAATTCCTCACAAAAAATTAAAGTCCATTCAGTGATAAGAAAATTCAACTAGACCGAAATATCGGTCTTTGCCCCTGTGTAAAACAATAAGAATTAAAGTCTTACCTCAGAATAACTGGATGTCAAATTTCTGCTCTTTTTTTTTGTGCGCACGGCTTGGAGGAACTGCATTGCAAATAATAATATTCCTTTTTTTTGTGATTTTACTGAAATTTTTCTTCAAAAGAAGTGGAATGAAATGGGAAGTGCAACGAAATTTTTAGTTCAATAAAAATTAAATTTTTGAAAAAATGCTTTTGAAATAAAAATTATTATTGGGGCACTTGTTGGAGAATAATTACAATAAATAAATTTTTACATTATCTAATGATTATATTAATTAACAGTATACCTCATTCAGCATCTTGACCAGTGTTGCCGACCGCCTACGTCACACAACCGCACTGGGCTGCTACTACTGACCGACCGCTCTGCATGACGACTATTAGCGTACTGCACTGCACGACTACTACTAGAGTACTGCTCTGCATAGCGACAACTAGACAGAGCTACAGACTCGCAACGACTGACTGACAGACTGAGAACCGCTCGCAACACTCGCGCGGTCAAGCGCATACTCTCTGGTCACAGATGCTACAATGCCTCGCCATCGCTGCTATGTTACATACGTGTTTCATAACCCTCCACTGGGGGGGCAAAAATTTGGCAGCGATGGTGAGTCATTTGGACTTGCCAAGCGCGGCAAAATTTTTCTTTAATTAACAAAATTCTACAACTTACAGAATATTTAAATGTTGTGCACACGCACTAAGTATAAAATATATCAGACAAAGACAAAATGTGAGTACAAAACATAGTAGCAAATCAGAAAAATGTATATACAAATTATTTGACAGATAACAAAGTGCACAGGCACTGAAAAAATTCTTTAGCATATTCAGAACAAATAAACAGACTGGCAAAAAATATTATGTTGACAAGTGACATAAGTGTACTCGCACTGGAGTTCAGAAAATAAAAAAAATGTATATACAATATAAAAGACAAGAGTGTACATATACTGTACTTCAGAACAAATCGAAAAATGTCTTTAGTATTTTCGCAATAAATAAACATAATGGCAAGAAAATCATGTCCAAAGTGCACATGCACTGAAAAATGTCTTTAGCATTTTCACAACAAATAAACATAATGGCAAACATCATGTCGACCAGTGACATAAGTGTACTCGCACTGGAGTTCAGCGAATCGAAAAAAAATGTATAACCTACGAACAGAAATGATGTTACCAAAAAAATGATTTTCATTATGTGACAAGAATTAGGATAGGAAAGGGAAGGATTGCATCATGGTTGTAGCACTTTAGATTGCACACAGCTGTTCTGAAAGTCCATATCTTTCCACAGAAGTACAACACCAAGTGACACAACTTGAAGATCTTTTCCCATCAGAATTTATCAGTGTAGCCAAGACACTGAACTGTCGTAGTAATGTTCCATGTTTTCATTTTGGCAGTACATTACGTACACCAAACAGTGGGACCAGAATAATGTCTTCATCGCTCACAGTGGTGGACAGCATGTCGTGTCAACACCACGCTCTTACAAGGCACACCCACGTAGAATTAGTGCAAAACCAAATATAGTGCTCCATGATCAGTGGGATAAACAGGACAAATGGACATTGCAGTAATTCAGGGTAGTTAACTCATGAGGTGAAGGACATTATGTCACATAAAATTGACAATTACAGTCTTCATTGATAGTTTGTGGCATTCATAGCCCAGTTATTGAACATTTCTGTACCAAGTATGTAGTATTACAGAAAAATGTTCATTAATTGTTTTACATAGAATCAGTAGCCTTCTTTTCCTGGTTACAAAGTATTATGAAATAATCGCATTCTTTTCAGTTACAGAGTATAATTAAGAATCATTAACCTTCTCCTAATTACAGTTAATTAATCATTTGTCATTCCAATAATAATCATTAGCCTTTTCCTAATTACAGTGGATTAATCATTTGTCGTTAATTAATCATTTGTCTAATTACAGTTAATTAATCATTTGTCTAATTACAGATAATTAATCATTTGTCGTTAATTAATCATTTGTCTAATTACAGTTAATTAATCATTTGTCGTTAATTAATCATTTGTCATTCTAATATAGTAAGAATCATTAGTCTTCTCCTAATTACAAAGCATTATTAAACAGTCACATTCATTTCCAATTACAAAGTACGAACATTGAAAACAAGAGTTAATTAATGGCATAATTAATAACAATTCATCGAGTGACATTAATTATTGGCACTCAGTGGCCACCAAGTATTGAATAGAATAAAACATAGTTCATCATTCAGTGTTATTCAGATCATTACGAAGTCATTATTAAAAATCAGTTAATTACAGTCATAGCATTAATGATCATGCGCATTATAAATAGTCTCATTACAATAAAACATTGTTCTTCATTCAGTATTATTCAGATCATCATGAAGTCATTATTAATAATCAGCTAATTACAATGAAAGCATTAATAATCACAGGCATTATAAGTAGTCTCATTACAATAAACAGTGTTCCTCATTCAGTAATATTCCGATCATTACAAAGTCATTATTAAAAATCAGCTAGTTACAATCAAAGCATTAATAATCATGGGCATTATAAGTAGTCTCATTACAATAAAACAGTGGCAGTTATTAGCTAGTGACAAAGCATCTATATATATATATATATATAGATATATATTTTGTCTCATTAGGAAGTCATTACTGAAGCGACATACTATTCAGAGCTAATCAGTATTATTCAGAATTATCATAAACTAGTGACATTATGTGGGACTGGTAATACATTTTTTTGGTAGCAATGCATTGCGTTGGGATCGATAATTAATTGCTGAAACATAACACTATTTGCTTTTGACCTATTGCAGCAAATGAGGATAGGTAACGTCATTCGTCATGAGTCAGCTGTACCAAGGTTATGTAACAAGGCAGTATGTGTGATCACATTTATAAATGATAAACACAAATGGGTAAAATACAAAAAAAAAATGCAAGTACTAGAACAGGTATAATAAGTAACAGGTTTAGTAAGTATCATGAAAAACTTCTCCTGGAAAAATTACAAAATGGATTATTAACCTGAAAGAAGAAACGCACACTATGCTGAAAAGTAGTGAACTTCGAATTAACAGGTAGTGAAATGTGTATAAAAATGTGTTCCATAGCTGTCCTTTCCAAAACTTTCCATCATCCTACTATGCAATATAACACCTGCTGTCAAAGCAAACTGCAACAAATACTTAAATAACTACATAACATAAATACATAACTTCAACATTATCCTCATCTGTAAAGAAAACTTCATTATCCATATCATCATAACTTCACTATTATCATCATCTGTAAAGAAAAACTTCATTATTCATAACATCATATCCTTCATCATTATTCATCAGTATTCATTATCATCTGCAAAAAATCACTTCATTACTCATTACATAACTATTCCTTATCTCTAGCATATTTCATCACTAAAACTAAGATGTGTAGTTCTCTCTGACAGCCTGCATCAATCACCTTGTATTCTGAAAGAAAAAATTAGTTAAGACTGCTATTCTGTGATGAGTATAGTATATTCTTGTTAATGTTTGTTAAT
The DNA here is from genome assembly GCF_023864345.2 of Schistocerca serialis cubense. Classification (NCBI taxonomy): domain Eukaryota; kingdom Metazoa; phylum Arthropoda; class Insecta; order Orthoptera; family Acrididae; genus Schistocerca; species Schistocerca serialis. Next base: position 149,895,629 of record NC_064638.1, on the reverse strand, counting down.
CCTGATCCATTTACTTTTCCTCATAAAGTTATTGCATCTCCTTTCGTTTATTCCGTAGGTGAAATTCCCATTTATGTTAAATTTATTTCTTAGAATCATCATTCCTTTCTGAAATTGATGAACAAAGATTAATGTCCTGCATTTACATCATATACCCACTAGATAATGACTGGTTTATGGTGACATAATTAACCATACAGCATAACATGACAGAAAACGTAATATGTCAAAGGCATTGACAGTGTTCAGAGGCAAAATGTACAGATAATATTACAATGCAGCAGCAAAAAAAAGTAAAACAGTCACGATGTTGAGATGTCATAAGGTAAAAAAAATGTCAAAGTCGACTGGTGTGTGTTATATCTTAACTATTTCACAATACATACAAACAAAACTGGAGTACAATCATATACACAAAAAAGTGGAAAATGTGCACGGTCTGATGTGTAACGACAAGAAAAGCGATCTGCTAACCTTACCTTGCCGGGCACTTGCCAAGAAAAAATACGATAATCATCAGTAATTAGTCAGGTGAATTAATTGCATTAGTAAATGACATCATAGTGTGTTGAATCATACAGTGGTTTCACTCAATAAACGGTTTAATGTTTGAGATATGGTGGTTGCCTTTCGATTTTCTGGTTCTCAAAGTTTCGACGTGTACAACATTGGGGTGAGGGATGCTGCGAATCCGATATGGACCTGCGTATAGAAGTTCAAATTTACTGCACTTACCTTTTAATTTACTGGATAAATAGTGTGTACGTATCAATATCTTCTGTCCAACGTGAAAGTCGCGGCGTGTACAAACCTGTTTTTGCTGTCTTCTCCGGCGCTCTGCGGCACGTTTGATGTTGTTCAGCGCAATGTCAATTATTTCGTGGTGTCGTAGGCGACGACTTTTGGGGAATTTTACTAATTCTTTAATTTTGTTTGGTGGTTCAACGTTTTTTAGTACAACAGACGGAGATAGCATAGTGGATTCATTTGGAATGGAATTAATTACATCTTGGAATGAGAGTATGTGTGTATCCCAATCAATATGTCTTTTGTGGCAGTATATTCGGCACAGCTTACCAATTTCTTTCATTAATCTTTCACAGGGGTTCGAAGAAGCGTGGTACTTGGATATATAGATCGGAGAAATGTTTCTGGCTCGTAACATGCGTGTCCATACACTACTACGAAATTGTGATCCATTGTCAGAAATTACTTTCATCACATACCCTACATGAAATAGAAAATGTTTTACAAATGCTTTCGAAACAGTTTTAGCAGTAGCTTTGCGTAACGGAGTGAAAGTAACAAATTTTGAAGTGAGCTCAACAGCGACAAAGATGTAGCAAAAACCTCTATTAGTTCTCGGAATCGGACCAAAAATGTCTACTGCTGCCATGTGTCTTAATTTAACAGGTATAATGGGATATAATGGAGGAATATGTGAAGTGGTGTCTGATTTAGCTTTCTGGCAAATTTTACAAGACGCTAAAACTCGTCGTATACGTTTCTCCATGTTGGTAAAATAACAGTTCTGTCTCAGTATAAGAAAACATTTTCGTGCTCCGTAATGTGCGTAGCTTAAATGAGTGTACCAAATTAATTTGTTGACCAGTTCGTCAGGAATGCATAATAACCAAATGTTGCTGTCAGGATGAGAGCGGCGAAACAGAATGTCATTGCGTACAGTGTAGTGATTTCTAATCGTAATATTATTCTTATCTTGCCAAAGGTGTTTAATTTCTTTCCACACATTGTCTTTATTTTGCTCTTGTGCTATGTCCTGTAAAGACGATGAAATAAAGTTTTCAAATGCAACTTGCTGAATGTACATGACACTGAAATTTGTTTTGCAGAAGTTGGTTGCTACGTCTTGCTGATTGTTGCCGAGAGAACGCGATAGTGCGTCTGCTATAACATTTTGCGTGCCGGGAATGTGAACTATTGTAAAATTAAATTCTTGCAAATAAAGTTTCCATCTGCTTAACCTGTCGTGAGTGAATTTAGCCGAAAGTAAAAATTGAATTGCTCTGTGGTCTGTGTAAACTGTGGTAAGTCTGCCATAAAGAAAATGCCGAAATCTCGTAAAAGCCCATACAACACATAATGTTTCCAATTCTGTAACAGAGTAATTTCGTTCAGCAGGTGACAGAATGCGACTTGCAAATGCGATGTTTTTAATTACTGTAGAACCGTCTTCTTCAATTTCCTGGAAAATGTGTACGCCTAAAGCGGTATTGGAACTGTCAGTGGCAATGGAAAAATTTCTGGTAAGATCTGGGTGCGATAAAAGTGGGGCATTCAACAAAGCATGTTTCAGGTTCATGAATTCAGAATGTGCTTGCTTATCCCAAGACCAAATTGTGTTTTTACCTGTTAATTGGCATAACCTGGGTGTGTCTAAAGCAGAATGATGAATAAATTTACGAAAAAAGTTAATTAAGCCCAAAAAACTGCGTAGTTGTTTCTTCGTCGTAGGAATACTAATGTCACGTAGAGCCTGAAGTTTTTCCGGATCAGGTGCAATGCCTTCTGCTGAAATCACGTGTCCAAGAAATTTTATAGAAGTTTTGCCAAAATGCGATTTACTGAGGTTAACTGTAAGTCCTTGTGCATGGAAAGTTTGTAACAGTTGTTCAACAATCAGATTGTGTTCAGACCAGTTAGCTTCTGCGATAAGAATGTCGTCTACATACGTCGTAATTCTGTCTTTAAGTTCTGTCGGAAGTATAGTGTTCAAACCGCGAATAAAAGCTGCAGAAGAAATAGTTAAGCCGAACGGTAATTTGCAAAATTGGTAACAGTCGCCGAAACAGAGAAAAGCTGTATATTTTCTGCAATTCGGATTAAGCTGAATTTGCCAAAATCCCGATTTCAAATCTAGTGTAGAATAAATAGCTGTACCATGAAATTTCTGTAAAAGTTCCTCTAGTGTCTGTGGTCGATCTGTTTCATTAATAATAATGTCATTAATGTGACGTGAATCAAGTACGAGGCGAAGTGAGCCATCTTTTTTCTTAACAATATGTAGCGGGTTTATGTACGGACTAACTGCTGGTTCAATAATTCCTTGATCAAGCATATCCTGCAATTCTTTTTTAACTTGTTCTCTGTAAATATATGGAATGGGATAATGTTTAGCTTTAAATGTATCGTGCGGTTTGACTTGAAATTCATACATAAATCCGGACATAGTACCAGGAATGTTGTCAAAAACTGGAGCTTGCTGTAAAAGAATTTTGTGTAAGTGCGTTCGTTCGTCGTCTGTAGTTGCACTGCTTTGTCTAACTTTATCGGAAATCATTTGCATTACGTCGTAGTCAGCTTCGTCTGGAGTGTTATAGTTGTGTACGTACGTATCCGTGAACAATGTGGGATTACAGTCTATGTCACGTGTTGCGGAAATGACCTCTGTGCGGTTAATTGTTTGCTCTTCCGCAGATAGTGAGTGCTGAAATTCTAAAGCAAGTTGCACATTTTCATCCTTTAACATTAAATAAGAATTCTGAAAATCAATAACTGCGTCGTGTTGTACCAGAAAATTCGTACCTAAAATAACGTCTGTTGTCAATAAAGGAACAATCCAAAAATTAGAGTGAAAAGTATGACCTCCAATACAAAATGATAAATGCGTCTGTAATTTAACGTCTACTCCTTTACTCGGTACTGCTCCTTTCACTTTTGTTTTGCCTAATGGTAATGTTGGATACGTATTCTCTTTGTTGCACTCGTTGAAAGTCTCCTCATTAATTACTGATATAGGTGATCCGGAATCGATTACTGCTGAAAATTTCGATGAACCAATTTTAATTTCGATAACAGGATGTGAAATGGTTTTCTGAATAACTGGTCTTTCCAGTAAAAGAGTGTCTCTGATGTCGTCAAAAGTAATTACATTTTCGTGAACAACATTTTGAGTGTCAAAGGTAGTGCTTCTATTATTAGAAGATGCGTCCTGTGCAGTATCTAGTCAGATTCTATCTGACGTGTTATTATTATTAGGAGGGTTCTGTGGCATTTCGACTATTTGAACTGTCCTATTACTTCTTCCAGACGTGTTACGCTCTGGATGGTACCTATTGTCGGGTTCATTCATGAGAATATGTTCTTGCGTATGATTTTGCTGTTGGTGAGACCGACTGTTATTATATGTACGCTGGTAATTGTGCTCATCGTTTTTACGTCTGTCGTAATAGTCATTCCTATACGGTGTATTGCGATGGGAATTGAAATACTGTCTTCTTTGTACATAGTTGTTTCTCTGCTCCCGTGCGTTACTATTTGTTGGACCAGGGACTATACGTCCACGCGGCGAAACATTAAAGCCTGGTTGACCTTGTGTATTCCATTGTTGGTTAGGTATGTTAACCGGCTGGTTTTGATGTTGTTGTTGTGAAACACCTCTATTGTTACTAAAGTGTTGTTCCTGTTGCTGAAAATTTTGACGGTATTGATAATTAGAATTTTGCCTGTTATTAAAGTTTTGGTAGTTGTCGTTCCTAAAACGTCTGTTATCTTTCCGATTGGAATTACGTCCCTGATCATAATTGCAGTACTGTTGTTGACCTTGGTTGTTACTCAAAAAGTTTTTGTTTACAAAAGAATAATCAGATTGCTGTACTTCCAAGAGCTGTAAAAGATCTCTGAATGCTGAAATGTTTTCTTTTTGCTGACCCGTTAGAAGTGACACTCGTAATGACCGTGGTAATTTGGAAATGCATAATTGTATAAGTGCGGATTCACTGTACGGTTCACTCAGGTATTGGTTTTGTTGTACCATGTGCTCAAAAAATTGCGTCACACTGGGAAAATTTGAGTTCTCATAAATCGGCAAACTAATTAGTTGGTCTTTAATTCCGCGCTGTGTCGTCTTCGACCAGTACGCTGACAGAAAAGCATTCTGAAATTCCTCTACTGAGTAGCATTGCCTCGCGATCGGTCTCATACGAGTTGCCGGTTCGCCTTCCAAAAAACTGCAAATAAATTCAAGTTTGTGTGTTACAGGCCAATTCGGTGGAAGAGCAAAGCTAAATTGTTGAATCCAATCCAGTGGGTGAATCTGCGTTCTATCGTTTTTAAAAACTTTAAACTTTCTCACTGACAGAAAATGTTTGTAGTCGAAATTATCATCTCTGTGTGATGGAACAGGTTCAGGATCGTAAGAGAATCTATTGAACTGTGGTTGATCGGAATCTAAGTCCCGTACTCTCTGTAGATTACCCAAATTATACGCGCTGCGTGAGTCTGACACATGTTCATAAAGTGGCGTCTGTTGTGGCATGTTATTAACTGAAATGTTTTTCATCTCTGTTACTTCTTGCTGTAAATTTGATAACTTCCTACGTAACGTGTTGTTAGATGAATCGATCTCATTAATTGTCTGCTGTAAATTTTGAAATTCAGGTGTTTGGATAAATGAAACCGGTGCAGTATCGTCTGATTTATTGTCATTAGTATTTTCGATAACATCAATACGACTGGCCAATTCATCATATTTTTCAGTCAGTATTTTAACCTGATCATCGGTTTTAGAATCAGACGCATTAATCTGTTTTTGCAACTTGCGCGTAGTTTCGCTCAGTTTTTTAACATCAGCTTTGATAACATCACAATCCTGTGTTAGATCTAATTGTTCGAATCTATCTGTCACTGTTTGAATATTTACTGTGTGTGTATCTGTTTTTGATTTAAGGTCAGAAATTTCATCCCGTAATTCCGCGTTCAATTGTTCTATGGTATTAATTTTGTCGGACACTGTAGTAATATTATTGTCTACATACGTCTTCGCTTTCGCGAATATTTTACGTTTGTCCTCTTGTCTTTGTGCAGTGATTGTTTCCATGACTTGTCGTTTTACTTTGTTTTGATCCTGAATAAATCTGCGGAAACGCGTATCACTGTTCTGTATGTGCTGATTAAAGCGCTCGTTAATCTGAGTGTTCTGCTGTTCGAATTTCGCGTCTATCTTTGCGTCCATAGTGCGCGAAAGTTCTACCGTCATTGCTTTAAACTCATCCCGTAATTGTGTAGCTTTTTCAGAGCATTGTTTAGCGACTCCGCTAATTTCGTCTCTGAGTGTATCTGTTGCGGCTGTTTGCATTTCTCTTAATTCCTGCGCAACAGACTTAATTTCTTCGCTATTTTTTCGCGAACAAGCCTCAATTTCTACGCGCAACTGTTCCTTAGTGTCATGGCACTGCGCAGCAACGGCTCTAATTTGTTCACTAAGCTGTCTCGAATTGTCGTCTAATTTTTCATTTAAGTATTGTTTGAGTTTTTCGTTATCTTGTTTGTTATCTTCCCTAAGTTGTCTAAAATTTTCATCATTATTTTCTAGTCTTTTACTATTTTGTAGCAATATTGCCATAATTTGACCCAATGTAACATTATCTACTCCATTCTCTGTACTATTTGACGATGTATTTGCAATTGTCGCGTGTTGTGTGACCATTTGGTCATTCTTTGGTTCACAAAAGGCTTTCCCTGTCAAATGTACACTCTCATTCACTATTTCGGAATTAAAGAACTCCGGCGTACTTTGTGTACCTTGTTCATTTTCATTAAAAAAATTTGTCTGTACGTTACTTGAATTTTCCAAATCGGGTGTGTTAAGCTCGGCAGCGCTCATTACAATAGAGCGTCCCGCGTCATCAATTGTCGTCAAATTAACAGACGAGACAATTGAGTTCGTTTGTTCATCATTAATGTAAAAGTCATCATTAGTGGTTGGAATGCACTGATTGTTAGTGGACGCAGGATTGTCATCATTACACTGCGTGTCACTAGTACTATTGGTGAAGTTATTTAATTCGCTTATTTCGTTCATAATACCTCGCGATACACTATTCACAGTCTTCCGCGGCATTTTTGCAATAGTCACAAATATTCACAAAACAATTAAGCACATATGCAAAAGCAACACACAAATACAACAGAGCAACGAATTGCCGTTGACCTGTAGAAAGAAAGTCACAAGTTAATAAAAGCGTTGCGCCAAATCCTAATTATATCTAAGCAAATAAGAGCAGATATCTGACTGTCGCTCAAAAGACTCTCAACGAAATACGATCCTGGACTGGGTGTCGCCAAGTGTAACCTCCCCACCGTAATTTTAAAAGGAAAAAAGACAATACTTAACAGAAATGGGAGCCGAGTGTAACCTCCCCACAAAAATTTGAAAGAAAGAAATATGACAATATTTAATTATGAATCCTAATGGACATTGTGCTAAGCGTAACCTGCCCACAATGAAATGTACTGACAATGGCAACAAAAAATGTGAAATTCGCAATCTGACTCAAATATAAATTCCTCACAAAAAATTAAAGTCCATTCAGTGATAAGAAAATTCAACTAGACCGAAATATCGGTCTTTGCCCCTGTGTAAAACAATCAGAATTAAAGTCTTACCTCAGAATAACTGGATGTCAAATTTCTGCTCTTTTTTTTTGTGCGCACGGCTTGGAGGAACTGCATTGCAAATAATAATATTCCTTTTTTTTGTGATTTTACTGAAATTTTTCTTCAAAAGAAGTGGAATGAAATGGGAAGTGCAACGAAATTTTTAGTTCAATAAAAATTAAATTTTTGAAAAAATGCTTTTGAAATAAAAATTATTATTGGGGCACTTGTTGGAGAATAATTACAATAAATAAATTTTTACATTATCTAATGATTATATTAATTAACAGTATACCTCATTCAGCATCTTGACCAGTGTTGCCGACCGCCTACATCACACAACCGCACTGGGCTGCTACTACTGACCGACCGCTCTGCATGACGACTATTAGCGTACTGCACTGCACGACTACTACTAGAGTACTGCTCTGCATAGCGACAACTAGACAGAGCTACAGACTCGCAACGACTGACTGACAGACTGAGAACCGCTCGCAACACTCGCGCGGTCAAGCGCATACTCTCTGGTCACAGATGCTACAATGCCTCGCCATCGCTGCTATGTTACATACGTGTTTCAACGCATATGGACAGAATTTACATAATTCTGTGCACGCCGTTCTACGCTGCTAGAAGGAAATGTGCACAGACAAAATAACTCCACTGCATACGCTTTTATATAGTGGAATTATTTTCAGGTTATTAAATGAGTACTTATTTTGAATTGTTAAGTGAGCTTTTATGTAAAATAAATGCCTTTAAACAATGGCTGAGATATGTTTAATTTGTAAGTGTGATGATGTCTGTAATCTATGCCGTGTAAGTGGGAAGGGTACTGCACTGGTAAAAGTGACATCTTGCTGCTGTCTATCTTTAACAGCGTATTGTAAAACAATGTAATTATGTTGCAGCCACTTGGTGGTGAATTAATGGATGACCAGGAAGTTACTGCACTTCTCTAGCCATTAACTTTGTCGCTGATAAGTTGCATAAATATTTCCTATTCAGCAACTACTGCACTCAGTGGAGTCAATTAACACACATCTGCAGCATACGTTCCAAGGCGAATGGTAATGTATCTGATGGAATGTGACTGATCACGTTCAGTCGTAGAACATTAGTGTGCTGTAATGATTTCCTTGAGCTTTGTTGAGATGTCCGAAGCTCTATAACACCTAGGTGGCCTATGTTGTAGAGGGATGCAATTTAAGCCTCTGGGTCCCTGCAAATGTTGAGAGAGCTGAGGCTAGGGTGATGCGTTTGATAACGTCATGCTGTGAAAAGCATGCCAGACAGTAGCAGTGGAGACAGTGAAATCGACATTGTCGAATACATATTCACATAATTTTATACTTGAGAAAGGCTCTTTAGTTAGTAGACAGTTGACGTCTCCAACTGGTGAGCTTTTTTACATCTCACATAACAACTGATAATAAGTACTCACTTTATAAACTGAAGATAACTTCAGTACTTTAGCACGTGCTCAATGAAGTTATTTTGTCTACACAAGTAAAAAAACTGGACAGAAAATTCTGGGAAGGTATAGTCTTTCTGGAAACTGAATATCGAGCAGCGATCGTCGCGGAGGATGTCATTGTTCCCAAAAGAACACTGTAGTTGCCGTACTGAGTCAGTAAGAATCTGTTTCCCCTTTACCAGATTTTCGTAGATTCTGTCACCATGTAGTTGTTTCTCGTACATGATCAATTAGACAGAGAGGGGAATCACCTTCTCGATCTCCAGTTTGAGACCTTTGAAGGAGGGAAGTGCATGAACAAAATCTGGCGACCTACCTCCCTTCAGGTTTCTACTCGATACATCCCGCCCTTCAATCTGTTACAGTCCCAGAACACAATATACCCTTAGTACCCCTCTACATCTGAAGAGAGGCTAGACAAACGTGTGGTTCCTGAAGAGGGCCAGCAGCCTTTTCAGTAGTGCAGGGGGCTAAAATGTGGGTGATTGAGGTGATCTGCACTCGCAACATCAACCAAAACGGCTTTGCTATGCTGGTATTGCGAACGGCTGAAAGCAAGGGGAAACTACAGCCGTAATTTTTCCCGAGGGCATGCAGCTCTACTGTATGATTAAATAATGATGGAGTCCTCTTGGGAAAATATTCCGCAGGTAAAATAGTTCCCCATTCGGATCACCGGGCGGGGACTACTCAGGAGGATGTCGTCATCATGAGAAACAAAATTGACAATCCATGGATCGGGGTGTAGAATCAGGAAGGTAGATTAGAAAATTTATCAAGGGATAGGTGAAATTCAGATATAGTGGGGATTAGTGAAGTTCGGTGCCAGGAGGAACAGGACTTCTCGTCACCTGAATATAGTGTAATAAATACGAAATGAAATATGAGAAATGCAGGAGTGGGTTTAATAATGAATAAGAAAATTGGAATGCGCATGAGCTATATTAACAGCATAGTGAACGCATTTTCGTAGCCAAGATAGACATAAAATCCACGCCTACCACAGAAGTGCGAGTTTATATGCCAATTAGCTCAGCAGATGATGAAGAGATTGATGAAATGTATGATGAGATAAAAGAAATTATTCAGATAGTTAAAGGAGCCGAAAATTTAATTGTGATGGTGGTCTGGAATTCGTTAGTTGGAAAAGAAAGAGAAAGAAAAATATTAGGGGAATATGGACAGGGGAAAAGGAATAAAAAAGGAAGCCACCTGGTAGAATTTTTCACGGAGCATAATTTAATCATAGCTAATACTTGGTTTAAAAATCATAAAACAGGTCTCTATACGTGGACGAGACCTGGAGACACTGGAAGATTTGAGATTGATTGTATAATGTTTAGACAGAGATTTAGTAACCAGATTTTAAATTGTAAGACGTTTTCAGTGCCAGATGTGGGCTGTGACCACTATTGCATTTGAACTGTAGATTCAAACTGAGGAAATTGGAAAAAAGATAGGAAATTAAGGAAATGAGACCTGGATGAGTTAAAAGAACCAGAGTTCGCTCATAACGTCAGAAGGAGCATTAGGCGAAAGCTGACTACAACAGCGGAAATGAATACAATTGAAGACGAATGGGTATCTTTACGAGGTTTTAAGGCAGCCGAAGATCAAATAGGTAAAAGAACAACGCCTGGTAAAAATCCTTGGATAACACAAGAGTACCTGATTTAACTGATGAAAGGAGAAAATTTAAAAATGCAGCAAATGAAGCAGGCGAAAGAGAAAGGAAATGTTTAAGAATAAGATTGACAGAAAGTGAAAAATGGCTAAGCAAGATCGGCTAGAGGACAAATGTAAGGATTTAGAATCATATTTCATTAAGAGGAAGATAGATACTGTCTACAGGACAATTAAGGAGGCCTTTGGGGAAAAGAGAAGGAGCTGTATGCATATCAAGAGCTTAGCCAGAAAACTAGTCCTGGGGAAAGAATGGAAAGCTGAAAAGTGGAAGGATTACGCAGAGGTTACATACAAGGGAGATGAGGGCAAAATTATAGACAGGGAAGTGGACATATATGAAGATGAGATGCGAGATATGATACTGCGATAAGTATTTGACAGAGCTCTGAAAGATCTAAGTCGAAACAAGGCCCCAGGGAAAGACGATATTCCATTAGTACTTCTGATAGCCTTGGGATAGCGAACCATGACAAAACTCTTCCATCGGGTGTCCATGATGTATCAGACAGGCGAAATACCCTCAGACTTCAAGAAGAATGTAGTAATTCCAATCTCAAAGGAAGCAGTTGCTGACAGGTGTGAAAATTACCTAACTATCAGTTTAATAAGTCTTAGTTGCAAAATACTCGCACGAATTCTTTACAGACGAATGAAAAAACTGGTGGAAGCCAATCTTGGGGAAGATCAGTTTGGGTTCCGGAGAAATTTAGGAACACGCGAGGCAATGACGACCCTACGACTTGTCTTAGGACATAGGTTAAGGAATGACAAACCTACATTTGTATCATTTGTAGACTTAGAGAGGTTGTTGACAATGGTGACTGGAAGTTCTGAAGGCAGCAGAGGTAAAATACAGGGAGCGATGGGCTATCTACAAATTGTACAGAAGTTGAGGAGTATTAAAGGGAATCAGCGGCTGAGAAGGGAGTGGGACAGGACAGTAGCCTATCCCCGATGTTATGCAATCTGCGTATTGAACAAGCAATAAAAGAACCCAAAGAAACATTTCGAGTAGAAACTCTAAGGTTTGCCGACGACATTGTAATTCCATCAGAGGCAGCAAAGGATTTGGAAGAGCAGTTGAACTGAATGGACAGTGTCTTGAAAGAAAAATATAAGATGATCACCAACAAAAGAAAGCAAGGATAATGGAACGTAGTCGATCAGAGGATGCTAAGGGAATTAGATTAGGAAATGAGACACTTAAAGTAGTACGCGAGTTTTGCTATTTGAGCAGCAAACTAACTGACGTTGGCCGAAATAGAGAGGATATAAAATGCAGAATGGCAATGGCAAGAAAAGCATTTCTGAATAAGAGAAATTTGTTAACATCGAATATACCGGGAGGTTATAATTAAACTTTCCCTATTTAACTCTTTATATCATGGAAACTAATTACCGTATGAGTACAAAACTTGCTAGCATTTATTTCCAGAATATGGGGTGCCACCGCTGGCCGCGGTAGTCTCGCGGTCCTAGGCGCGCAGTCCGGAACCGCGCGACTGCTACGGTCGCAGGTTCGAATCCTGCCTCGGGCATGGATGTGTGTGATGTCCTTAGGTTAGTTAGGTTTAAGTAGTTCTAAGTTCTAGGGGATTGATGACCACAGCTATTAAGTCCCATAGTGCTCAGAGCCATTTGAACCATTTGAACAGTGCCACCGTCCAGTTCCAATTACGGCCACCAGGTACCGTGTGCAGTCATCGTGATTTATAGTCTCATACACCTGACCAATCGCAGTGAACTTGTTAAGGTGTCAACGTGAGCCTGGCCAAAAGGATCAGGGCGTTATTAGTTAAGTCCTATTATCAAAATAACAGTAATTCTGAAACTACACTTCGAGAATATCTCCCGCTGAAGGGATTACCGAAGAGTCCTCTTTCTCTACCTACTGCGCGGGGCATGATGAAGTTCGAATTAGCTGAAGAACTGGGCGTCTCCCCGGGAAGAGGCCGACGACCGGTTGCACCACAGGTGGTTGATGAAATCGCTATTGCCATGGCAGACAACGCTGTGCGTAGTTCCGGATCGTCAGGCACTGCACATTGTGTGTCACGACAACTGGACATCCCGTGGTCCGCTGTATGGAAGGTGCTTCGAACCATTCTCAAATGGTATCCGTAACAAGATCCATATCGTACAGCAGTTTGCACCACAGGACACACAACGACGTGTTGACTTCACTCCCCACTTTCTCGCAAGGATTGAAGTGGACGAGGACTGGCCCTGGCCAAACCTATGGGCAAAGGAAACTCATTTTCCTTTGACGGGTCAGATGAACACAGAATTGTCGAGTATGGGGATCTTCATCTCCAGTTACTGTGAATTTAGTTCGTATGCGTGGTGAACGTGCCATCGTATGGCGTGGCTTCCCAGCTACGTTTGTCATTGGCCCATTCTGTTTTGAACAGATTGGTGCTCAAGGACCAAAGACGTGCAGTGTGACTGGCCAGTGTTACTGCGATATGCCTCGCCAGTGTGTCATACCCGACCTACAGGGGAGAGACGCATTGAACTCAGCAGTTTTCGTGCAAGATGAGGCCCCCGCACATCACGCGTGAAGTTCACCTGCTTCTCCAAAATACATTTGGAAACGATCGGCTGTTAATTCGATCGTGCTTGGCCGGCATGATCACGTGATCTCACTCACTGTGATTTCTAGTTGTGGGGCTACTTGAAGGACATGGTTTACCAGGGGAACATTGCCACATGCGCTGATTTGCAGCGCAACGTATCGAGAGGGGTTCGAGCGTACCTACCGACATGCTTCGTTCTGCTGTGCAGAATGCAATCCTGCACTGTCAGACTCTTCTGAACGCTGATGAGCACCCTATTCAGTCCGGTTTGTAGCAGTAATGGTACTGCTATGTAATGGTGTGGTGTACAGTAGCAGCACATTAAAAGTGCTTCAGCTGAATTGATTGTGCGTTATTTCTCTTTCCCATGTCTTTGACATTAATGCTACCAAGTTTGGTACTCTTACGGTAATTTGTTTCCTTGTTATAAGGTGTTAAATAGGGAAAATTTAATTATAACCACCGTGTAGACTGAAGTTTCGGAAGTCTTTTCTGAATGTATTTGTGTGGAGTGTTGCTATGTATGGAAGAGAAACATGGACAATAAACAGATTAGACAAAAAGAGAATAGGAGCTTTCGAAATGTGGTGCTACAGAAGAATGTTGAAGATTACATGGGCCGATCACGTAACTGATGAGGAGGTACTGAACAGAATTTGGGAGACAAGTAATGCGTGGCACAAGTTGAGCAAAAGAAGGGACCGATTGATAAGTCATTTTCTGAGACATCAAGGGATCACCAATTTAGGTATCGTCGAGGAGGGGAGTGGGGGGGGGGGGGCGTAGTAAAAATCGTTGAGGGAGGTATTGAATATCGGCTACATCTACATCTACGTGGATACTCTGCAAATCACATTTAAGTGCCTGGCACAGGGTTCATCGAACCACCTTCACAAGTCTCTATTATTCCAATCTCGTTAGCGCGCGGAAAGAACGAACACCTATATCTTTCCGTACGAGCTCTGATTTCACTTATTTTATCGTGGTGATCCTTTCTCCCTATGTAGCTCGGTGTCAAGTACATATTTCCGAATTCTGAGGAGAAAGTTGGTGATTGGAATTTCGTGAGAAGTTTCCGTCGCAACGAAAAACGCCTTTCTTTTAATGATGTCCAGCCCAAATCCTGTATCATTTCAGTGAAACTCTCTCCCATATTTCGCGATAATGCAAAACGTGCTGTCCTTCTTTGAACTTTTACGATGTACTCCGTCAGTCCTACCTGGTAAGTATCCCACACCGCGCACTAGTATTCTAAAAGAGGATGGACAATCGTAGTGTAGGCAGTCTCCTTAGTAGATCTGTTACATTTTCTAAGTGTCCTGTCAATAATACGAAGTCTTTGGTTAGCCTTCCCCACAACATTTTCTATGTGTTCACTTCCAATATAAGTTGTTCGCAACTGTAATTCCTAGGTATATAGTTGAATTTACGAACTTCGGCTTTGACTGATTTGTCGTGTAACCTAAATTTAACGAGCTCCTTTTAGCACTCATGTGGGTGACCCCACACCTTTCGTTACTTAGTGTCAACAGTCACTTTTCGCACCATTCAGATATCTTTTCTGAATAGTTTTTCAATTTGTTTTGATCTTCGTGTGACTTTATTAGTCGATCAACTACAGCGTCATCGTCATCTGCAAACAGCTAATACGGCTGCTCAGATTGTCTCCCAAATCGTATATATATACACTCCTGGAAATGGAAAAAAGAACACATTGACACCGGTGTGTCAGACCCACCATACTTGCTCCGGACACTGCGAGAGGGCTGTACAAGCAATGATCACAAGCACGGCACAGCGGACACACCAGGAACCGCGGTGTTGGCCGTCGAATGGCGCTAGCTGCGCAGCATTTGTGCACCGCCGCCGTCAGTGTCAGCCAGTTTGCCGTGGCATACGGAGCTCCATCGCAGTCTTTAACACTGGTAGCATGCAGCGACAGCGTGGACGTGAACCGTATGTGCAGTTGACGGACTTTGAGCGAGGGCGTATAGTGGGCATGCGGGAGGCCGGGTGGACGTACCGCCGAATTGCTCAACACGTGGGGCGTGAGGTCTCCACAGTACATCGATGTTGTCGCCAGTGGTCGGCGGAAGGTGCACGTGCCCGTCGACCTGGGACCGGACCGCAGCGACGCACGGATGCACGCCAAGACCGTAGGATCCTACGCAGTGCCGTAGGGGACCGCACCGCCACTTCCCAGCAAATTAGGGACACTGTTGCTCCTGGGGTATCGGCGAGGACCATTCGCAACCGTCTCCATGAAGCTGGGCTACGGTCCCGCACACCGTTAGGCCGTCTTCCGCTCACGCCCCAACATCGTGCAAGCCGCCTCCAGTGGTGTCGCGACAGGCGTGAATGGAGGGACGAATGGAGACGTGTCGTCTTCAGCGATGAGAGTCGCTTCTGCCTTGGTGCCAATGATGGTCGTATGCGTGTTTGGCGCCGTGCACGTGAGCGCCACAATCAGGACTGCATACGACCGAGGCACACAGGGCCAACACCCGGCATCATGGTGCGGGGAGCGATCTCCTACACTGGCCGTACACCACTGGTGATCGTCGAGGGGACACTGAATAGTGCACGGTACATCCAAACCGTCATCGAACCCATCGTTCTACCATTCCTAGACCGGCAAGGGAACTTGCTGTTCCAACAGGACAATGCACGTCCGCATGTATCCCGTGCCACCCAACGTGCTCTAGAAGGTGTAAGTCAACTATCCTGGCCAGCAAGATCTCCGGATCTGTCCCTCATTGAGCATGTTTGGGACTGAATGAAGCGTCGTCTTACGCGGTCTGCACATCCAGCACGAACGCTGGTCCAACTGAGGCGCCAGGTGGAAATGGCATGGCAAGCCGTTCCACAGGACTACATCCAGCATCTCTACGATCGTCTCCATGGGAGAATAGCAGCCTGCATTGCTGCGAAAGGTGGATATACACTGTACTAGTGCCGACATTGTGCATGCTCTGTTGCCTGTGTCTATGTGCCTGTGGTTCTGTCAGTGTGATCATGTGATGTATCTGACCCCAGGAATGCGTCAATAAAGTTTCCCCTTCCTGGGACAATGAATTCACGGTGTTCTTATTTCAATTTCCAGGAGTGTATATATATATATATATGGTCCATTGATCGTGATCGGGCCAACTATCTCACCAAAAAAGCGTCAAAGGAAAAAACTACAAACAACGAAACTTGTCTAGCTTGAAGGGGGAAACCAGATGGCACTATGGTTGGTCCGCTAGATGCCGTTGCCATAGGTCAAACGGATATCAACTGCGTTTTTTTTTTAAATAGGAACCCCCAATTTTTATTACATATTCGTGTAGTACTTAAATAAATATGAATGTTTTAGCTGGACCACATTTTTCGCTTTGTGATAGATGGCGCTGTAATAGCCACAGACATATGGCTCAATTTTAGACGAACTGTTGGTAACAGGTAGGTTTTTTAAATTAAAATACAGAACGTAGGTACGTTTGAACATTTTATGCCGATTGTACCTTTATGAACATATTATTTCTGAGAACGCATACTGTTACTGCGTGATTACCTGTAAATACCTCATTAATACAATAAATGCTCAAAATGATGTCCGTCAACCTCAGTGCATTTGGCAATACGTGTAACGACATTCCTCTCAACAGCTAGCAGTTCGCCTTCCGTAATGTTCGCACGTGCATTGACAATGCGCTGACGCATGTTATCAGGCGTTTGTCGGTGGATCACGATAACAAATATCCTTGAACTTTCCCGACGGAAAGAAATCCGGGGACGTCAGATCCGGTGAACGTGCGGGCTATGGTATGGTGTTTCGAAGGAACCAATCCACATGTCATGAAATATGCTATTCAATACCGCTTCAACCGCACGCGAGCTACGTGCCGGACACCCATCATGTTGGAAGTACATCGCCATTGTGTCAGGCAGTGAAACATCTTGTTGTAACATCGGTAGAACATTACGTAGGAAATCGGCATACATTTCACCATTTAGATTGCCATCAAGAAATTGGGAGCCAATTACCATTCCTCCCATAATGCCGCAGCACACATTAACCCTCCAAGGTCGCTGATGTTCCACTTGTCGCAGCCATCGTGGAGGTTTCGTTGCCCTATAGTGCACATTATGCAGGTTTACGTTACCGCTGTTGGTGAATGACGCTTCGTCGCTAAATAGAACGCGAGGAAAAAATCTGTCATCGTCTTGTGATTTCTCTTGTGCCTAGTGGCAGAACTGTACACGACGTTCAAAGTCGTCGCCATGCAATTTCTGGTGCTTAGAAGTATGGTACGGGTGCAATAGATGTTGATGTAGCGTTCTCAAAACCGACGTTTTTGAGATTCCTGATTCTCGCGCGATTTGTCTGCTACTGATGTGCGGATTATCCACGACAGCAGCTAAAACACCTACTTGAGCATCATCATTTGTTGCAGGTCGTGGTTGACGATTCACATGTGGCCGAATACTTCCTGTTTCCTTAAATAACGTAACTATCCGGCGAACGGTCCGGACATTTGGATGATGTCGTCCAGGATACCGAGCAGCATACATAGCACACGCCCGCTGTTCATGTTGATCACAATAGCCATACATCAACACGATATCGACTTTTTCGCAATTGGTAAACCGTCCATTTCAACACGGGTAATATATTACGAAGCAAATACCGTCCGCACTGGCGGAATGTTACGTAATACCACGAACTTATACGTTTGCGACTATTACAGCGCCATCTATCACAAAGCGAAAAATGTGGTCGAACAAAAACATTCATATTTCTTTACGTACTACACGGATATGTAATAGAAAATGGGGGTTCCTATTTAAAAAAACGCAATTGATATCCGTTTGACCTATGGCAGCGCCATCCAGCGGGGCAACCATAGCGCCATCTGGTTTTCCCCTTCAAGCTATACGAGTTTCATTCTTTGTAGTTTTTTCGTCTGACCCTTATTTGGTGAGATATTTGTGGCCCGGTCACTATCAATGGACCACCCTATATATATATATATATATATATATATATATATATATATATATATATATATATATATATATATCTCAGGAACAGCATAACAGTACCTTGGGAAACGCCAGAGATCACTTCTGTTTTACTCGATGACTTTCCGTCAATGCCTAAGAACTGTGACCTTTCTGACAGAAAGCCACAAATCCAGTCACATAACTGAGACGATATTCCATAATCACGCAATTTCACTACAAGCCGCTTGTGTGGTAGTGTCAATAGCCTTCCGGAAATCCATAAATACGGAATCGATCTGAAATCCCTTGTCAACAGCACTCAACACTTTATGTGAATAAAGAGCTAGTTGTGTTTCATAAGAACGATATTTTCTAAACCCATGTTGACTGTGTCTCAATATACAGTTTCCTTCGAGGTAATTCATAATGTTTGAACAAAAAATATATTCAAAAATCCTGCTGCATATAGACGTTAAAGATATAGGCCTTTTATTTAGTGGATTACCCCTACTACCTTTGTTGAATATTGGTGTGACCTGTGCAGCTTTCCAGTATATGGGTACTGGTCTTTCGTCGGTTGTATATGATTGTTAAGTATGGAGCTAATGCATCAGCATACTGCGAAAGGAACCTAATTAGTATACAGTCTGGACCAGAAGACTTGCTTTTATTAAGTGATTTAAGTTGCTTCACTACTCCGAGGATATTTACTTCTACATTACTCATGTTGACAGCCGTTCTCGATTCGAATTCTGGAATATTTACTTCGCCTTCTTTTGTGAAGGCATTTCGAAAGGCTGTGTTTAGTAACTCTGCTTTGGCAGCAATGTCTTCGATAGTATCTCCATAGCGCGGAGAAGGCGTTGATTGTTTCTTGCTGCTAACATACGTCACATATGATGTGTCGGCAGCTGGGCCGACACCTTGTAGGTCGAGATGGCTGAAAATGCACGCTAGACTAACGCAGACGGGCGTGAAGTACTGGAACAGGCTACGTAATTAATGCTATGAAGAAAAGTACGTAGCTGGATTAATACTTATCTTTAATCAATCATTGTGGTACATCGCTCTTGACTATACACAGGAGACTTTAATTACAATCACTGTAAGGCTAATGGCGCCTTGCTAGTTCGTAGCCATTAACTTAGCTGAAGGCTATTCTGTCTCTCGGCTAATGAGAGAGAAAGGCTTCGTACATCTAGTCGCTAGCTAGGTCGTCCGTACAACTGGGGCGAGTGCTTGTTCGTATCACGAGACCTGCCTTGTGGTGGCGCTAGGTCTGCGATTACACAGTGGCGACACGTGGGTCCGACATGTACTAAATGGACCGCAGCCGATTTAATCTACCACCTAGCAAGTGTGGTGTCTGGCGGTGACACCACATTCCTCCCCCGCAAATCGGCGAACGGTCGTGAGATAAGGCTTCCGCCCGCCGTGGGGAGGACCCCATGTTGACGTATGCGATGAGGTGGGGAGCCTAACAACAGGCGAGGCTGTGCCACCCGCACCCGGCCATTCGGTCCGAGGGGAGCTAGGAAACGCCTGAAAACCTAGTCCAGGGTGCACGTCAACATGCGGTGTATGCGCCCGTAAAGAAACAGGAGGGGCCGAAGGGTCGACCTCCATTGCGTCGGGGTAGCCGACGCGCGATGACGTCATGTGGTCCGGAGCGGGCGGGAGTTCCATGGCGGAGGACAGCTGGTCACGGGAAGCGATCGGCGGCGCGTGACCCTGGGAGGCGCATGGCGGCTGCAGCGAAGCGTCGAATGCGGGCGGCGCCGGCGGGAGTACCGGCGGCTGCGGCGGCGGCGGCGGCGGCGGCTGCTGCGGCGGCGCGCCGCCATGGGGCAAAATGGAAGGCATCGTCGGTAACACCTGGGGATGAGGAGAGCCAGTAGATGGGTCCCCAGGGCGCTGACCGGACGGCACCGTCGCTGAAAGCAGACGGGGAGCGGCAGAACCCGTGCGACGACAGAGGCGCAGCTGATTGAGATGCCGACGCACCTCACCAGAGGCCCCCAAAACCAAATACATCGCGCGGCCGAGGCAGCGAAGAATGCGCCCTGCGAGCCAACGCCATGAACCTCGATAGTTGCGATAAAATACAACGTCGCCAGGAGCAAAAGCATGAGTCTGCCGCTGCACAGGAACCTGATGCGGCGGATGCAGCAAAGACATCAAGGTGCAATGAGGATGACCGTGGAGCAACTCAGCCGGCGAGCGACCATCTCGGGGCTGAGAGCGATACGAAGACAAAAAGAGCAACAATGCGTTCTCCCGAGAATGCGACTCTTTCAATTTCAACATCTGTGACTTGAAAGTCCGGACCAATCGTTCAGCGGCACCGTTTGACTGAGGCGAAAACGGCGCGGATGTCAGATGTTGAATACCATTGGCCTGGCAGAATGACTGAAATTCTGCGGACATGAATTGTGGACCATTGTCGGAAACAATAGTCTGCGGAAGACCTTCAATGCAAAAGATAGCAGACAACGCTTGGATGGTGGCGGAGGACGTCGTGGAAGACATCCGGACAACAAAAGGAAAATTACTGAAGGCATCGACCAGAACCAACCATCGAGCATTCCAGAATGGACCAGCAAAATCAATGTGCAAGCGTTGGCAAGGGGAAGTGGCTTTTGGCCATGCAAAGACTTTCCGCGGCGGTGCGGATTGTTGTTCGGCACACGCCATGCAAGAAGAACACATATTCGTAATCGCAGCATCGATTTCGAACCAAGTGCAGTGCTGACGAGCAAGTTGTTTCGTTCGCACTATACCCCAATGTCCTTGGTGAAGAAGCCGTAAAACAGAGGACTGTAACGAACGTGGAACCACGACTCTGCACTGATCATTATCAGAACGCAACAACAAAACACCACGTCGAACAAAAAGTCTCTCCTTGTGAGCAAAAAATCGGCGAACCAACGGATCCTCGATCCGAGACTTTGACAAAGGCCATTGCGTACCAACAAAACGCAAAACAGTAGCAAGGACAGGGTCAGCGGCTGTGGCGGTAGCTACACGACGAAAATCAATCGGAAACGATTCGACCACTTCATCGGTTTCCGAATCAATGAACATGCAAGCAAGTTCGGAAGAATCGAATGCTTTATCCTCAGCAACAGGCAAACGGGACAACGCATCGGCGTTTCCGTGCTTAGCAGTGGACCGATACAAGATATCGTAGCGATACTGCGAGAGGAAAATAGACCAGCGAATGAATTTCTGCGCTGTACGTGGAGGTACAGGCTTGGTCGGATGAAAAAGCGATGTCAAAGGTTTGTGGTCTGTGATGATGGTAAAGTGACGACCATACAAGAAATCATGGAACTTAGTAACACCAAACACGAGAGCCAAAGCTTCTTTCTCTATCTGGGAATAATTTCTTTGCGCAGACGAGAGCAATTTGGACGCAAAGGCAATAGGGCGATCATGGGAGCCAACTTTGTGCACAAGCACAGCACCGATCCCGAAATCCGATGCATCTACCATCAACGAAAGGAGTTTCTGGGGATCGAAAGGCGTGAGGCAAGTATTAGAAAGCAACGCCGATTTCAACTGGCGAAAGGCGCGTTCGCATTCCGTCGTCCAGACGAACGGAACACCCTTACGGCGTAGGCGATGAAGCGGAGCTGAAATGGAAGAGGCATTGCGCATATATTTGTGATAATAGTTAATTTTACCCAACACACTCTGTAGCTGTTTCACATTGCGAGGGGAAGGTAAATCTTGTATGGCACGGAGGTGCTCTGGACTCGGATGTATGCCTTGGGCATTGATGACATGGCCCAGGTATGGTAAGTCACGAGCAAAAAACACACATTTGTCCTTCCTCAAGCTAAGACCATTGTGTCGCAAGACCTGAAATAACGTTCGTAGGTTCGCAAGATGATCTTCTTCTGTCTGTCCGGAGATCACTATATCGTCCAGATAGTTTGCTGCAGTAGGGACCGACGCACAAATAGTTTGTAAATACTGCTGAAACAAGGCAGGGGCGGATGCACACCCGAACGGCAGTCTTTTGAACCTGTACAATCCAAGATGCGTGTTAACCACCAATACGCACTGGGATTCGTCGTCGACAGGTATTTGCAAGTACGCATCGGCTAGATCCAACTTTGAAAAATATTTTCCCGGGCACAGTTTAGCAAAAAGATCTTCCGGGCGGGGCAAAGGAAAAGTAGCAGTCACTAGTTGGGGATTCACTGTGGCCTTGAAGTCCACGCAAAGTCTCAATTTTCCGGAAGGTTTTAGCAAAATTACTAAGGGTGAGGCCCAGAGAGAAGCTTGCACACGTTCAATTACACCCTGTGATTCTAGATCGTTTAATGTTCTTGCGACCTCATCACACAATGCGTGAGGAACATTGCGCGCTCTGAAAAATTTCGGTTGCGCGTTGACCTTCAGTTCCAAATGTGCTTCATAGTTTTTAGCGCAACCTAAGCCCGGTGCAAAAATGTCTGCAAATTCGTCACATAAGCGAGAAACACTGTCTGAAGGCACAGTCTGATTGACTGATAGGATCTGATTTACAATAGACATGTTAAACAACTGAAATAAATCTAAGCCAAACAAGTTCACTGCCGTAGAAGAACGAAGAACGTAATATGACACAAGTTTTATTTGTCCTTTCGGCGTTGCAAGAAGGCTGCACTGTCCTAACACAGGAATTTTCTGTCCGGAATATGTGGTTAGCTTAACATTTGCGGAATGCAACGGAGGTTGCCCAGTTGTTTGTACGTGTCGTGATTGAGCAATGAAACTGCAGCTCCGGTATCGAGCTGGAATGGTATGACCTTGCCATTAAAGTCCAAATCTACAAAAAGTTTATTGTCCTGCTGACGACAAGAGCGACTGTCTCGTGCAATTTGAACAGACACTGGTACAGAATCACTTGCTAATTGACGTGACTTCCGGCGACGTCGACGACCTGTTATTGTGGGACGATCACAGTCACTGTTAGAAAGAGTGGCACTGGACGGGGTGGAAGTAACGACATGAATGTCCATGGGCGAAGGTCCACGAGTGTCCCTGGTTCGATGCCGGCGCGAAGCAAAGGGCCTGGAATGATTGTGATTGTCTGATCTGAGATTTTTCTGGCAAACACTTTGAACATGTCCTTTCTTATTGCAGAAAAAGCAAATAGCTTGGCGTGACGGGAAATGTTCACGCGAATGTCTAGTAGCACACCGCGGGCATGATTTCACTACATTTGTGTGCTGGCGCGGCATACCTGGTTTAGCGCGCGGCGGCAGCTGTGTCGACGTGCGCGAGGGCAATTTACCGGGCCGCGTAGCGCGAGCGCGCCCGGCGGGCCGGTTAATGTTACACACAGCTGGCGAAGTTTCAAAAGATTCCTGAGCACAGTCAAGTGTGTCCTGTCTATCCAATATGTCTATCACTTGTTGAAGGGAGGGATTAACCAGTTTCAAAATTTGCTCCAGTATGCGAACATCAGAAACGTTCTGTGCAATTGCATCACGCACCATTGTATCTGAATAAGAAAGACCACAGTCACAGTCAAAAGAACACTCCCTAGTAAGTCCTTGCAATGTTGCTACCCACTCCCTATTAGTTTGACCGGCCGTACGTTTTGTACGAAAAAACGTATACCGCTTTGCAACCACATTAACTGTTTCTTTGAAATAGGCATCTAAAGCAGACAAAATTTCCTCGTAGGACAGAGTTGCTACGTCGCGTCGGGGAAACAATTTCACTATCACACGGTAGGTAGACACACCGACACAAGAAAGCAAAAACGGCTGCCGCTCATTACCTTCAATTCTGTAGGCGGCGAGGTGGAAGGCAAACTGGCGGGACCATTCCCGCCAAGTCTCGTGGGTTGCATCAAAGGGTCGGAATTGAGGTGCAACAGCATGTTGTGCCTGCGGTAGCGATGAAGCGGCGGCGGCCGCATCGGTGTGCAGTGCACGTTGACCCTGGACGAGCTGTCCAAGAGCATCCAATAACGCCTGCGTCTGCTGATTCTGCAAGCGATAAAATTCGGACAGTACATTTGGAGAATGTGGCGAAGCCATGACACAAATAAATTAGGGCAAAGTAAAACACAAGATCCTTTGTAGACTCGTCGCCATGTGATGTTTCGGCAGCTGGGCCGACACCTTGTAGGTCGAGATGGCTGAAAATGCACGCTAGACTAACGCAGACGGGCGTGAAGTACTGGAACAGGCTACGTAATTAATGCTATGAAGAAAAGTATGTAGCTGGATTAATACTTATCTTTAATCAATCATTGTGGTACATCGCTCTTGACTATACACAGGAGACTTCAATTACAATCACTGTAAGGCTAATGGCGCCTTGCTAGTTCGTAGCCATTAACTTAGCTGAAGGCTATTCTGTCTCTCGGCTAATGAGAGAGAAAGGCTTCGTACATCTAGTCGCTAGCTAGGTCGTCCGTACAACTGGGGCGAGTGCTTGTTCGTATCACGAGACCTGCCTTGTGGTGGCGCTAGGTCTGCGATTACACAGTGGCGACACGCGGGTCCGACATGTACTAAATGGACCGCGGCCGATTTAATCTACCACCTAGCAAGTGTGGTGTCTGGCGGTGACACCACAACATACGACCAGAATCTCTTTCGATTTTCTGCCAGGTTTCGAGACATAATTTCGTTGTGGAATCTGTTATAAGCATCTCGCACTGAAGTCCGCTCTAAATTTCGAGCTTCTGTAAAAGATCACTAATTTTGCGTCTGTTTAAATTTGGCATGTTTGTTTCGTTGTTTCTTCAACAGTGTTCTGACCCATTTTGTGTACCAAGGAGGATCAGCTCCGTCATTTGTTAATTTATTTGGTATAAATCTCTCAATTGCTACCGATACTATTTCTTTGAATTCAAGCCACATCTGGATATTGAGCACCTATGAAAAGGTATAAAAGTGTTTTTGAGTTTCTCATTCACCAAAAAACAAAATTCATCCTATATGTTTATTAATTTCAGAAATATAGACGTGCCAAATCGGATGATTCTTTTTGATACACCATGAGTTTCAGAGAATGTTGTTGAATAAAATCTCTTTTTTCGAGTAAAGATACAGGAGGAGTTTGTGAGGGCAGTACAATTGATTTTTAATTGGACGGTAAATTAATTTCATTCTTCTTACCCCAGTAACACACACGTGAAATTATTACGCTTGACAAACACAGTTAATGTTATGCAGTATAACAGAACAAGAATATTCACCACTAGGTTACACGCTGATCTGTACACTTTTTAAAATGAGGTCGACCATCTCGTCGTGCTATACACCGTGAAAACGCAGCACCGCGACGCACCTCAGTAAACATGTTTAAAAAAAGTAGATGTTTTTTTACAGCTCATAACTACTACATTTTTTCCTTTTTCAGGTGTGATGACTTGGAGAACGGCTGAAGATGGAGTAACGAAAGTTCTTTCTGATGTACTGCTGGATACTGAGAATGTAAGCAAAGTGTAAAGACAGTTTAGATGAAGTTTCAACAAGATGCGCCAACGTGTCTCACAATTACTCGACTGCGAGGAAGTAGAGGAAGTAGGAACTGTCCACAATATCGACAAGAATAATTCTGGAAGACCATGATCATCCACAGACCCTATAAAGTCATCGAAAGGTTAGAGCTATCTCCTACAAAGTCTTTGCGGTAAGCGGCTAATGAGATGGAGTTCCAAAATTGAGTGTCCATCGCATTTCTAAGCGAGTCCAATGGAAAAGTTTTATTCCCAGGTTACTCCACGGTCTGAATGATAATGAGCATGACTGGAGAACTGAATTTTGTGAGTGGTGTCCACCAAGATGCTCACAGGACAAACAATGGTTGGTTGAAACTTCCTGGCAGATTAAAACTGTGTGCCCGACCGAGACTCGAACTCTGCAAGGTTCGCAGGAGAGCTTCTGTAAAGTTTGGAAGGTAGGAGACGAGGTAATGGCAGAAGTAAAGCTGTGAGTACCGGGTGTGAGTCGTGCTTCGGCAGCTCAGTTGGTAGAGCACTTGCCCGCGAAAGGCAATGGTCCCGAGTTCGAGTCTCGGTCGGGCACACAGTTTTAATCTGCCAGGAAGTTTCATATCAGCGCACACTCCGCTGCAGAGTGAAAATCTCATTCTGGAAACGTCCCCCAGGCTGTGGCTAAGCCATGTCTCCGCAATATCCTTTCTTTCAGGAGTGCTAGTTCTGCAAGGCTCGCAGGAGAGCTTCTGTAAAGTTTGGAAGGTAGGAGACGAGGTACTGGCAGAAGTAAAGCTGTGAGTACCGGGCGTGAGTCGTGCTTCGGTAACTCAGTTGGTAGAGCACTTGCCCGCGAAAGGCAAAGGTCCCGAGTTCGAGTCTCGGTCGGGCATACAGTTTTAATCTGCCAGGAAGTTTCATATCAGCGCACACTCCGCTGCAGAGTGAAAATCTCATTCTGGAAATGGTTGGTTGATTTGGAACAGGGGACCTAACAGCGAGGTCATCGGTCGCATCGGATAAGGGAATTGTGAGGAAGGAAATCGGCTATGTTCTTTCAAAATATCCATCCCGGCATTTGCCTGAAGCGATTTAGGGAAAATCACGAAAAACCTAAATCAGGACGACCGAACGCGGGTCTGAACTATCGTCTTCCCAAATGCGAGTCCAGTGTGATAACCACTGCGCCACCTCGCTCGGTGACAGACTGTTTCCACACAAGGTAATCTGGTGTCATGAGGTCGCTTTTCACATAAATTAAGCGTCAGAATTATTCCTGCTGGGCAGCTGAGGCTCCTCACGTCAAGTGCTACTCTCGGTGAACCTATTAGGTGTTACAGCGTGATGTGACCGCGTGATCAGCATTCGGTTTGATTGTGCCTTTCTTTTTTGAGTGTATAGTAACTGATAAAAATTAACGGAACTTGACTACAGGTATACGCCATACCACGCATCCAAGAGACGTTTCAGTTTGGAGAATGGTGTATCTAGCAGGCGGGAGCTCCTCCCCACTATCGTCACTACGTAAGTGTCTACCTTAACGAGCACCTGTCGGACAGACAGAAGGGACAAAGCCGCACCACCGAGTACCCTCCACGCCCAGCAGATTTGGTCCCTATAGAATTTTTTTCTATGGGGAAATGTGAAGCACAATGTTTATAGCACAAGACAAATGTTCTGACAGCAGCCATTTGAAACTGAATGTGGCACAAATACCAATTGCAACGAACGTGTTGGATTCTATTGGTCAGCGTTATCAGCGTTATGATCCACAGTGGTCAACAATTTGAATACTGTCAATAAATGTCTGGTTTCTATATTTGTTCAAATTATTTTGAATTTTGAAATTTTTCCATATCTTAAACACTTGTGTTACAGTTACAAAAAGTGTGTATCCATTTTTCTAGTACTACCTGTAGATGGAATACTGGAGAGGTAATCTCAGCAATACTTGGGTCTACCACACTCCGAAAGGCACCGAGTTTGCCGAACAACTTTTAGCCATCGGCCGGAACAGAGATTTATTAGTGCTTTCCTTTGCGGACAAAATACAAATCTTCGAAATTTTGTAATTAAATGTCAGCCTGGCATCTACCTTCAAACAAATTATAATTATGTAGTCGTTTCACGTTCCAGGTTAACCCTACATACGGCACAGCAGATTGAATGCATTGAGTTTGACAGCTTTTTAATTAAATCGATTTATATCACATTTAGTTGAGGATCGTCTGTCAACCTATGCACTGAATGTTATTCAGAGGCAGGTCTTCATTCTTACGCCAAAACTTTTTTTATCGATGTAATACAGAGGAACAGTTGCTTGACAGCTTGAGACAGCCATTCTCACATTATATTGTGACTCCTAACAATCTTCTTAATCTTCCTTGAGATACAACAGATGTGTCATTAATTCTTAATAGGAACTGCTTACTTCTTGGGAGCTTGAATTAATTACGCTGTTGACGATGTGTGAGCAGAAGCTGCACTAGTTCAGCATAGCGGACAGCGACACGAGACGTATTTAACAGTAGTAATATTAGCCTTTCAGATCTACGTATGACTTTCGAGTGGTGCAAAAAATATACCTATTTAGTGCCAGAATTTTGCACCTACAATGAAGCATTTGCGGGTAGTATTACTCTCCCGTTTTCGTCTCAAGAAATCTACTGCGAGACTTCATCGCATAGCTAGTGGAAGCCAATGGAGAACATGCTCTATCGCGAACAATGTGCACATATTAGTTTCGACGATTCCAAGACAAAGATTTTGAGGCGCGTGGGAAAATGCGTCCTGGTCGGCTTGATGTACTATTAGCTGCTGCAACCGGTCAAACGGTGAATGCTGAACACTACGAACCACAGTTACTCCATCTAAATTGCGAACTTAAAGACAAACGCCCTCAGTATGCTCAAAGACTTGATGAAACCATTTTGCCTCATGACTATGCGAAACCCTATGTTGCAAACCAAGTGAAGTGAAACCTTGAAGGGACCTCGATGGGATGTCTCATCCTATCTCCCCCCCCCCCCCCCGCCCCCCTCATTGGAATATTAAACAGCTATCACCTCTTCCACTTACCACTTTTTCCGGTCCATGCAGTATGGTCTTTCTGAAAACACTTTTAACGCTCTCCGCTAACCAGCTCCATGAACGGAAGAAACTGACGTTTTTACGCGTAATCCATTTGTTACCCGAAAAACCGAAATGTGAGAAAAGACTGTAGCTGCCGAAGGACACTACTTTCAATAATTTATCAAGTTCCAATCTATCTATTATACTAAACATGTGTTTTCTTTCCAACAAACTGAGAGTATTAATTCAAGTGCGCAATATATTCGTATAGCTCGAGCAGTGAATGATGGAAATAAATCCAGACGGAGAGCAACCAGCTAATTGAAAGATTGACATCGGAGAAGTACAAGATTTCGTCGAGTCATCTCGCTCCAGGTCCGGTTGTTCGAAGGTCCACTGACTTATCGCTCCACTCGTAAAGTCGCTGTAGCCGTATAATTCCTATACCGGATCCTGAAGTGGCATTAGATGCAGTTAATGCTATTTCTCGTGTAAGTAGGGCCTAATCCCATTCGAGAAGCCCTGTCGGGACGTCTCTATCAGAAGCTGTGTTAATGCAGAGGCGACTCTCAGTCCCCCGACAGACACGACTGCGTATTTGCGACACGTAAGTGAACGAGCCGCGGCGGTGACTGGCGCCAGCGATTCGACCGACGCCCACTGCCGCCAGTGAACACCGCTGCTGCCGGCCTGTGCCACGGTGAACAGCCGGGGCTTAACGAGGCGAGCGCTGCAATTGAGACGTCTCGCCACCGACAACCCGCCAATTTGGAAACGGGCGGCTACCGGCCACCGCTCCTCGTTATGGCGGAATGCTGCCGACGGTGCAAAACCCCCCGAGAGTGGAACACTTAAGCCTCCCTTGTCAAAGGAATTACTGCTTTCCGAAAATAATGGTTCTTGTCTTATAATTGCAAGTGAAGCGCAGTCAGCGCGCGACCGCGAGAGCACTAAACTAGGCGTTTACGGTCCTGTAATCGTCAGCAGATCATTGCTCGCCGTTTCGACGACTGGCGGTTCATTGCCTCGAGGGGTGCACTGAGCTCTTCTTACTGCCTTACCACAAGCCGCCGAGAGACAGCATCCAGTTGTCTGCGATGGGTTGTTAACCAGCTGTTACTGCAGCAGCTTTGGGCTTTCAGAGAGGAAGGAAGGGCGACCGTTTCGTGAATGTAAGAACGTACGGACTCTGTTCTCAGCAAAAGGTAGCTCAAATCTGATGTCAGTTTACAGTAAGAAAGGCGTAGCAATAGTCTTAAAGTTATCAGAATATCTTTCTATTGTACTGAAGAACCAAAGAATCTGCTACATGCGCCTAGTATCGTGTAGGGCCCCCGCGAGCACGCAGAAGTGCCGCAACACGACGTGCCATGGACTCGACTAATGTCGGAAGTAGTGCTGGAGAGTTCAAAAATGGTTCAAATGGCTGTGAGCACTACGGGAATTAACTTCTAAGGTCATCAGTCTCCTAGAACTTGGAACTACTTAAACCTAACTAACCTAAGGACATCACACACATCCATGCCCGAGGCAGGATTCGAACCTGCGATCGTAGCGGTCGCGCGGTTCCAGACTGTAGCGCCTAGAACCGCTCGGCCACTCCTCTGCTGGAGAGAACTGACACCATGAATCCTGCAGGACTGTCCATAAATCCGCAAAAAGTACGAGGGGGTGGAGATCTCTTCTGAAGAGCACGATGCAAGGCATCACAGATATGCTCAATAATGTTCATGTCTGGTGGCTAGCGGAAGTGTTTAAAGTCAGAAGAGGCTTCCTGGAGCCACTCTGCAGCAATTCGGGACTTATGGAGTGTCGCATGGTCCTGCTGAAATTGCCCAAGTTCGTGGGAATGCATAATGAAAATGAATGGATGCAGGTGATCAGACAGGTTGCGTACGCACGTGTCATCTGTCAGAGTCGTATCTAGATGTATCAGGGATCCCATATCACTCCAACTGCACACGCCTCACACCATTACAGAGCCTCTACCATCTTCGACAGTCCCCTGATGATATGCAGCGTCCTTGGTTTCATGAGGCTGTGTACACGTCCATCCACACAATTTGAAACAAGACTCGCCCGACCAGGGAACATGTTTACACTCATCAACACTCCAATGTCGGTGTTGACGGGCCCAGGCGAGGCGTAAAGCTTTGTGTCGTGCAGTCATCAAGGGTACACGTGTGGGTCCTCGGCTCCGAAAGCTCATATCGATGATGTTTCATTGAATGATTCGCACACTGACACTTGTTGATGGCCCAGCACTGAGATCTGCAACAATTAGTGGAAGGGTTGCGCTTTTGTCACGTTGAACAATTCTCTTCAGTCGCTGTTGATCCCGTTCGTGCAGGACCTTTTTTCCGCAGCAGCGATGTAGGAGATTTGGTGTTTTACCGGATTCCTGATATTCACGGTTCACTCGTGAAATGGTCGTACCGAAAAATTCCCGATAGACCGCTACCTCGGAGATCGTTCATGTGCAAACCGTAACACCACATTCAAACTCACTTAAATCTTGATAACCTGCCAATGTAGCAGCTGTAACAATTGCACCAGACACTTGTTGTCTTATATAGATGTAGTCTGTTTACATATCTCTGTACTTAAATACGCATGCCTATACCGTTTCTTTGGCGCTTCAGTGTAGCTGTCGTATTACTGACATGTCGAAGCGAAGTTGAGTTACTGTAGGAGGATACAAGATGACTTAGACAATATTTCTAGTTGGTATGACGAATGGCAGATAGCTCTAAATGTGAAAGAATTGTAAGTTAATGAGGAAGTGTAGGAAAAATTGGCCAGCTGATAGTAGGACTCGCGCACTGAGGTCTCCGTAATAGCGTAATTATGTATGTAGGAAGCTCATCCATTCCGGGAATCGAGAATTCGAACATTTTTGCCTGTTATCGGCGCTGATACTGGCAAGATATCGGTCCCAGAAAGCTCAAAATGTTCAAAAATGTATTAATTTCAGTAATATCAATATCACGGAAGTCATGCAGGAGGCACACGACCGTTATTATAATAATCATCAGCCGTCCATTCAGGCTGACTGGATCGCCAGGGATGGTTGTTTCACATACAACGTTAAACGGCATGTGTATGTCCGTAATCGCTCTTGCACATCGGTAGATGGATTAATTCCGAAACGATACATACGAACAATAAAGTCATCCCTTGTCTGATACCTGAATTTTACCATTGCGACCCAGTTAGCCTGATGCCAAACTACTGATTATTTTAATTTACAGACTGACGTCGGACAACAAATGACAATCTTTTTGTGTGATATAATTACAGATTTATGGTTTACGGATTCTTTTTGTTTTAGTTGTACTGTGAAACCTTTCTTGTAGCCAAATTTCATGAATCTAGGCCAACGGCAAGTACCTCATAAGTTTTGATGAGGTAGATTGCGAGTATCAAGATATGTGGCATAAATGGCTGTATCTATTGATTCTACTGACTTAGAATCTTCAACTTTGTATACCGCCAAGGGACCGTAGGCCTTAGCGTGTGACACAAATTCCAACTTACTACCTCTATCCCTCCTGAGAAAAAGGGCTTTTAACAGTCAAGCAGCTAGAAGGACAACAAAGGGTCAGCTAAGCACACGGCAGGTAATGACTAGCGGATAGGATTCTTCGCCGTTAGCAGTACTCGACACTCCGACTCATCACCTGTGGTGAGATCGTCTGTAGTGCAGCTAACCTGGATAGAAAACAGTTAGGCGTTTTTCGATCAATTCTTTCCAAACTTGGTTAGATTCTGTGATGTAGTATCTGCCCAGCTATTCGATGGCTCACTCTTAACCAAACAGACTCTGTCATTTACACGCGGATTTCAGACGTCTTTCTGGCATTATCGGTCCAATCACTACACATCCATCCACAACTAGGTATTCTCGAGAATGACCGATGCAGATAATGGTCCCACTTGATCCTTGAAGATTTTGCCAAACCAACCAACCAATGACATAAGTGCATGTAAACGTTCATAATTTTTAGTTTCTCTTACTTTGTAATTTTTTGCTCTCTTTCATGGGTAATTATTGGTTTGTTTATTATGTATGTGCTTACGAGAAATGATTATAATAAATTGGGGTTGAGACAAGACTTTTAATTTAGTAGTTACATAAATCCCTTGTAATTAATTGAACGTTTGATGCTTTTAGTAAGAGCCAACATCTATAGCTCCTATACAAGAGACATTCCTTAACGTCCATGTCTGGGTTCAACCGGAGTGAAATGTGTCTTGGCCTGTTTAATCCCTTTAGCCAAAAGGTTCGCTAGGTCCCCTCGAAGACTCGATATCGTTACACCAGTATTCAAATCACTGTATGATTCCGCTGTAATGAGTAATACGAACTCTGAATAAACAATAATAACTATAGTTCAATTTTAGTGAAACTGGTTGTTTTATAGCAATTGCGACTATACTACGCACAAGCCCCTGTATTAGCACACTGCTGTCTGTTACGTCAGTCTTTTTCCAGAAGGCAGTGAGGACGTTTGGAGCGCCGTGAAGGTGTATGGCGGCCTGTCGGTTGCAGACGAAGCCGCCACATCGACAGACCAGGGCCGAATTTGTCGCACACTGTGGGAGATCACGCCCGGCGTCAAACCGGTTACACTGCCGCACCGGCGTCTACACGCAGCAGCGACACCGAGACGTCGATTCGCTGGGAGCAACAGCCGGCACCTACGCGCTGTAGATCTACAAGATTCAGATTTCTTTATGTGTGCTATAAAAATTTTAGCGTCCTCTAGGGAGTAGTCCTACAGGCGTGTCTCATCCTCCGAAAGTTGATTTTCGGGTAGTCCAGTACATGTGTCGTTCACGTGAGGGTATGTAGTGTTAGAGATATCTACCTGCGTATCAGATTTGCACTTAGGAGTGGCTTTGCCACAGTGGTAACATTGGTTCCCGTCAGATGACCGAAGTCAAGCACTGGGGAGGGGGGGGGGGACGAAAGGGGGGGGGCTTGGCTGGTACTAGGATGGGTGCCGAGTGCTGTTGGCAAGTGGAGTGTACTCAGCTCCTGTGAGGCCAATTGATGAGCTACTTGATTTTTTTCGGTTGACGCCACATCGGCGACTTGCGAGTCGATGATGATGAAATGATGAAGGACAAACAACACCCAGTCCCCAGCCGGGAATCGAACGCGGGCCCCCGGCGTGGTAGGCGGTAACGCTACAGCTACGCTACGGAGGCGGACTGTCTGTACAAATTCAGTACCAGAGAACCGAGGGGCCAAGTACATTTGGGTGCACGGCACTGAGGCTGAGGATACGAACTGCACTGGCACAACGCCGGTGAAAGTGATCCACTTTGTTTAACGACTTGTGAGCATAAACAACGATTTCATACCGAATTTCATTGCGTTATGTCCACAATTGTAAACACGCGTGTAAATTAATTTTATAACGAAACATCGACCACGTCCAGAAAGTGTCGCGCACTGGCGTTTGCGTACAAGCTTAATTATGTATTTAGACAGTTAATCCATTCCAGGAACCGAAAATCTCGACCATTTTTGCCTGTTAGCTACATTGAGAGGAGCAAGATGTCGGTTTCTGGGATTCCAAGATATTCGTGAATGTTTTAATGTCAATAATATAACTATGTGAGAAAGTGATTTAGGAGGCAGGCGCCCACTGTTAAAACAATCAGTAGTTCTCCTTTGAAGCTGACTTCGTCGCAATGGTGAAAGTTATCTTATTCATTTGTTTTCGAATGATATGATTTTGTAATCGTACTGGCTTGGTTGGTTGGTTGTTAACTTTGCCGTTGTTTAGCTTTGGGGTGACTGAGCATTTCCAACTGCGAGAGAAACCAAATATATATGCGTACTAGAATATAACATGAATTGGGCCATGTTTTGTATTCTTTCTAAAACAAATGTGCAAATTGATTAAATCCTGAACTTTACTATTAATGTCTTTAATTAAACAAAGTGGTCCTTGTCCATTAATGATCTGCCTCATAATGCTGTTCCAGAAATGGTCCCTGTGTGTTGATAATTTTCGTAGAAAACTGATCCTGAAGTGAAAATATCTTAGCTCGTATTGTAATTCCCTGGAAACCCAGTGCTTCCTGCTCTCTTTGCACCAGACGAAAATTTCTAACTACAGTTGCTGAGAGCTTAGTGCAACGTCCAGACAAGAGATAAACTATTTTATACACATCATTGAGTGAGACACTTCTTTAAATAAAAATGACTTGGGTCGAGAATGTAGACGAAGCCCTTAGATGAAATATTCCTTTAGCGAACTGTTTTCAAACTGTCAGATGTATTATTATTGTATGATTTGTTTTGTTTTGCTTTAGGGAGAAAAAAAAACAGCTGGGGGTCATACGAGCCCAAGTCAAAACTAGAGAACACGAACACAGAGTGCAGTAGACAGAATAGGAAACAGTTAAAAACAGGCACGTGGAAAAAGGGCTAAAAAACACCATACAGTAATGGAGCTCCAAAACCTAAAATTAAATGCCCTTCGCCATATTGCTGCGCCGGATAAAAAGTAAAACGCGGTCGACAGTCGGCGCGTCATTCGCTAAAACGGTTGATAAATCAGGCAACAAACCCAAGCTGGAACGTAAATGGTTAAAAAAAAAGGGCATTCTGGCTGGAAGTCGCGGACAGTAAAAATTTATGCGCAATGTGGACGAAGTGATGGGGTAGCGCCACTGAGCAAATGACGATGGCTAAAAAGGCAGAGCCCAATACGTAGTCGAGTTAAAATAATCTCCTCCCGGCAGGAGGGCCGAGAGGAGGTTGTCCAAGGCGCTTGGACAGGCTTAATAAGCCGAAGCTTATTCCCGAGAAGGGAAGACCATTGCCGATGCCACAGGGAGACCACTCCTGACAGACGGCAACGCTGAGATCATCGGAGGAAATATAGGTACTCGTGGGTTGAGGTACGAGGACTGCAGCCTTGGCAGCAGCGTCAGCAGCCTCGTTTCCCGGCAGACCGACATGACCAGGAACCCACAGAAACATCACAGTGACTCCACCAACAGTGAGCAAATGACAGTTTTCCTGGAGCCACTGCACTAAGGGATAGGCGGTGTACAGCACACATAGACTTTGAAGGCCACTGAGTGAGTTTGAGCAGAGGACACAATTGGAAAGGCTGTGTCGCTGGATGCACTAGGCTGTAAATACTGAAGAGTGTGCCGGAAGCCGATATCGAAAGACACGGGTGCCAATGCTGAAGGCACACCCGACCCCACGGTCAATCCGAGAGCCATCAGTGTATACAAAGGTACTATCGCGAAGTTCCATGTGAAGGTCGTGAAACTGGAGATATACCGAGGTTGGAGTAGTGTCCTTAGGAAGCGAATGAAGGCCAAGGTTAACATGGGCCACTTCACGAACCCAAGGTGGTGAAGGGTTCACACTCACTGGGAAAGTTGCAGGTAGTGTGAAGTTAAGCCGCCATAGTAAGTGGCGAAAGCAACCTCCAGGAGGTAACAGAGAAGAGGGACGACCTGTCAACCAGGCTGGTGAAAAAGGTGGCTGTGGGCAAATAGATGCCATGTTGGTGATAGTGTTGAGATGGTGTAAAAGCGACGGGTGTGGAGACGCATAAACAAAGCACCCATAGTCGAGTTACGAACGGACAAGTGACCAGTACAAACGGAGGAGGGTGGTTCGATCAGCACCCCAGGAAGTACCAGTGAGGACATGTAGGAGATTGAGGGACCACGTACAGCGGGCTGCCAGGCAAATGAAATGTTCAAATTTGTGTGAAATCGTATGGGACTTAACTGCTAAGGTCATCAGTCCCTAAGCTTACACACTACTTAACCTAAATTATCCTCAGGACAAACACACACACCCATGCCCGAGGGAGGACTCGAACCTCCGCTGGGACCAGCCGCACAGTCCATGACTGCAGCGCCCAAGACCGCTCGGCTAATCCCGCGCGGCAACTGCCAGGCAAGATACATGGGAGGAGCAAGAGAGTTTTCTAACGAGCATGAGCCCCAGAAAAGTCGTAGTTTCAAAGAACGGAAAGGCAACAGGCCCAAGATGTAGAGATGGTGGGAGAAACCATTTGGGTGGCCAGAAATTCATACAGACAGTTTTATCAGTAGAAAAGCAAAAGCCATTGTCGATGCTCCAAGAGTAAAGATGATCAAGACAGCGCTGAAGACGCCGCTCAGTGAGACAGGTCCGTGGAGAACTGCAGTAGATGGAAAAATCGTCAACAAAAAGGGAGCCGTACATGCCCAGCGGGAGACAGACCATTATAGGGTTAATGACGATAGCAAAATTCACGTTACAACACTCACTGACAAAGGGCAACATTCACATCAAACTGTTCCAGTGGTACGACCAGCGCCGGCTCGAAGATCAGGAACGATACAGCAGAGAGGATTGTGAGAAGACGACAGCCAATAGTACGCTGACTAGGATGTCACCACGACAGGATTGGCATCCACACGAAGAGAATAAAAGCGACGCGCCGCTTATATTCCACATGGCGAGAGAAGAGATCTGACAAGTCGGCGGCCTTGGCGTATGTGCTTCGTACATCCACGATGGCCAGTCATATCGTAGGCTTTTGTTTGAGTTACCGTGGCAACTTCCTAGTGTTGCCGTAGTGCTGGGCGACCTCTGCTTTCAATCAGTTGCGTCCCGTGCTACGTTCAGGTTTGTGTGTATATGTGTACATTCAGCTACGTCTGTGAGTTTCTTGCTGTGTGTATAAGTGGAATAGTGTGTATAAGCGGAAAATGGGTGCCCGTAGTGCGGAGCAGAGGGCTTTTGGAAAAGGAGCAACGCTGAAATCCCAAAAAGTCGAATTTATTTACAGATTGCTTGTTTAATTTGAAAAGGAAAGGGACAATGGTGGGCCTTTGACATCAGCGAGTAAAGTGGTTGACAGAGTGGCAGAAACACTGAACATATCTACAGCGACAGTAAAAAGAATCACAAATGATAAAGAGGCTGCCAATTCAGCTGCGAGCCCTATTATTGTGACGCCTGGAAAGTCAAGGAAGAGATCCTGTCGTGTGACAGAAACAGACAACTATGACGAAACTGCTATCAGGCAATATGTATATGCATACTACAGCAGGAAGGAGTATCCGAAACTTAATAAGTTGATGGAATCACTGTTAGACAGTGGTTTGTTCGCAGGCAGAACGGCAAGTCTCTCCATTGCTTCGAAAAATAAAATGGCTTCCTTTGGAAAAAGTCCTCAGGGCCATAGGTATTAATGGAATGCTGAGACGTTGTAGCATGGAGATCTCATTTCCTGTGCGAGTTACAGGTAGTGAATCCAGAAAACGTAATGTGGATCGACGAAACATGGGTCAACGTGCGTCATGCACGTTCTGTTCATGGACAGACGAAGTGTCACGGAACTATGAATGTGCCAACTGCTAAGGGAGGGCGACTAATTGTAGTTCATACTGGCTCTATGAACGGTTTTGTGCCCGGTGCTATGATGATGTGTCATTTGAAAAAAAAACTGTCGACTACCATGAGGAGATGAACGCAGATACATTCAAATTCTGGTTCGTTATTCGTTTGCTACCAAACGTCAGTTCAGGTAGTGTTTTTGTGATGGACAGTGCGCAGTACCATTCTGTACAATTAAGTAAGGCACAAACGGCTGCTGCAAGGAGAGACGAAATAGTCAGGTGGTTGAAAGATAATAAAATAGGCTTTGAACAGAGTATGCGGAAAGCGGAAATTCTGTAATTAGTTCAAAATGGTTCAAATGGCTCTGAGCACTATGGGACTTAACTGCTGAGGTCATCAGTCCCCTAGAACTACTTAAGCCTAACTAACTTAAGGACATCACACACATCCATCCCCGAGGAAGGATTCGAACCTGCGAGCGGTCGCGCGGTTCCAGACTGTAGCGCCTAGAACCGCTCGGCCACTCCGGCCGACCTGGAATTAGTGAAACGATATAAGCCACAGAAGACGCATTATGTGATTGATACATTAGCAGAGAACCATGGCCACAAAGATATGCATCTTCCACTGTACCACTGCTATTACAACGCAGTTGAACTCATTTGGGCTCAAATAAAATCAGATGTTGCGAAGCGAAACAAAACCTTTACATTGCGAGACACAGGGAGCCAGGTAAATGAGGCTGTCACACGAATAACGCCAGAAAATTGAAAGAATCTCGTGAACCACGTGTGGAAAGAGATTACAAGGTCAAACATAGAAGAAGGTGTAAGAGAAGAATCCGTTCATTATATTGTAATTTCTTTATCAGACGATGGAGTCAGCAGCAGCGAAGATACTGAAGACTACGTAGTCGTGACGAGAGATGATCAATCAGATGACGATGATCTTGGAGTTTCCGTTCTCCCACAACAAAAGTAGAGGTAACTTCCTCATTCGATATTTTACATGTATAATTTGTGCAATTTGCTTTACCTTGTTAATGTTGAAAATCTGATTGCGTGTAAATTTTATTTTGTCTGGAACTATAGTCATGGTAAATTTTTTTAATGATGTTGCCGCCACTTGACGGTAATAATTTTTATTTTATTGTTATAAAATCCAGAGTTCGGCTGGCTGGCTGGCTGGCTCTGAGCACTATGGGACTTAACTACTGTGGTCATCAGTCCCCTAGAACTTAGAACTACTTAAACCTAACTAACCTAAGGACATCACACACATCCATGCCCGAGGCAGGATTCGAACCTGCGACCGTAGCAGTCGCGCGGTTCCGGACTGCGCGCCTAGAACCGCTAGACCACCGCGGCCGGCTGTTCGGCCATTGGCCATTTTCAAGTATAGTAACTTATTTAAATGTCAAAAGATATCAGACTGGTATGAAATAAAGGGAAATCTGAACCATATAACAATGAAACAAAAATTGTTGCAGTCAAATGGTTGAAACATCATTAAAGAAAATATTTATGTGTGTGTTTGTGTAACGTGCCAAATACTGGTAGCGCATGTGACAAAATATTGCATCAAGGAACACATCTGTCAGCAGAATGCTGGCCCTACAGGAATGCTGCAGTGAATGACGCAGCGTTGTTAGATTCTGAAGGAGCCGGGTGTTGCCGCGGGCCAAAGGTTGGGACGAGAAGCTCCTGTCGCCCCACTCCTCCACCCCTCCCCCCCGCCAACCCCCCCCCCCCCCCCTGCCAGGCTGGCTCGCTGCCCGTCCGTGTCAAAAACTGGCAACTGCACTGCGAGCTGTCAGAGATCTTCTCTCGACATACGGAGTATAGCTGTGGCCACCCTAGTAGACTCGCACTAGAAGAGCCGCAGTGATATTAACGATAGAAGTGACTTATGAACCTGTGTGAATAGCTTCCATGGAAATTGTATCTGTCAAAGGACGATGATTATTTGAATGTCACCAATTGCTTTCTACCCATCATGTAGAAACGTAAGTTAAGTATTGTCAGTTCAATTACTGTCATAAACTCCATTAAGGGAACACTGTATGTGAAATTTGTTGGAATTTGACATCTTCTGTGTTTTCCTGCATAATGTACTTTCGACTTTCCTGAACATTTTGGTATGTAATACATTAAAATCACAAAATTGTGAGACCTTCACATAACATTTTGAATGTTGCTGTGTAACTGTCAAATTTCGCGGGTATGCATACACTGCCGCAGTTGAGCAGTCATATCTTGGGAGCTACACAGTCTAGAAGGCTGTGAATTGCACGTTTCAGAAGTTGCTATTACGAATAAACAAATCAGTCCTTTGTTTCTGATAGTGTGTTATGGCAAGGCAATAAAATTTGATGGAAGACTAACAGACAAAGTAGTTGATAAATTACAGAAACATTATAGGAAGTTAACTGTGAGAGTTTAGAGAAGATGAAAATAGCTGTGTGGAGCACTTTCTTTCATCCAATATCAACCGATGAAAAGTCATGTCATGCTTTGTGTCCACCTCCATCAAACACTTGCTGTAAATATAGGCATCCTCCATGAATTTACGCATAAACATTCTCTTCCTTTGGCAGTAATGGAGGCAATAAAACCTGTTTACAGAGATTTGGCAAATCCTGAGCCACTAAAGAAGTGTTTACATGTGAAGACCCAGAATGTGAACGAGTCCTTCAATAATGTTGTGTGGTGCCATGTGCATAAAAATGTATTTGTTGGCCTTATGACTCCAAAGTTAGCAGTGTCTGATGCTGTAATAACTTTAATGGTGGGAACTATGAAAGACTTATGATTCTGGAGAAGTTTGGGGTAAGATTTGGGCAGAACACAGCTTAAGGACTGCGGGAATTGGATGAGCTTTGTGTACATGAAACAGAGTTACCTGCTCAGCAAAAGACAAAAGAAGCAAAAAATAAAAGTAAGAGGCATACACTGGGCTGTTGTGACACTGAAGAAGACACAGAGTATGGGCCAGAGCAATTCTAGTGCATAAAGGACTCAGAAATGTAAGTCTATATAAGAATTTACAATAAAAAAGTTTTAAACCTCAATAGCTCTGAACTAAATTTTTTACAATAAATGACCAGTTTTCTGAAAAAGTAATGATGGTAGAGACATGAAATTTTCACAGCATGCCAAATGTGAGATTCAACACATATCAAACTAGAGTAATTAAAATATCCTGAGTTGTTCTGTTTTTATGTTCATTTATTTTCAAAATTCTGTCAAAAAATTGAGTGTTTGAAAAAAAAGGTTACATGCCCCACAATACAATTTTAGTAATAATTCTAGTTCAGTGTATCTAGAAAGATGCATTCAATAATTATAGAAAATTGTTTGTTGGTATTCTAAAAAGTTTACAAGACAATGGGTCACAAAATTCGATAATTTAACATTAGCGGCATAGGATATGCAATGTCCCCTTAATATAATTTGTTTGTATGTTGTCTAGTTATCCTAGAAAACAGCTTCCTAGGCACCCTATGAGAGACGAGTGGGAAGGATACCACACAAATTTTCACTCTCACAAATATCAGACAAAAAAGTGATAAACATGAAAAATATCTTACAGTGAAAATTACGCAGTCTTTCTTGAAAAATCTGAAGTTCCCTGATTTGGAAGTCTCATTTGACACTGATGTTAAACTACTTGCGACTCCAGTGCCACTCAATACAAAATACTACCTTCATTTCTCTTCATACGCTTTTGTAATCTCATTACATGTCGTTTAATTCCAA
This sequence comes from Schistocerca serialis cubense, assembly GCF_023864345.2. Lineage (NCBI taxonomy): Eukaryota > Metazoa > Arthropoda > Insecta > Orthoptera > Acrididae > Schistocerca > Schistocerca serialis. Next base: position 149,853,844 of record NC_064638.1, on the reverse strand, counting down.
ATCACTAATCGAATCTTTCACCACTGTTCCACAATATTCAAATACAAATCATTTTACTTAAACACAGATGCACTAAACTTTACGTCTACATTGCAACAAATTCCCTGCTCAGGGTATGTCTCACTACTCCTTGTAGAGATACAGGGTGTTTCAAAAATGAACGGTATATTTGAAACGGCAATAAAAACTAAACGAGCAGCGATAGAAATACACCGTTTGTTGCAATATGCTTGGGACAACAGTACATTTCCAGGCAGACAAACTTTCGAATTTACAGTAGTTACAATTTTCAATAACAGATGGCGCTGCGGTCTGGGGAACTCTATAGTACGATATTTTCCACATATCCACCATGCGTAGCAATAATATGGCGTAGTCTCTGAATGAAATTACCCGAAACCTTTGACAACGTGTCTGGCGGAATGGCTTCACATGCAGATGAGATGTACTGCTTCAGCTGTTCAATTGTTTCTGGATTCTGGCGGTACACCTGGTCTTTCAAGTGTCCCCACAGAAAGAAGTCACAGGGTTCATGTCTGGCGAATAGGGAGGCCAATCCACGCCGCCTCCTGTATGTTTCGGATAGCCCAAAGCAATCACACGATCATCGAAATATTCATTCAGGAAATTAAAGACGTCGGCCGTGCGATGTGGCCGGGCACCATCTTGCATAAACCACGAGGTGTTCGCAGTGTCGTCTAAGGCAGTTTGTACCGCCACAAATTCATGAAGAATGTCCAGATAGCGTGATGCAGTAATCGTTTCGGATCTGAAAAATGGGCCAATGATTCCTTTGGAAGAAATGGCGGCCCAGACCAGTACTTTTTGAGGATGCAGGGACGATGGGACTGCAACATGGGGCTTTTCGGTTCCCTATATGCGCCAGTTCTGTTTATTGACGAAGCCGTCCAGGTAAAAATAAGCTTCGTCAGTAAACCAAATGCTGCCCACATGCATATCGCCGTCATCAATCCTGTGCACTATATCGTTAGCGAATGTCTCTCGTGCAGCAATGGTAGCGGCGCTGAGGGGTTGCCGCGTTTCAATTTTGTGTGGATAGAGGTGTAAACTCTGGCGCATGAGACGATACGTGGACGTTGGCGTCATTTGGACCGCAGCTGCAACATGGCGAATGGAAACCCGAGGCCGCTGTTGGATCACCTGCTGCACTAGCTGCGCGTTGCCCTCTGTGGTTGCCATACGCGGTCGCCCTACCTTGCCAGCACATTCATCCGTCACGTTCCCAGTCTGTTGAAATTTTTCAAACAGATCCTTTATTGTATCGCTTTTCGGTCCTTTGGTTACATTAAACCTCCGTTGAAAACGTCGTCTTGTTGCAACAACACTGTGTTCTAGGCGGTGGAATTCCAACACCAGAAAAATCCTCTGTTCTAAGGAATAAACCATGTTGTCTACAGCACACTTGAACGTTGTGAACAGCACACGCTTACAGCAGAAAGACGACGTACAGAATGGCGCACCCACAGACTGCGTTGTCTTCTATATCTTTCACATCACTTGCAGCGCCATCTGTTGTTGAAAATTGTAACTACTGTAATTTCGAAAGTTTGTCTGCCTGAAAATGTACTGTTGTCCCAAGCATATTGCAACAAACGGTGTATTTCTATCGCTGCTCGTTTAGTTTTTATTGCCGTTTCAAATATACCGGTCATTTTTAAACACCCTGTAGCATCCCGCGCTACTCGCTACCAAGCAGCGATGTCGAAAACAAGCACTTCTTCCAACGACACTAGACTGTGCGGGAGTAGTAAGCAATTCATAACTGCCACTTAGCTTCTGAGACATCCAAAATTCGTACAACCTCCAGACACGAAAATAAAAAACTTGCAATAGACCTGTTTCAATGGGGAAAGTCAGACATTGATTAGGAAATGACTTTATTCCTCATATGATGTAATTCGGAATTTATCCATCATCACGTATCCAGGAGCGATTACGTCACGTAGATATGTTGCTTCAAGCTGTATGTGGAACGCCATGTCTACGGGCACTAATTGCTCCTAGATATCTGATATTGGATAAATACCGAAACGCGTCCTATGAGCAATCAAGTAATTCCTTGACCGATGTCTGGCTTTTACCTTTGCGATCCAGTCATCATGAATGCAGAACTACTGACTGTTTTAATTTCAAATTCGATGTCGCGTAACAAACAATAAATATTCTTTTCGTGTCACATAAAATATGAAAACAATATTCGGATCTTTTCCTTTACCTGTACTGTGAAAGTTTGAAATTTTACTTATTTCCAAATTTCGTCATTGTAAATCAAGGGGTTTTGATGACTGAGTTTGCAGATATCAAAATAAGTCTCTAAACTAGCCATGACTTTAGGTTTCATTGAGTAAGAAGCTGAAGTTTAATATACCGCCAAGGGACGATAGGCCTCAGTAACCTCAGTATATGACATAAATTTCAACTAGAAACGTCTACCCATCCCTGATAAAAGGGCGTGTTAACAGTGAGACAGTCAGTCAGACAGACAAACTACAGAACGATACTGTAAGGGTTCCGATTTTACAGACAGAGGCACGCAATTCTAAGACGAGACATTAATGTATGAGCCCACCTACAAAGAATCACAAAAACCGTATGAGAATGTGTTATTCGTTACTTCATGATCTCTGAAAAACGTGTTTCGAACAGCATGTTGATACAATCGATCAGTTAATCATGATCTGTAAGAGTGAGTGGAAACTTCGCAGGTGAATGTGTAATTTGCAATGTTCTGAGTTTCCTGTTATTAAAAATTTTACAAAGTTCAGGTTTCTCCAACACAACCTCTTAGACAAGCCGTGATACGCACGGTGGTTGTAATTAAAATGCAGCTACTCACAGAGGTCAAATGTAGGCTGTAACTGTCGCATGGCAGCAAAACTTGGTAGATATATTAATGCGTTACTGCGGAACCGATCAACGCTGGAAAAAAAAGTAGTCCCACTTTTGACTACCAGATGCAGATATGGCGCCATGTATGCTAGAAAGGCCTATAAAAATGTTGCCATATGTAATGTATTAGGAACGGGACATGAGCAGAAAATGTCAAACAAGTGAAAGAGGCATAATGCTGAACTCATTGTTAACCGCCGCTTACGTAATTAGCTTAATATGAGTACTGGAGACGTCGACGAGATGCTGTACAGCGCGACATTTGCACCTGGTGGTCAAAATCTGAACTAACTTTTTCAGACGTAATTTGTTCCGCATTATCGCATTAGCAGATCTACCAAGTTTCGCTGCCATACTATAATTACAGCCCACACTGGATCTCCTTGAGTATCTGCTCTCTAATTACAAGCATCCTGTAACAATCTGCATTACTGGTTTCCAAAACTGAATTATTCTAAAGACAGCTGCCATGGCGAATGTAGCTGTCCTTTATATTCATTACACATACATGCCATTGAAAAATTATGAGGTGCATTTTCAGAAAGATGCAATCAATTTTACACATGCGCGTTACGTATCACGAACTGGCAAAACTCAAATGTTTGATGATGACTTACCTTGCGACTGTTGTTGTTGCTCCGTGGTGTTACTGTATTACACATCTTTCCTCAGGTTTTGCTGACTGGCGACAGAGCTATTGATGTTGCTTGCCAAACGCCTCGTCCTGAACTGATGCTACGCAACGTTGTCGGCGGCTACGGGGACCATTCCATTGTTGCGAACTGCGACACGTAGCGTTTCGTTGTTTACTCTTAGAGGACGTGCAGGAAGTAGCCACTGCATAATTAAATTAACTATCCAGTGATAATAGTGGCGTACTAGGTTGGGGAGCCTGAGGCAAAGACCACGGACCTCGTAGGAGAAAGAGAATAAAGAAAAGAAAGGAAAAATTAAAACTGAAACGAAAACAGAAATACAGTAAAATCAATCGGTCAAGCGAAGTCATGTTTAAATAAACGAAGGTGGTTCTTGAATTTCTGCAGAGGTAAAGATAAGCGAATAATTTACCTCTTTCGCTGCACGTTATAGTCGCACGATCTTGGGCACCTCGTCACGGTCCGCGCAGGTTCGAGTCCTCCCTCGGGCATGGGTGGATGTGTCTTCCTTAGCATAAGTTACTTTAGGTTATATTAAGTAGTGTCTAAGCTTAGGGACCGATGGACCGATGACCTCCGCAGTTTGGTCCCACAAGACCTTAACGCAAGTTTCCGATTTCCATTTACCTCTTTCATCCAGGTCAGAGACCAATCTGCAGTAAGACTCGCACATCAGTTGATTAGATCTACAGAATGAAGGGGCCTAGACATTAGCAAATGTTGCGACCAAGCCTATGGCGCGGCATCCTTAATGAGTGGTCTATACAGATGCTTGCAAATAGAATCAAGTCACGATATAAATTTTGTTCTTAAAAGCAATGTAGATGCTGATCAAAAATCAGCTATGTGTGTCGGAACAGGGGATATTTACAATTGTTTTGGCCTAACAATTCTATGCTGACAGGATTTAAAAGCTTGTTCTGCGAGAACTTCCAAAACAATGCCAAAAGGGCGTTCAGCTGGCATGTACGGCGCCCTTACGGACATATTCATTGACATTATTCTTACGAGTAAGAAACTAAATGCACCAACAGATTTCAGAAACATGACAGAATCTTGCAGCTTTGTTATTCAGTTTAAACTATTAGAAAGACACAATGTAGTAGCCTACTTAACGCCATCGCATCTGAGAATGGGCGTTGTAGCTGCACGTGACCTTTTTTAGGAACTCTGCTGTTAGAAAGTACCATTAGAGAAACCGCCTGATGAAACTTTCAAGATTTGTGAAAGAGAAAGTATCGAGAATAAATCCTCTAACGAATGAACAACAACAAGAAAGAACGCTGCCATTGCCCTTAATCATACTTCGATTACTATTTATTACCCAATAATTCACAAGATTTATTTGCAAATATATGTCCGGTTTTAAGTAATGACGTAACCTATAGAGGCATACCGTGCGCTGATATTAATAAGAACTTAATCGAAACTGCTGCGTACAGGACATATTGCACCTGATATCGAGTTATCCCGGCGTATGTACAACCGTGCTGATGTGGCTAACAGAAATTGTGGTTGTTGACAGAGATAAGCGTTCCCGTTCCAAGCTGAAAATAATTTAAGAAGTATGTTCGTTAGACACTGAGCCAGAGATGGTTGTCTGGTTTGGCAGTACTGTCAACAGAAGTAGGCTGCTGCGTATGGTCACAGTATTGTTCACCCGGCGAATGAGTGTAACACAAATTTTGAAAAAAAATGTCATGGCAAGACGGTGTCCATCTGGTTTAGAGCGAGGGTGGAAAATTCTAAGGACCGTCTTTCATCGTAGAAACTGCAAGTATTCTTCAGGGAATTAAATATCCACGAAGTGAAGATCGAGCTGATAAAATTAGGACAATACATGTCGCACAGAGGAATACCAGTCTGTATATACAAGGAGGAAGAAAAACACATTTAATTAGCAGTTTACATTTTTACGTGGATCCTAATACTTCCGTATTTTGTGAAATAATCTTTTCGGTCCTGTATTAGACATTCTTTCAGATTTTAAGCGATTTGTAACGTTCTTTTTTGAATATGGTCTTCGCGAATCATCGAGGTCCAGTTCGGAGACAGACTCATCACTGAAGACTATACTGCTCCAGGCAATGAGATTCCGTGCCAAAGGCGTGTCTGGAGACTGGCCGGACAATGGCGGTATATCATTCTGACTGTCTCCCGCCGTACTGTCCAACAACCAGGAGAGATGATGTGGGGTGGCATTTCATTTCATAGGAGGACCTCTTTGGTTGTCATCAGCACGCTCCGTTTTGTTTGCCCTTCATGACAACCACCCTGAGCTTACATTTGAGGAAGGAAATGTCCGGCCGGTCACGGCGAGAGTTTCTACTGCCTGTATTCGTGCTTGCCAAACCGTAATTTGGCTAGCAAAGTCGCCGCATCTCTCCCCAACTGAGAACTTTTGGAGCATTACGGCTCAAAATGGCACTGAGCACTATGGGACTTAACTTCTGAGGTCATCAGTCCCCTAGAACTTAGAACTACTTAAACCTAACTAACCCAAGGAAATCACCGACATTCATGCCCGAGGCAGGATTCGAACCTGCGACCCTAGCGGTCACGCGGTTCCGCACTGAAGCGCCTAGAACCGCTCGGTCACTACGGCCAGCTATCCTATCTCTGTCCTGGTTCAGTCCTCTCAGAGCGGTAAGGAATATGCTGTTGGAAAGTATTGTGTTTTCATTTATTACATTTTTCCCTTCCACTGCAGGCTTTTGCATGTAATAATTTTCTTCTATTGTTCGTTGTGGGTATAGACTGTTGCTATGTTTCAGAATGTATAGATCGCTTTCGATATTAGTGGGGGTATGGTATTCGTTCATTAGGTGTTCCGCGAATCTTGTATATGTGCTGTCACTCTTTAGAGCGCTCATGTGACTTTTTAGTATTTGTTTACTAACAACCGCTCACACAGTTGCAGATGATAATGTGTACGCTGAGAAAAAACGTCAACAGGAAAAGTACTGAAAATATGCCACAAGCAGTATCAATAATTCTTAAAAACAGGACACAACATACAATGAATAAGACAGCATGAAAGCATCCACATAAAACTCTATTTCAAGAAGCGAATAGTAAAAATGTAATAATGTATTTCTATATTTAGGCGGCCGCAGTGGCTGAGCGGTTCTAGTCTGGAATTGTATTTAAAGTTTGCTGGAAGTCGCTAAGTGGTCTCATTCTCAAATACTTGGTTCAATATAGTCTGAGTAATTTGCGCGCCGTGAGTTAGGCAGGCTCAAAACGTGTGTACAGTTTCTAAGTTTAATAATGTCGTGCTGTACGTCTAACTTAAGATAATACTTCTTAATCAGAACATTATCAATGCAATTTTAAATTTTTAAATTCAGCCAGTAATCATATGAAATACAGAAAATCAAATATTTGTTGCCCCATGAAATAGTTAGGTAAACAACCTGCAATGGGGACGTGCTGTCCAGTTCAGCCATTTGATAATATCCGTGACTAGTTTTTCATTAAAATTTGTGTACCACAAAAACGGCCTTCCAAACATGTGATGTACACTAGGAAAAGAATTGGCCAGTTGCCAATAGGAATCGTTCTCTGAGGGTTCCGTAGAAACTTAATGATGTACGTACGAAGGTCATCCATCGTGACAATCTAGAATCTCGATGGTTTTTCCCTGTTATCGACATTGATAGTGGCAATGTGTCGCTCCCAGGAATTCCATGACTTTAAGTACTTTTTAATTTTTGAAGTCGGATAACAAATGACAAAAGTGATTTTTGTGATGTAATTACAAATTACTAATTTTCGGAATTTTTCATTTACTTGTACTGTGAAACCTAGATTCCTGTCAAATTTCATGGTTCTAGGTGAACGGGAAATACCATGTAGGCTTTGACGAGTGTGACTCGCATTATGAAGATATGTGACATAAAGACCGTATCTTTTGAGTACATTAATTTACAAGCTTCATTTTTCTGTGTACCACCAAGGGGCCGTAGGCTTTAGTACGGGACATATATTTTAACTTGTTACGCATCAGTTCTTGAGGAAAATGGGTTTTAACAGACTGACAACAAATGAGAAAAAAAATAATTTTTTCGTGTGATATAATTACAAATTAACAATTTTCTGATTTGTTTTCATTACCTTTACTGTGAAATCGTACTCCCTGCCAAATTTCATGATCCTGTGTCAACAGGAAGCCATCCCGTACGTTTGCGAGTATCAGAAAATGTGACATAAACAGCTGTGTCTTTTGACTGAATTGCTTAGAAGCTTACATTTATTGCGCCGCCAACGGGACCTTAGGCCTTAGATCAGGGTGACAATTATTGAACTATATGAAATGAAGTCGTCATAACTTCTGCACGATCTGGGTTAGGACGTTCAAACTGCACGGTTGGCCGCAGGCTTGAATTAGTATGCGCATGCACGACGAAGCCCACTTCCATCTGGATGGGTTCGTGAAGAAGCAAAATTGGCGCATTTGGAGGACTGAGAATCCGCATTTCGCGGTCGAGAGGTCTCTTCACCCTCAACGGGTACTCTGTGGTGTGCAATGTCCAGTACAGAATAATCGGTACGATATTCCCCGATGGCACGTTGGCTAACAAACGGTACGTAAAGGTTTTGGAAGATTATTTCATTCCCATTATCCAAAGTGACCCTGATTTCGACAAGATGTGATTCACGCAAGACGAAGCCTGACCTCATCGGAGCAGGAGAGTGACGTCCCGGAGAGGCACTTTGGGGTCCGCATTCTGGCTGTGGGGCGCCCAGAGGCCTTTGGCGTGAGCATGGGTTGACCGCCATATTCTCCGGATCCTATAACACATGCGACTCCTCTTTGTGGACCTATATTAAAGACAAGGTGTTCAGTAATAACCGCAAAGCAATTTCTGAGCTGAAGGCAGCGATTCAAGAGATCATCGATAGCATCGATGTTCAGACACTTCAACAGGCCATGTAGAATTTCACTATTCGTCTGTGCCACATCACCGCCAATGACGGCGGGCATATCGAACATGCCATAAATCCGAATATCTGTAGTGACGTTTCCATGATGAGTAAAGTGTGTGCACCCCGTAGTTTGTAACTAATTTATGTTTTTTTTTCATATAGCTTGTAACTAGGCTGTTTAGGTTTTTATGTTAGTAGCATCACGTAGCGCTCTGTATGAAAATCACTGCCGGTCGGAGTGGCCGAGCGGTTAAAGGCGCTACAGTCTGGAACCGCACGACCGCTACGGTCGCAGGTTCGAATCCTGTCTCGGGCATGGATGTGTGTGATGTCCTTAGGTTAGTTAGGTTTAAGTAGTTCTAAGTTCTAGGGGACTTATGACCACAGCAGTTGAGTCCCATAGTGCTCAGAGCCATTTGAACCATTTTTGAAAATCACTGGCTGTGCTGTGTGCAGCCTGTGCCTGGTTGTCATTGTTGGAATATTCGCTATTGTAGTGTTGGGAAGTTGGATGTGAACAGCGCGTAGCGTTGTGCAGTTGGAGGAGCGCCGCCAGCAGTGGTGGATATGGGGCGAGAGATGGCATAATTCTGAAAACACACGATCTGGACGTGTGTCCTGCAGAAAGAGTAAATTTGTAATACTGGATATCATGACTTTTGAACATTTTTAAGGTAAATACATTTGTTCTCTATCAAAATCTTTCATTTGCTATCTATACCTAACAGTAGTTAATGCCTTCAGTACTTTTATACTTTTATTTAGCTGGTAGTACTGGCACTCGCTCTATTGCAGTAGTTCGAGTAACGAAGATTTTTGTGAGGTAAGCGATTCATGAAAGGTATAGGTTATTGTTAGTCAGGGCCATTCTTTTATAGGAATTATTGAAAGTCAGATTGCGTTGCTCTTAAGATATTGTGTGTTAATTTAGTGTTGATCAGAATAAGTAAAGAGAGAAATGTCTGAGTACGTTCAGTTTTGCTCAGCTGTCTGAAAATCAAATAACTTAAGGCGTTTACCAACACAGTAATTCACTAATTTTTCCAAGGGGACGTTTCAAGCTCGATAATTGACATCCTGTATGTGACATAAATTTCAGCTTCATACGTCTAAACGTTGGGGACGTAACAGACGTGTAGTCGGATTACAAACGACAAAAAATTTAAAGATTAACTATTTTCGGATTTTTTTCCCTTCGCTTGTACTGTGAAGTCTTGTCTCTCGCCAGATTTCATGATTCTAGGTCAACGGAAAATACCATATGGGTTTTAATGTGTGTTTTTTCGAGAATTAAATGTGTGCATAAATGACCGTATCTTATGACTGAATTAACTTAGAAGATTCAATTTTTTACACCGCTAAGGATCCGTAGGCCCCAGAACGTGGTTTAAATTTAAATGTGATAAGTTCACCAATTCATGAGAAAATTCCTTTTAACAGACGGACAAACAGACAGACTACAAAGTGACCCGATATGGTCCGTTAGAGGTAAGAAACTAAAAAAGGAAAGTTAGAATGAATGTTTTGTTTGACAGATTTAGTTCTAAGGGTGACATCAATATGGAAGTGAAACGCTATTCTTTATTCGATTGATTGCAAGACAACGAGGAAAATTATTATTGATGCATGTTAGGCTAATTGCGACCGTGCCCGACGGCGAACGAGATCGTGTAACTACGTCGCCGGGTAGTTTTTCTGGTTCTACTTTCTCTCCGACGGGGACGTTTCGCAGCCGTCTGTTTGCCCGGCGGTCGGAGCGCTGTGCAGGGAGGCGGGGGCCCAGCGGCTGACATTTCGAGCAGACCTGTTCCACTCCCTCGCGATCGGCGCGCCCGGTTTGTTGTTACCTTGTTAGACGGCGAGATACTATCACTCATCTGCCTCGCTGCTGACCCCTGTGTGGCCAACAGATCGGAAGATAACGGCCCTCTGGTGCAGATGGGCGAAAAGCGGGCCGTCCGGACGGCTACCGATCTGGGGGCGGCGGACGGCGTTCTGTCTGAGTTCCGGTAAGGGCTATCTGATCATTGATTTGCAATCCACTGAGACACCGGTGCCCACTGTACACGTGTAGCAAGCGGTGAGTTAGATATTCCGCTACTCGAGGCGATCTACTGCAGCGTTAGTCGTTAAGATGTGGCTGGTTAATTGCTCAGTGGAGACGTATGTGACGTGGGTAACCGTGTCTGATTACCGTATTCTGCAAGAATCAATTACGCGCTTCGAGATAGGTCGAGGGGACATGGGAACAACATGGCAACCACTTAACGTGTCACGGCGAAAGACCACTTGCTTTTGCTCTTGCACTACGAGTGTGACGAATATGCTGCTGGTGTTGTTACGAAATGGGTGGGGGGGGGGGGGGGGGGGAGGGAGCGGCGAAAATAATCGGGTGGCGAAGGTATGCGCGAACCGTTTATTGGCATTTCTCAAGGTGATAGTCTACATCTACATCACAGTTTGCGAGCCATCTAACGGTGTGTGGCAGAGGGTGCTTCTGATACTTCTAACTGATTTCCCCTTCCCTGTTCCACTCGGCGCACCGGAAAAATGAGTGCCGCGCAGCCTCTGCATTAATTCTAATTTCTCGAATTTTCTGGTCGTGGTCATTTCACGAGACGTCCACTGAAGAGCCAAGGAAACTGGGACACTTCCCTAACATCGTGTAGGGCCCCCTTGAGCACTCAGAAATGCCGCAACACGACGTGGCATGGACTCGACTAATGTCTGAAGTATTGCTGGACGGAATTCACACCATAGATCCAGCAGGGCTGTCCATAAACCCGTAAGAGTACGAGGGATGGAGATCTCTCCCGAACAGCACTTTGCAAGGCAGCCCAGACATGCTCAATAACGCTCATGTCTGAGGAAGCCTGGAGCCACTCTGTAGCCATTCTGGACCTGTGGGGTGTCACATTGTCCTGTGGGAATTGCCCAAGTCCGTCGTAACGCACAAAGAACATGAACTGATTCAAGTCATCATGTAGGATGCTTGCGTACGCGTCTCCTGTCAGAGACAGGACTCTCATATCTACATCTACATCTACATCTACATCTACATGGATACTCTGTAAATCAATTTAAGTGCCTGGCAGAACCACCTCCACAATTCTCTATTATTCCAATCTCGTATGGCACGCGGAAAGAATGAAGTGCACACATCCCACACCATTACAGAGCCTCCAGCAGCTTCAACAGTCGCCTGCTGACATGCGGGGTCCTCAAATTCATGAAGTTGTCTCCATAACCGTACAAGTACATTCGCTAGATAGAATTTGAAACGAGATTCTCTGACCATGCAACATGTCTCCAGTGATCAACAGCCCAATGTCGGTGTTGACGAGCACAGGCGAGGCGTAAAGCTTTGTGTCGTGCAGTCATCAAGGGTACACGAGTGGGCTCCGAAAGCCCATTTCTATGATTGTTCTTTGGGTGGTTCGCACGCTGACACTTGTTGGTGGCCCAGCTGTCATATCTGCAGCAATTTGCGGAAGGGTTGCAAATCTGTCGCGTGCTTGAAATCGCATGCCTATACCAGTTTCTTTAGCAGTTCACTGTATGTCGAAGGAACTAGTATGTTGTCCGACTCAAACCTGTGAAGTTCTCTCTCGACATTGCAATAGTAAACCTATCCGTGATGCACAATATCTCTCTTACAGCGTCTGCCCCTGAATTTTGTTGAGCATTTCTGTAACTCTCTCCCATGGTATGAACGACCTTGCGACGAAACGCACTGCTCTTCGTCGAATCCTCTCGATCTCTCGTACCAGTCCTACTAGGTAAGAGCCCCATATTGGTGAACAATAGTCAAGAATCGGTCGAACAAGCAACTTGTAAGTCACTTCTTTCGCGGATTCGTTACCTTTTCTTAGGATCCTTCCTATGAATTTCAGTCTGGCATCTACTTTTCCTTCTATTAGTTTTATATGATCATTCCACTTAAGGTCGTCCTAGATAGTTATTTCTAAATCTTGTACGGTAGATTCTGTTGCCAGAAATTTGACATCAATAATGTAGTTGTACAGCGGAATTCTTTTCCTTTGTATGGCCCTTATGTTACATTTATTTACGTTCAAGGTCAGCTGCCAGAGTCTGCACCGTTCATCATTCCTCTGAACGTAATTCTACAAATAGAACTGTTTTCTGAGGTTACTGTTTTCTTATAGACAACCGAATCGTCTGCGAACAGTCTTAAAGAGCTTTCGACGCTTTATGCCAGACCATTTATATACACGGTAAACAGTCACATTTTATTGAGGTACTGCGAAAATTCCTTTACTCTACCGATTTTGTTCCGATAGTGCATGAAGTGTCCTTGTACTTCAGTGATCAACTTGGTATCATGTTATTTTATCCTAAATTTAATTTTATTTAACAACAGACATGTTGTGAAAAACTAATAAAGGATTATAGTGGGAATACTTACTTATTACCGAGCGAGGTGACGCAATAGGTAGCACACTGGACTCGCATTCGGAAGGACAACGATTCAAACCCGAGTCCTGTCATCCTAATTTAGGTTTTCCGTGTTTCCATAAATCGCTTAAGGCACGGAAAATTTCCTTCCACTTCCTTCCCTAATCCGAGATTGTGCTCCGCCTCTAATGACCTCGTTGTCGACGGGACGTTAAACACTAATCTCGTCCTCCTGATCCTTCCATGCATTATTTGTAAAAGCAAATCTTAAGTACTGCTAGGTCTGTTCCGGTTTTGAGAAATTACTTCAAGCGAATGTCATCGGGTTTCTTCTGGAGGGTCTTTGCAGATGCTCTGCAGCACAGACGTGAGAAAATTTTAATTTTGTTTTTGGGTCATCAGTATTCCGACAGGTTTGGTGCGACGACCTGAATTCCGCCAAACGTTTTATCTAAGAGTAGCACTTTGCCAAAAATCCTCAATTATATATTTGACGCATTCCAGTTTCTGTGTTATTCTATAGTCTTTTCTCTCTACGCCTGATTACTAGTACCGTGAAAGTTATTCCCTGATATCTTAATATTGGCCTTACCCTTCTGGCACTTCTCCTAAACACGGCTTTCCGTATATTCCTGTAATCACGGATTCCGTGGAGATGCTCCTTACCTCTTCCTGTATAAGTCCACTTAACATCGTTTGGTAAAATCACATTTCTGTAACTTGGATCCTCTTCTTTTTTGGTTCTTTGAGAGGAAGCCTCCCAGCATACAGGACGCGGGCAGTCACAGAGGGTGGGAACACTGGTATATGGGAACTCCAATGTTAGAAGAGTAACAGGGCCCCTTAGGGATATGGCTGCAAAGGAGGGGAATAAGTTCACTGTGCGCCCTCTGTGCACAGTGGTGGACGAGGAAGGAGTCATTCACCACATGGAACGGGGCTTTTCGGACGTGATGAAGAGCACAAAGCGCAGCCAACTCCAGGTAGTGACTCATGTCGGTACGTGTCGCTTTGGATCGGAAGAGATTCTCTCTGGTTTCGGGAGGCTATCTGAAGTGGCAACGACTCTCAGTCTTGCTTACAAGACGAACGCGGAGTTCTGCATTTGTATCATCACCGACAGGATCGATTGCGGATCTTTGGTACAGAGCCGAGTGCACGGTTTGAATCAGAGGCTCAAACGGTTCTGCGACCGTGTGGGCTGCAGATTCCTTCACTTGCGCTATAGGGTGGTAGTGGATCGTCTTCTTCTTTCTGCTGAGGATGCGTCTTCAATTGAAGTGAAAGTGGTCGTGAATTTTAATAAAAAGTATCCTACGTCAGTGTTGATCATTTCATGCAGAATGTGGAAATTTGACTGCGGTTGCACGCAATTTAAAATAAAATACACACGTCGGAGACTGTGCGGAGTGGAGTGAGCAGTTTTTCAGGTTAGAGGATCTCCTGAAAGAACACAAAGACTTCAGTCTCTAAGGGAGCAGGTCAAACACAGGTCGAGGGTAGACATAGGAATCATATGTATTATAATACACTCCTGGAAATTGAAATAAGAACACCGTGAATTCATTGTCCCAGGAAGGGGAAACTTTATTGACACATTCCTGGGGTCAGATACATCACATGATCACACTGACAGAACCACAGGCACATAGACACAGGCAACAGAGCATGCACAATGTCGGCACTAGTACAGTGTATATCCACCTTTCGCAGCAATGCAGGCTGCTATTCTCCCATGGAGACGATCGTAGAGATGCTGGATGTAGTCCTGTGGAACGGCTTGCCATGCCATTTCCACCTGGCGCCTCAGTTGGACCAGCGTTCGTGCTGGACGTGCAGACCGCGTGAGACGACGCTTCATCCAGTCCCAAACATGCTCAATGGGGGACAGATACGGAGATCTTGCTGGCCAGGGTAGTTGACTTACACCTTCTAGAGCACTTTGGGTGGCACAGGATACATGCGGACGTTCATTGTCCTGTTGGAACAGTAAGTTCCCTTGCCGGTCTAGGAATGGTAGAACGATGGGTTCGATGACGGTTTGGATGTACCGTGCACTATTCAGTGTCCCCTCGACGATCACCAGTGGTGTACGGCCAGTGTAGGAGATCGCTCCCCACACCATGATGCCGGGTGTTGGCCCTGTGTGCCTCGGTCGTATGCAGTCCTGATTGTGGCGCTCACCTGCACGGCGCCAAACACGCATACGACCATCATTGGCACCAAGGCAGAAGCGACTCTCATCGCTGAAGACGACACGCCTCCATTCGTCCCTCCATTCACGCCTGTCGCGACACCACTGGAGGCGGGCTGCACGATGTTGGGGCGTGAGCGGAAGACGGCCTAACGGTGTGCGGGACCGTAGCCCAGCTTCATGGAGACGATTGCGAATGGTCCTCGCCGATACCCCAGGAGCAACAGTGTCCCTAATTTGCTGGGAAGTGGCGGTGCGGTCCCCTACGGCACTGCGTAGGATCCTACGGTCTTGGCGTGCATCCGTGCGTCGCTGCGGTCCGGTCCCAGGTCGACGGGCACGTGCACCTTCCGCCGACCACTGGCGACAACATCGATGTACTGTGGAGACCTCACGCCCCACGTGTTGAGCAATTCGGCGGTACGTCCACCCGGCCTCCCGCATGCCCACTATACGCCCTCGCTCAAAGTCCGTCAACTGCACATACGGTTCACGTCCACGCTGTCGCGGCATGCTACCAGTGTTAAAGACTGCGATGGAGCTCCGTATGCCACGGCAAACTGGCTGACACTGACGGCGGCGGTGCACAAATGCTGCGCAGCTAGCACCATTCGACGGCCAACACCGCGGTTCCTGGTGTGTCCGCTGTGCCGTGCGTGTGATCATTGCTTGTACAGCCCTCTCGCAGTGTCCGGAGCAAGTATGGTGGGTCTGACACACCGGTGTCAATGTGTTCTTTTTTCCATTTCCAGGAGTGTAGTAAACTGTCATAGTTGTGTTGGGAGAGAACTAGAGCTCCAAGCATTAGTGGAAAGCAGAAAACTTCAAATCGTTATAGGTACCGAAAGCTTTCTAACGCCTGAGACAAGATCAGTTGAAATATTTCCAACGGTTCTGACGGTGTTCACGAAGAACAGATTAAATACAGTTGGTGGTGGCGTCTTTGTTACTGTTACAAGTAGTTTACCTTTTAACGAAATCGAAGTAGGCAGTTCCCCTGAATTATTAGGGTAGATGTTATACTTGACAACCGAAATAAATTAATAACTAGTTCCTTTTATCGACCCCCTAACGAAGTTATGAGTGCTGTTGCCAGGGATCTCAAATTCTGGGTTTCCAGAAGGCTTTTGATACCGTTCCTTTCAAGCGGCTTCCAATCAAATTGCGTGCCTGTGGAGCATCGTCTCAGTTGTACGACCGGGTTCGTGCTAACCTGATAGAGGAGTCACATATCAAAGGAACTGACGGAAAGTCATCGAGTAAGACGGAAGTCATATCTGCAGTACCCTGTGTTATAGAACCTCTGCTGTCTCTAATCTATGGAAATGATTTAAGAGACAATCTGAGTTGCCATTTTAGACTGTTTGTAGATGGTGCTGTCATATATCGTCTATTAAAGTCATCAGAGGTTCAAAACCAATTTTAGAAGACTTAGAAAAGATACCTGTATGGTGCGAAAAGCGGCAACTGACTCTAAATAATGAACAGTGCGAAGTCATTCACATGACTACTAAAAGGAATCCTTCATATTTCGGTTACGCGATAAATAACACAAATCTAAAGGCTATCAATTCAACACAACGCCTAGGGATAACAATTACGAACAACTTAAATTGCAACAAAAAAATGACTCTGAGCACTATGCGACTTAACTTCTGAGGTCATCAGTCCCCTAGAACTTAGATCTACTTAAACCCAACTAACCTACGGACATTACACACATCCATGCCCGAGGCAGGATTCGAACCTGCGACCGTAGCGGTCGCTCGGTTCCAGACTGTAGCGCCCAGAACCACACGGCCACTACGGCCGGCTTAAATTGCAACAATCACGTAGATAATGTTGCTGGGAAGACGAACAAAAGACGCCGTTTCATTGTCAGAACACTTTGAAGTTGCAACAAATCCACTAAAGGCATTGTCTACACTTCGCTTTTCCGTCCTTTGCTAGAGTACTGCTCTGTGGTATGGGATACCTACCAGATATGATTCACGGAGGACATCGAAAAAGTTCGAAGAAGGGTAGCTCGTTTTGTACTATCGCGAAATAGGGAAGAGAGTGTCACAGATATGATACCCGAGTTGGGATGGCAATCATTAAAAGAAAGGCGTTTTTCGATACGGCGAGATCTTTCTACCAAATTTCAATCTCCGACTTTTTTCCCCGAACGTGAAAATATTTGTTGACGTCCACTTGCACAGAGAGAAATTATCAACATAATAAAATAAACTAGACCTCGCAAGTAGATATTTTACCCGCCCGCTATCCGAGAAAGGAGCGGTAGAGAAATAGTGCGAAAATGGTTCGATGCCACTCAAGGGTGAACTGCAGCATAGTCATGTAGATCTAGACTTTTCTTAATTCTTGGCTCCATTTAACTTCTGTAAAGTCAAAATCATTGTCATCTAAAGGATTCTGGATTTTCTTTTTCATTTTTCTGTGATTTATTGCTTTCAGAAACTTCGATGGATGGTCTGTTCAACTGATTGTGCTTTAGATATGGTATTTATCCGCCTTTCTTATCTTAAGCTTCGTGTGGATGATATTTTTCCTGAGCTTCGATGACGAGTCTAGAGTCTCATCGATTCTACACACAAAATTCAATAATAGTTTAGCTATCACCATTTGCAAGGGTTTTACAAGTGTCACAGGAATGTCATCCAACCTTTCTGCCTTTTCTCACAGCAAATCCAACAAAATTCTGTCAAATTGTAGGATTGGATCTAGTAATATTATCTGTTTTTCGCGAGCAGTCGCCTTAACTATTAGGTTTCCCACTCGGTAGCTGCGCGGTTAGCGCAGCATGTTGCTGACTGTAGTGGCCCGTGTTCGCTTCCCGGCCGGGGCGAAGACTTTCTCTGCTCTGAGGCTGTGTTGTCCTTATCCGCGTATCGTCATAACTGACACGAAAATCGCCTGCATCGCGTCGCAAGACAAGTCTAAGCGTATGTAACGTGACCCTAATGATTCTTCTGAATTATCGTACCACACAGCCGTATCATCTTTCCACTGTTGAGGTGGCTGTGTGGACACGTCCCGAAAGCCAATAAATACAAAAATTTAAAAAATCCCATTAGACTACCAGAACACGTCTCCAGGCCTGCCTCCAATTTTCGTTGTCTGATGTTTGTACCAATGATTACGAATACTGGTACTAGCAAATATGATTGCTTTCATTATCATGGTCATTTCATTTCGTTTTCACATCAATCTTACACTTCTGGAGAGTTTACGCTGTGTGCATTATGCGTGTTTAGACTTCTAGCTGTACTGGGAAGAACCTGCATATCGGTTGATTTGTGGGCAGTTGGCTACTGGCTGTGTACCAAACACTTTTCACGGATCTACTCGGATTGGACCTGCAATAATCTCTCCCGAAATACTTGCAAACCTTTCGAACGCCATTTCGAGCTCAAATCCATCACTC
Source organism: Schistocerca serialis cubense (assembly GCF_023864345.2). Classification (NCBI taxonomy): domain Eukaryota; kingdom Metazoa; phylum Arthropoda; class Insecta; order Orthoptera; family Acrididae; genus Schistocerca; species Schistocerca serialis. Next base: position 149,835,312 of record NC_064638.1, on the reverse strand, counting down.
AGTTCTAAGGTGCCGTAAGCAATCGACACAGCATTTTCTTCGTTTATAAGATGCTATAATTTAACTCAATTAGAACGGTGAATCGGTTGAGAAACAGAACTCCGTGCTATATTCAGGCACTGATAGCTTCATCATTGAGTGCCCCTAACCCACAAACATACACTGCTTTATTCAGCCTACCGGAGCTCTCATAAAGTGTGATGGAGCCATAGTGGAATGTAGAAATGAAGGGAGCAGGTCTACATCTACATCTACATACGTATTCAGTACGCCACCGTATAGTGTGTCGCGGAGGGGACCTTGTATTGCTATAGGCATTTGCTTTCCTGTTCCACTCACAAACACAGCGAGTGAGAAACGACTGTCTATATGCATCCGTACGAGCCCTAATGTCTCTTATTTCATTTTTGTGGTCCTTACGCGAAATGAGCGTTGGCGGCAGTAGAACCGTTCTGCAGACTGTTTGAATTCCCGGTTTTCTAAATTTTCGCAATAGTGTTCCTCAGAAACAACGTCCTTCCGGCGATTCCCATTTGATTTCCCAAACCACCTCCGTAAAACCTGCGTGTTGTTCAAAACTACCGATAACATATCTAGCATCTCATCTCTAAACTGCTTCGATGTTCTCCTTTAATGCGAACTGGTGGGGATTCCAAACTGCTCCAGATTGGGTCACACTAATGTTCTACGCACGGTCTCCGTTACAGATGACCTACCTTCCCTGCCACAATCCTTACATGCTCGTCCCACCTCATATCGCTTTTCAACGTTACGCCCAGATATTTAGAGGACTGACTGTCAAGCAGCACATTGCTAATGCTGTACTCGAACATTCCGGTATTGTTTTCCCTACTGATCTGCGTTCATTTACATTTCTTCTAAATCTGGAGCTAGCTGTCATTTATCACACCAAATAAAAATTTTGGCTGTCATCTTGTATCCTCCTACAGCTGTTAGTTGGCTGTTTAGGTTTTTATGTTGGTAACGCCACATAGCGCCCTGTATGAAAATCGCTGACTGCGCTGTGTGCAGTCTGTGGCTGGTTGGACTCATTGTTGGAATATTCGCTTGTGTAGTGTTGGGCAGCTGGATGTGAACTAAGCGTAGCTTTGGGCAGTTGGACGTAGTGATGGGCTGAACTGCGATTTTCCGATATCAGTGATTTCTGTGAATGCTACTTTTCAGTATCTGTTATTCTTAACTGTGATTTGTAGTAGTTAAGAGTCGCAGTTAAGGAACATAGATCGTGTATCCCTCCGCCACTGCTATTTCTGCGATTTCTGCTACTTCCGCGATTTCTGCTACTTCTGCGATTTCTGCTACTTCTGCGATTTCTGTGACTTCTGCTACTTGTGCGATTTCTGTGATTCCTGCGATTTCTGCGACTTACCACCGTATGAAAAAGTTACATCTGTCAACACAGAAAATTGCACCTCAACAAACCTGTCATTGGCAAGTATGTTTTACGTTTTTTCTTCCGTTGGCTTTAATTTTGTATTAAAGAAACAACTGCGAAAATATTAATAGTGTAATTAATATGTAAGTAGCCGTACAGTACCGTAATAGTTCGTATTTAGAAAATGAATTCTAACATATTATTATGTTCACAGGTACCTGAACTACATTTCAGTCACTCAGTAAAGTGATAACTCAAAATATCATTGTCAACAGATCTGAAGAAATTGCCACTCCGTCTTTAGACCGTTTTCGTCAGACGAGAGGTTAGTTTCTAAGCGTTTTGGTGGACTTAATTACTTCAGTGAGGTCGTTCTTGCAAATGTGATATTCATTATAGCAAATATTAGCAATCTACTCTGTCAATTATATTGCTAGTAATTAATGACAGCAAAAATTGTTTAATAATCCTTGTGTTTTTGCAGACACAGCTCTGACTCTGATTACTGGTTGCTGTACGTATCTACCCACATCAAGGCTGTTGTTGAGAGAGACTCGTGAAGATTCAAGACAGCTCTTAGAGGATTTGCAGTTTAAAAGTGAAATAATTGTGAAATAAGGGTGTGAATGATTAAACTGTGTTTTATTGAAGTTGTTGTGCGATTTTAAAGGAATAATAAATGTCAAATACAGTGAGTGAATGATAAAAATCTCATTTTCCACATGTTTAAGCCGTCCTATACCCATAATTTTCCGCCACTTACTTATTGGTAAACACTTGTTGGAGAGTGACATGCCCCCCCCCCCCCCCCCTTTCTCCACAATCTTGGTGTGACACTGACCTGTAACATATCCCGAAGTCTACAATATGCATTTTGAGGCTGTTGATATGAAAGTGGGAAGGACAGATCTTCCAGTTAATTCAGGAATAGCTTAAGTGCATTACTTGAAAGTAACACAGGAAAAGCTTACTTATGTAGGTGGTAGTAGTGTCGGCAAAAAGTTCTTGTGTGTGAAGTTGCCATGTAGAACACCAGGTGTAAAACTTTTCTCCCGACTCTTGAACTGTGTCGGAACAAAAGTGAGGCATTCATATGACTGTTTTCACTTCTCTACACTTGTACAGATGTCTGAGTTCTGCTGTGTTAACATTGCAAAGTCCTGTAGGCATGTGGAGTATTAACCAAAACTGTCATATTGGAAGTAGAATCAAACACATTTTTTACGTTACTTGATATTTTCAGGAGAAAAAGGCAATGCTGCTTCTAATTAATATAATACATTCAGAGTCACAGCAGTATTTGACCAACCATAACTGATGCTGAATGTGCATGTCGTCATATAATATGAAGGGCTTATTTCAATAGTGGTACAAGTCCATTACCTCCACTTTTCTGTCTATAATGCTTCTGAAATTAGAGATCCAAACAAACATAAATAAAGGTTCATCTCTAGCAAGAAGCCATATGCTTGAATATTTCTGGTATCTCAAATGCAGATTTGTCAGCGCTCATTTAACTTTACGACTCTATATCTCAAAATGAACAAAAATGGACTTGTACCACTATTGAAATAAGCCCTTCATATGCACACACAGCACATCGATCTCGTGAGGCACAAGGCTCTCATAACGAAGTACGTACGTCGGTCAACAGATGACTCTAGTAAAAGTATGTTAACTGCGCTTTTTAGTTGCTACTTGCGACTCTTAGTTGCGATTTGTCACAGAAATCGCAGTTTGACTCGGTAGCGAATAGCGTAGTATGAACTTTGCTCAACAGATGGCAGTGCTAACTGGGCTTTTTAGTTGCTACTTGCGACCCTCAGTTGCGACTTGTCACTGAAATCGCAGAAAGCAGTGCCAAATTCGACCAATAGATGGCTCACGTCTTTGAATGTGAAATACTACTTGCGACTGCTAACTGTGACTGAAATCGCAGTTAGATTCTGTAAAGTTGCTACTGTGATATCTGTGACTTCTCAGTCACTGTGATTTCTAACAGATACGCGATTTCCTGCCCACCACTAGTTGGACGTGAGCCGCCAGCAGTGGTGGATGTGGGGAGAGAGATGACAAGAGTTTTGAGAGGTTACTATGAGTGGAAGATCTGGACGTGTGTCCATCAGAAAAAGAAAATTCGTTTAATTGGATGTCAGAAAATATCTTTTGGACGCTATTGAGGTAAATGCATTGCTCGTTCTCTATCAAAGTCTTTCATTTGCTAACTATGCCTATCAGTTGTTGGTGCCTTCAGTAGTTGCAAACTTTTATTTAGATGGCAGTATTGGCGCTCGCTGTATTGCAGTAGTTCGAGTCACGAAAATTTTTATGAGGTAAGTGATTCATGAAAGGTCTAAGTTATTGTTAGTCAGGGCCATTCTTTTGTAGCGATTACTGAAAGTCAGATTGCGCTGAGCTAAAGTATTGTGTGGCAGTTTAGTGGTGATCAGAATAAGTAAAGAGAAAACTGTCGGATTACGTTGAGTTTTGCTAAGCTGTTTGAAAATCAAATAACGTAAGAGTTTTTCCAGCACTGTCTTTCTTTACATTCAAAGGAGAAGTTTCACAGTCACTTAACGACATCACCATAGCATCATCAGCAGTAAGCCGCAGATTGCTGCTCATCCTGCCCATCAGATCATTTATGTACACTCCTGGAATTGGAAAAAAGAACACATTGACACCGGTGTGTCAGACCCACCATACTTGCTCCGGACACTGCGAGAGGGCTGTACAAGCAATGATCACACGCACGGCACAGCGGACACACCAGGAACCGCGGTGTTGGCCGTCGAATGGCGCTAGCTGCGCAGCATTTGTGCACCGCCGCCGTCAGTGTCAGCCAGTTTGCCGTGGCATACGGAGCTCCATCGCAGTCTTTAACACTGGTAGCATGCCGCGACAGCGTGGACGTGAACCGTATGTGCAGTTGACGGACTTTGAGCGAGGGCGTATAGTGGGCATGCCGGAGGCCGGGTGGACGTACCGCCGAATTGCTCAACACGTGGGGCGTGAGGTCTCCACAGTACATCGATGTTGTCGCCAGTGGTCGGCGGAAGGTGCACGTGCCCGTCGACCTGGGACAGGACCGCAGCGATGCACGGATGCACGCCAAGACCGTAGGATCCTACGCAGTGCCGTAGGGGACCGCACCGCCACTTCCCAGCAAATTAGGGACACTGTTGCTCCTGGGGTATCGGCGAGGACCATTCGCAACCGTCTCCATGAAGCTGGGATACGGTCCCGCACACCGTTAGGCCGTCTTCCGCTCACGCCCCAACATCGTGCAGCCCGCCTCCAGTGGTGTCGCGACAGGCGTGAATGGAGGGACGAATGGAGACGTGTCGTCTTCAGCGATGAGAGTCGCTTCTGCCTTGGTGCCAATGATGGTCGTATGCGTGTTTGGCGCCGTGCAGGTGAGCGCCACAATCAGGACTGCATACGACCGAGGCACACAGGACCAACACCCGGCATCATGGTGTGGGGAGCGATCTCCTACACTGGTCGTACACCACTGGTGATCGTCGAGGGGACACTGAATAGTGCACGGTACATCCAAACCGTCATCGAACCCATCGCTCTACCATTCCTAGACCGGCAAGGGAACTTGCTGTTCCAACAGGACAATGCACGTCCGCATGTATCCCGTGCCACCCAACATGCTCTAGAAGGTGTAAGTCAACTACCCTGGCCAGCAAGATCTCCGGATCTGTCCCCCATTGAGCATGTTTGGGACTGGATGAAGCGTCGTCTCACGCGGTCTGCACGTCCAGCACGAACGCTGGTCCAACTGAGGCGCCAGGTGGAAATGGCAATGCAAGCCGTTCCACAGGACTACATCCAGCATCTCTACGATCGTCTCCATGGGAGAATAGCAGCCTGCATTGCTGCGAAAGGTGGATATACACTGTACTAGTGCCGACATTGTGCATGCTCTGTTGCCTGTGTCTATGTGCCTGTGGTTCTGTCAGTGTGATCATTTGATGTATCTGACCCCAGGAATGTGTCAATAAAGTTTCCCCTTCCTGGGACAATGAATTCACGGTGTTCTTATTTCAATTTCCAGGAGTGTATATAGAAAATAACAGTGGTCATATCATACATCTCTGGGACACTGCTGACGATACTTTTGTCTCTGATGAACACTCGCTGTCGAAGCTACGAGTCGGCTTATACGGGAGTGGCAGGTTCCCCATTAGAGCCCTGGTCCAAAACAGTATCAGAAACGGATTCAGGATTTGTGGTTCTCAGGTAACATCATGACATCCCATTCATTTTCAACAAAAATATTTAAGTGGTACATTACTTTTCTGGGGCAGAGACCTTCACGTCCAAATGAATATTAATCTGACATAGAACAGAAAGCGTCGTACCGTATTATTGCGTGGGAGACGCCGGGGCTTCTTAACCCGTCTCAAAGGAAAGTCTTTTCTTCCCCCACGCTGTTAGCACGTGTTGGATGATAGTTGTCCCGTAAGTGTACCTACTGAGTCTAAATGTCTTCAGTGTGTGTGTGTGTGTGTGTGTGTGTGTGTGTGTGTGTGTGTGTGTGCGTGCGTGGATAGTGTGGTGTCATGTTCGTGTTCAGTGATGACAAGAGAGAGGCCGAAAACCGCTGCTACCACATAGGCCAGTCCTCTGTAGTACTTTCGAATACCGCAGTGGGACTGCCGAACTCAATGTCCACATCCGACGGGCGGATCAACGGTCACATGCCTTCACTACAAGAGACCCAGCGGAGAAGTTTGGAATTCGATCCCGGAGCATGGTGCGAGATCCGATGATCTAAAACTTTACGTCGCCATTTCTCTTCCACTTGCTGGCCTCCTTCTATTCTGTCGAAGCGTTACCTCAAAAATTAAGCTAATCCCTGTGTTACGTTGCTGACTGCGTTTATGTAAACCATTTTTAGGATTCATAAAAATTTATTTTATCTCTTGTTACTTTTCTGTTGTCATTTCATGTACTGACACGTTCCATGAACATGAATATTTGCTCCGAAATTTGGCCTACGCAAACAGACGCGTAAACTGAAAATAAAATGAAAACGAAGCAGCAACGATACTTCGGGATAATGCTGTTCTTGTCGGGACTTAAAATGGGATTACTAACTAAAGAAAGGGACTAAACAAGGATGACGTGTAGAAAGAAAGAAGTAATTAGACAGCTTATCAAAATTAGCTAGTGCGTTTTCATCAAATATATGGTGATGATATTATGAGCATTTCTTTTCGTGGCTTAAGGAACGGAGTATTTTAAAATCCATTCCACTTCCGAGTCGCTAACGTACGCCTCTATGATAGTACTCCACTGACAGGTAACAAGTTCGAATCTTGGTTCTGAAAAAATCTCGGTTTAGATTTTAAAGTGCGTGGATTACTGCTTAAGCTTTTGAATTCTTGTTGTAGCTTACGTACAATGAATGCAGAACACTGCACCCCTTTCTGCGCAAGAGTCAAGGAGGTGCGATCCAAATGCAGACTGGATTTCTGCCCAGTATTAACTGAGTGAAAGCTGCTAATTCCAGAAAATAAATTGATATTGTTAACAAGATATGACTTCAAAAAATACGTATTTCGAGAGGCCCATGTCAGAATACCCAGACTAATGAGCAGGAGCCACCAAGAGTTTCGCGAAATTACACCTCTTGTTTGCTGAACCGCCCTTTCTGAGCCAAATATACCGTTCGAGAATGATAAGAGTTATCCCAAAATATAATACCATACGTCATAAGCGAATGAAAATAAGCAAAGTAGACTACTTTTCGTGTCGACCTATTATTTTCTTGAGATACTGTTCAAATAGTAAAAATGGAAGCAATAAGTCTTTCAACACGGAGCTGAATATAGGCTTTCCACAACAGTTAACGATCTTTCTGAACATTTATAAATTCGATGTGTTCAATCTCACCAATCACATGCCAATTCTGTGTAATTAGAATGTCACGTTTTGTTGAATTGTGTGTTAGAAACTGTACAAACAGAGTATTACTGTTTTTAGCATTAGTTTATTTCCTACAGGCCATGAACTTGCATCTTTAACTGCACTATTTGAAACAGTGCCACTGTTGCTCACATCTCTTATTACCAAACTAGTGTCATCAGCAAACACAAATATTTTAGAATCACCTGTAATACTAGGGGGCATGTTATTTATATAAATGAGGAACAAGAGTGGCCCCAGCACTGATCCATGGAACTAACCCCCCAACCCCCTCCCCATTTCTTGACCATGCCCCACTTGGACCCCACATCATAGCCATTCTCATGTTTGTGGAGTATAATCTTTTGCTGTCTGTTCTTAATGTAAAAGGTGAACAAATTGTGAGGTACTCCATCTATTCCAAAGTGGACGAACTTCTGGAGCAATATTTTGTGGTCAACACACTCAAACACCGTAGTTAAATCGAAAAAGAGGCCTAGAGTTCGAAACCTTTTGTTTAATCCATCCAGTACCTCACAGAGGAAAGAGAATATAGTATTTTCAGTTGTTAAACCGCTTCTAAAACCAAATTGTTATTCCACAACTAATTATTTGAAATGAAATGGTCAATTGTTGTCACATACACAGCATTTTCGATGACTTTAGCAAACACTGATGGCATAGAAATAGGTTTAAATTGTTTACGTTATGACTTCCTCCCTTTTTACAAAGCGGCTTTACTACTGAGTGTTTTAATCGTTCAGGAAACTGATCATTCCTAAAGGAAAAATTACAAAAACGGCTAACATGTGCAGCACAGTACTTCAGTGTATCTGAGTCCTTAGCCAACAGTGATGTAATTATAGACTCACTCTCCTCCATCTCAGTTTTATGATTCCCTGTAGAAACTAAGTTTTTATTTAGTTCACCAGTAACAGAGGTCTCAAATTCGAGATACGCCTAGGACTTCTGTTGGGATTTTAATAGCGCCGTGATTGTGCGAGTTTGTTTATCATGTGTTTGATAAACCAATAATATTGTGTGGTGAGTGTTTACCCACCAGGTTACCCGAGCGCGCTAACGCGCTGCTTCCTGGACTAGGGTAGACGCACTAGCCCCGGCTCGAATCCGCCCGCCGGATTAACGAGGGCCGGTGTGCTGGCCATCCTGGATGTGGTTTTTAGGCGATTTTCCACATCCCCGTAGGTGAATACCGGGCTGGTCCCCACGTCCCGCCTCAGTTCCAAGGCTCGCAGACACCTGAACACTTTTGCCCTATTCCATGGATTACACTAGTCACAGACAGTTAGGGTACACTAATTCCTTCCTGGGGGTACGGGGTGCCACAGGAAGGGCATCAAGCCACCTCTTCAACTACCATTGACACATCCGATTCACCATGCCGACCCTGCGTATCCTCGGGAAAAACGGCACAAGCAAAAGAAAGAAAAGGAAGAAAGAATTGTGTGGTGTGTGTATGTGTGTGTGTGTGTGTGTGTGTGTGTGTGTGTGTGTGTGTGTGTGTGTGTGATACAACAGATATTCAAACACGGTTTTCACCAGCATGAACGTACGGAAGGGGCTTAGGAAGCCAAGTACTATGCGAAATTTTAAAACAGAAACAAATACTGTTTTCAACCCAAACTTGTGTATTTTTGAATGAACTCTCCCTATTAATTTGCATGCAATCAATAGCACGAAAAATGAATAAAATAATGGCGTTGGTTGCATCGCAATACGTCAATTACATTCCGAGTAACTGCGAAGCGAAGTTGACGCTTGAAATAAATGAAGCGCACGTCCTGAGACTCAAGCGAGCACCTCCCGCTGCCGGTTATCGTTGTGTGATTGACGTACTACGTTCAAATGGTTCAAATGGCTCTGAGCACTATGGGACTTAACATCTGAGGTCATCAGTCCCCTAGAACTTAGACCTACTTAAACCTAACCAACCTAAGGACATCACACACATCCATGCCCGAGGCAGGACTCGAACCTGCGACCGTATCAGTAGCGCGGTTCCGGACTGTAGCGCCTAGAACCGCTCGGCCACCGCGGCCGGCTGACGTACTACGTCAGTGGAGTGTTAATATTGGGTTTGGTATTGTATGACAACACATCATTGGCCCATATTTCATTCATGGCATTCCTAAAGGGGGAGGGTTTAGCCCCTTCTTGAGCTGTACCTTACTTGAACCGGTCTACCTCTTACAATGTGACAAATAATGTGGTATCAGAATTATGGATGTCCTGCGCATAATGTTTACTGTTGCGAAAAGACAACTAGAGGTACAATTAGTGGTAACACATTTGGTTTCACGTTTCTAAACCTCATAAGTTCTGAAATAAGTGCTCAGAGCAGGTGTTGCCTGCACTGGCGCTTGCACCCTGCCGTAAACGTACCAGTATGACCACGGCACGCCCTACCTTCAGTGTATAAGTGTCTCCTAATCTGGTTTGCTGAACTGTTCTCATACTGAAACGTAATTCACATACGTTGCCACATTAAAACCTGTTTTCTAGTGGCTTGTTACATTTGCCGTCATCTAGTCGATGTGCCGGCCGTCAGCAATGAAGAAAAACTAGACATTATTTTAATTTATAGCGAATGTCACAGAAATGCAATCGCAGCTGTGACACTGTATGCTGAACGCTACACAGATCGACGCTGTCCGTCACGCCCAACTATTGGCAACATCTGCAAGACACTCACGGAAACAGGAAGCTGGACTCCCACTAAATGTCGACGTGCAACGGCAGCGACTGGCAATGGAAACGAAATTGCTGTTGTGGCTGCTGTAGCGCACAATACTTAGGTGGGTGTACCAGAAATTGCACGAGGTGTGGGAATAAGCCACACTTGTGTGCGCAGAATCTTGCATTGGCATCGGTTTCATCCGTTTCATATCTCACTGTACCAAGAACTGTACAGGAATAACTTTGAATCCCGCATTGCATTCTGTCGTTTTACACTTCGGTAGTTGCAAGGTAATCCAGTATTCCTAAGCAATACCTTATTTACGGACGAGGTTTCATTTACAAGTAATGGTAAAGAGAATCTGCGGAACATGCACTACTGGTCCGTGCAAAATTCCCACTTTATTCGACAAGTTGCTCATCAACGACGGTGGAGTGTCAATGTTTTGGTGCGGTATCATTGCTAACTGTATTGTAGGTCCCATTTTTTACTGTGGAACATTGAATGGACAACGATATGCATCATTTCTTCAACATACACTAGCGCTCTTCATGGAGGATCTAGGATTGGAAACTCGTTTATCAATGTGGTTCCAACATGATGGATGTCCCGTACTCAATGCAAAAGTTGCCAGAGACGTTCTAGGTGCGGCATTTCCAAATAGGTGGATGGGGTGGGGAGGTACTGTGCGATGGCCAGCGCGGTCCCCCGACTGGACGCCATTATTCTTCTTTCTCTGGGGCGCAGTGAGAGACAGATTGTACCAAGAACCCCCTACAAGCACAGATATAATGGCGAAGGAAGAAGAAAACTCGCTGTAGTAAACTATGCATAATTCGTTCCTCCGTTACACCACACTGTCAATGATTTATACGAATAAAATGACCAGCCAAGACTGGTATAGTCTTCTAAATCATTTCGGATTCGACAGTAGTGCATTACTTTTGTCGGTTGAGTCGTCGGCAACCAGATCTTTAGATGAGGAATCGTGGTCGTCCTGCAACGTCTACATTTGAGAAAATTTTCTGACTTTTAAAAGTTAAGTAACCATTGTTGTTTATTCTTGACAACTTATCAAATCTGACAATTGTTATCATGACGTGACCTCGGTCCGACCATCGATATAATTGTGACTTCATTATCTCGTGGTAAAGTGTGCAAGGATTTACAAGCTGCGTGCGCTGGGTTAACCCCAAGTATCTTAATACTCCGATAACACTATGTTTGCGTACTCCATCGTATGCGTTGGTATTTATAGTGAAACTCGTCGAAAACTGAATCTTTCGTAACATCTGGTTCTATGGCTGCCACGTCGCTTCTTTATATCTCTTACAATATAGGGAGATACTAAATAACACGTTTTGCCCAAATTTGTCGGGAAACTGTTAACAATATTGTTGATTTGCTATCTTGTGAATGGCCATCGAAACTAGGGAAGACCTGAAATACCTCGAACAATTAGTACTGATGAACTATTGACAGAATATATTAGGCTGTGTTGTATTTGCCAAATACAAAACAATGAGGCGAATAAGCGGTCAGCATATCACAATTTTCCCACTGCAAAAAACCATATGATCTCGTAGAGAGATCACAATATGAAGCAGATTCACATTCAGGAACTCTCATAACATATATTTGAAAATAAAAGTCCAGTGTTCTGGAGCAGACTCGAACCCTATTGAGGTCATAGTTTTTACCTATTTCCCACTGTAGCTCTTCCTCTGTGTTTGTTAACTTACGAGTCTGGCATCATCGTATCTGCAGAAATATCGATAATTCAAGGATCCACGAAAACCCACAGGTTTTGGTTACCTATTGATCGACTCGTTATAGTAAATGAACTATGCCACTTTATAGACATAGGGCGACTTGCAGGGACAGGAGTAGTAGCATAAACTGAAAAGAATGAAAACACACTGTTCTCATATCGCATCCCCCAACTGATGGATAATATTCCTTCACTGTGCAAATAGATTTCGTGCGAAATTATATGAGGGAACATGAATATTGACGGTTATCTGGCCATCATTTTAGGGTAGGGCATGCAAAACATTACAGATCCTTGATGGTAAAGTCTCAGGAGGTACACATCACGTGTCATTAGTTCCTGTATCGGAAATGAAATTAAAAATATTGTAAACCGGAATGTCTGTGCTTCTAATGAACTCTTGGAAGTCTTTGAATCCAGTTTGCAAATTTTAGACTAATCTAAGGGGCTGAATTTCGAGTTTCCCTGTCAGTTACTGTCATAAAAGGCTTTCTGATATTAATTACCCTTCTCATATTGTTATTCTGTATCTCTCCGTTCCCATAGTAAGGCTTATGCAATGTAGTGCTTAATATGTGGTACCCGTGCCGCGTTACTATGGAGCCACCAATAAATTCTACTGTCTACATGAACATCAAGAACAGCAGTCCAATTCTGAATTGTAAAGTGGCAACTTCTGTATTACAGCCATCGGTTGAGAGCGGTTTAAAGAAGGCGGCTGTTCTGCAAAGGATAATTTCATAATGTGTTTTCCATCTCTTTACCGTACGTGGTTTACACGAATCATCAATTTTATACAGCCCTGTATTTTACTTTTCTGTTCTCATTTCTATGACTATAGTGGGTTCAGCAGCACTACGAAAGCAAGAAGAGGGAAAGAAAAGATATAGGACTTGCGAAGCTCGATTAAGTAAATCGATATCTGTTACACCCATTGCTCGCCAATGCATTTTGTTGCCAACCACGACTGCAAATAGTACACGCCACTACACATTCTTCTCTGGAATCGAGTTCTGTAAGCCAGTATTGGATTTCGCTCCTTGCAACTGGTTGCTCACGTTTCCATTAACTTCGGTGAGGCAATGCGGACGCTGTCGGGTATGGCTGAAAGAGCTGTCAGATGACTTTCAAACCGTGAACTCCTGTTGCAAGGCGCAGCGTCCAGAAAGAAGACCGTTACGTGTAAGTCCGTATCGGTCTGACGGCTTTCCCAACTATGTTCACAAACCAGTTTGAGGGGTAACGGAACATCCAGTTCACACAATTCAAAAATTTGTGCCTTGTTTTCCCCAGTCTTTCTTTATTATGTTAAATGAACTGTGCAACTTTTAGTCGTAATCAACCAATCAGACGTAAAATTTGAGCACACCATCAGCGCGAGAAGTCTGTAGAGGTACAATATCAAATATTATGATTTCAGAGCAATACGAGACCAAAATATCGTCGATAATGATCTGTCATTCTCAGTTGCGTGGTTCTAAATCATAGTTTTCGTACTTCTGCACTTCTCTTTGATCTTAGCCTGATTTCACCGAAGACAGACGTTAGGGAACCGAGACTCTCATGTCTACAATATAAATTGTTGCATTAACTCGCAGCAAAGCAGCAAAAATTTCTCTATGAACAGGGAGCCGAAACTGGTGGATCGAATGCAGTCCTGTCATTTGCGCCTCCAGCTCTGTGACGAGTGTAATAAATTTCTCATTGCTGCTATCATTTTGCAGAATTGTCAAGCCTTGTTGTTTAATCTAAGCACTTCGGTAGGTGGTATGTAATTCTAATGACGAAGTGAAACATGATAATGTTCCAAGCCTCGTGATGACTGTGTATCTGGATTGATGATTAATAGTATCATCACCTATTACAGTACTATGGTACTAAATCGCTTTTTCCTGCAACTAAGGATATTTTTCATTTGTTGTTTGCATTTGAAAAGGCTCTTCTGAGGAGAATATTCGACTTTCTGCAGTTAAATGATGAAAAACTAAACACTGATGACAAACGTTTGAAGTTTGCTTTATAGTAAAGACTGTTGTCGGGAAATGGTCTTCATCATTTTATTTTTCGATGCATTTCTTCTGCAGAATATGTTCGGTCATTTGTCTTTGATTTAATCATGCCATTCTTTGTGTAGCATATATGCTACAAACTGTTTTGATTTTTTTGTAGCTCAGGCAGTTAACTGAACTTGCTGTGCCTTAATGAAATTTGTGTTTTACACTGTGTGCTTTCTGTGCGTCAATTGTTTTCGTTTCTGGAATCTCCAGAAATTTTCAGAATTTGATTGGAAGAAGCTATTTACGCAGTATTAGCATGGCTTAGAGAAATAAAGGTAATTCTGTGATGTGTTTTGAAGATGTGTAATGTGCTAATATACCCTACGGATTGTTTATTTCCACACAACAATGCGGCAGCACATTTTTTTCAGTATGTCACTGAGTCTACTTTCAGCAATGACCGGTTCTGTCAAATTTTCAGGAGGAAATACAAAGGGAAGAGTTGAGTGACGAATACGAAGAACAAGAAGAAGAAAAATATGATGACAAATTTGATGCACTTCCATTGAGGATACGCCCAAAAAAACCAGAGCCTATGCCATCACCAACAGCAAGGATTTTCTATGCCATGTTTCCACATGAGATGATGAATATAACCAAGAGAAGTCGTTTCAGACGTACTTTCCCTGAATGTAAGCGTTTCACATTTGCATAGTGCACTAAATGCAGAATATAACAGGTGCAGCAATGAAACGGGCGATTCTGAAGCTTTCACCAGCGATATAAATTTATTCACAGCGATATAAAAGGCATACAACATGAATTTTCAATACTTACAATTTAAAATGCCCATCTCTTGAAAATTGTATAGGTGGCCGCCATTTTCATTCACACGGATTTGAAGTCATTTAAGGAAGTTGAACATCACATCGTACAGGGCTGGCTCTAGAAATCTGTTAACATCCTTCCGAATTAGATCCTTCAGTTGCTGGATGATGTGTGGTGGGTCACACCGGAAGATCTGAGATTTCAAATGACTTCAAAAGAAGAAATCATACACTGGAAGGTTAGGGAATCTTGAAGGCCAGGAAATATTCTCATTCTTCGACATGAGATGACCAGGAAGGATGTTCTGTAGAGTGTCAATGGAATGCCGTAATATACTGCCGGTGACCCCATCTTGTTGGAAGAATGTGTTTGCAGTTACAGTAAGATCAGCAAGCTGTCGCACGAGGAAATAGTTCAACATGTGAACATAACGTTCCTTATTCACGATAACAACATTGCTGCAATCGTCTTCAAAAAAATAAGGCCCTCTGACCACACTACCATTTTATGACTGTGAAGTGAACTGCAGGAATCATTCCACAATTTTCACTTAACGAGTATCTAAAGTTCTGCTTGCTAACGAAGTGAGACATGTAAAAATTGTCATCACTCTTGATCGACTGATCACACAGGACAGAGTGGGGGTACAGACGTGAGTTCTACCCAAGTGGGGGAGCCCTCTCTCCCGCAAACTGATTAAATAAAGAATATGCATAAATATATTATTGATGTTGATTTAAATTTCGGGTCGTGGGATTCTTCCTCTCCAGCTCAGACGGTGTCTTTTTTCCTTCAATTTCTTCTGGTGGTGTGGCGTGGGAGGGGAAGAGGTGTGGGGGGAGTGGGATGTCCTTTGGTGACGGCACTGTGTACTAACTCAGTCGATCCCTGCACATCAAAATGAGCACACACACGAAAATTTTCGAACGTGACAACATCCCCAATGCGCAGCAGCGTAATTACGTAATTAGGATATGTAGTTGCTGCACAAAATAATACTTGCACATTCCAGTCTAACTGCTCAGGACGGACACAGAGTTTCCTGATTTAATTACTTCTTTTCGATGTATTTTATAAGACCACCATCTTCCAAAACAGCAGAGAATGATTGACTTTTGCTGATAAATGAAAGAGAGATCCATCCCTTCAAAGTTAATTTTATAAATAAGCAGCATATTCTCTGCTATGCAATTGACATAGACTTCAATTTTTTATTGTGAGATCGTTGCCGGCAAGCACACACATTCCCACCCACTTCCAGGTGGGGGAGGGGAGATGATGCTGGTGTATTACCCAGGGGGGATGGGTAGTTAATTTTCCGATTTAATTAATTAGTAAATTAATTTGATATCAAAGATGTGCTTGTATCAGCAAGGGAGTTCTCTGAGGGGTGGGGGAGGCAGAGATGTGAGGGGTGGGGGGCTTTCTTAGAAAGACAGATTATCTCCAGGAGGTTGTAAATCAATTAACAGAACAATTAGTTAAGGTGAGGATGAGGGAGTCATAAACTAATCATGTTTGCTTCTGAATGTATGCAACTCACACTAAGAAATTGTCTCAGAACATACTTTGCCCTGCTACTTCGTTCGTGCATTCCCAGCGAAAGTGTTGTCTCTTTGGGAGGTCGTCTGCATTCAGTCTTTGCGCTGCCTGACTTTTGTATGGATGATATTGCAGTTCCTTGTGCAATTATCACCATATACTGAGGTCAAATATGTCAAACTATAGCACATGCCTGTATGCAGAACGCCTGGGAGTTCTGCCTAAGGCTTCGTCCACATTTGCAACATTCTCTGGTGTGCACCAACATTTTGCACTTCTACCCATCTATCGCACCATGTCATCCGTTTTCTCAAAGTTCTGTACCCACACTTTGATACTATGTGCCGCCAGGATTGTGACATGAGCTGCGAGATTGTAATGAGCATAAGACACACACTGTGCGGCCACGCAGCTGTGGTTGTTTTTGTAAAACGCCTTCATGGCAACAGCGCGTTGTTCACCGGTCCACCACATCATCTCGGGTCCTCCGATTTCTAACATAACGTTCTATTTACGGTGTTGCCAAGTCTCTTGTTTCACTGCTGCATCTGTTATCGTTGTTTCGTATAGGAAAAGGAACTGTAGTTTCATAAAGAAATAGCAGAATGCACCATAAACATAGGCACTTCAGGAAGAAAGGTATGCATGTCGTCCAAAGATAACATCACTGCACAACAAGGCTGTCGCATTGTCAGAATAGATTAAATGTTCTGGGTGTTCTGCAGAGACATTTCTTCCAAGGTGCGGATGAGTGGTGCATCATAGGTTGGGAGTGAAAAAGCGTGGCAACTGGAAACGTACTGCAAAGTTTAACTGTGCGGTATAATACGATTCTTGTGGGATAAGAAATCTAAATTGCACATATATTCGCTGTTCATTTTTGGCAGCATGTGGACCAAATGCGATGTCCCGTCCAGACGTAGCGAAAATGGTACACACAACGCGACCGACTTATGATGACACAATCCAAACAATCGAGATCTGACCCGCGGCAGTCGCAGATTCTCCGTCGATGATGACGTTAACACAGTGGTTTTCGTGTGGGCCCATAAACAAGGAGTGCAGCTCTGTCGAGGAATTCAACAATTGGTAGTATGTTCCGGCCGTAGTTTACACAGACTTCCTGTCTAAAAAATAGTGTCCTGTATCTGAGTCACTCTGAAGTGCAGTGCAGCATTCAACACAAATTACTGATAGTATTCGAGGCATAAAAATAAAATAACATTTTGTGGTATATTTATGTATGGTGAACATTAATAAAACCGACGAACGGCAGGGACAGATTCCTGGCTGGAAATGGAGGAAAAGTTCCCTAAGAACATGTGTCTGCAAATGCATCGTCGCAACGGTAGATGGCGCTGACGAATGACAATTGCTCTGACTATGTGTAGTGTGTTGTTCGTTTATTGCAGCCTGTTTGATTGACGCATCGTACTGTAAGCAGCAGAACGGTCCGGTATTCATGTCGGGAAAAAGCCGAGATAGTGTTGGTGTACGGTCAGGCAGATGGAGACGGTCGAGAGGCAGCGCTGCTATACCAAAACAAGTACCTTCACAAACATCAACCACATCACGCAACATTTCAAGCTAGTTTTGGGAGCTTGTGTGATCATGAGTCCTTAGAGATGGTCGAACGTGGGAGGAGGCGGCGGACTGTGCGAACAGCGGAGTTGGAGGACTGGATTGTATAGGATATTGAGACTAACGCTACTACAAGTTCCAGGCAGCCGGCTCCCCAACATGGCGTAAGACAAAGTACGATTATATGTAGTCTGCATGACAGCCCCACTATCAATACCATATGCAGTCCCATGGAGGCCACTTTAAACTGCTGATGTCATGTGGATAGGCTGCATCTCGGTACTGTGTTCTGGGACGATTCGTTGTTGTTGCACATACACCGTCCATTTCGGATCTTCTTTCCTCCATTTTAGGTCAGAAATACGTTCTAGAAGTTTGTCGGTTTCATTAACGTTGTCCCTGTATATTTCAGTTGTCAGTTTCTAAATAAAATGGTTCAAATGGCTCTGAGCACTATGGGACTCAACTGCTGAGGTAATTAGTCCCCTAGAACTTAGAACTAGTTAAACCTAACTAACCTAAGGACATCACAAACATCCATACCCAAGGCAGGATTCGAACCTGCGACCGTAGCGGTCTTGCGGTTCCAGACTGCAGCGCCTTTAACCGCACGGCCACTTCGGCCGGCTTTCTAAATAAAACCAATCAAGGAAATGGCTGTAAACACGTTATTATTAGGATAAAAGTATTTTATTCCTTGTCCTCTGGACTCGCCTCTCTTTCATCTCTTTGATCTTCCCACACAGAATCACGTAAGCACAGGGCACTAGTAACTGATCCCTACAGGGGAGAAGTGTGCCTGAGCTCTCTCTTTCACCTATTTGATCTCCCCACATAGAATCACGTAAGCACAGGGCACTAGTAACTGATTCTTTCAGAGGAGAGAGTGTGCCTCAGCTTTTACAGATAACCTCAACAATGCTTTCTTTTCTCCGTGAGCCTTGCGGAGAACACTGTTTCGGCCTGCGAAAGAAAACCCTCTCACACATGTTCGTTATATTGGGAGGGCGCGGTTTCACGTCTGCTGCTCACATGATCGAAAATTTTCTGCATTTTTCCTTTGAGGGCACACTGGCTCCCACACCGGTGTTCCCATGCGAAATGAGAAGCGATGTTTTGATTGGCGTGCCGGCTGTGACTTCAAAGCACACACTGGAGGGAGCATGTATAATGCCATGACAGGAGGCGGGTTGGTCAGAGGGGATCTGCTCGTCTGTTGGAGGGAGGCAGTATCGGGCATTAAAAAAAATGCGAAGGCATGTGTGACCCGTTTATTAACATTTCTCAAGACGATAGTCAACACCTACATCGTAGTGCCCAAGCCACCTGACGGTGTTCGGCAAAGGGTACCACTAACTGATCCCCCGCTTCCCAGATCCACTCGATGCATGGGGTAAATGGTAGCAGGTAGGCCTCTGTATCAAGTATAATTTCTCAATTTTTCTCTTCATGGTCATTCCGTAATTATTGTTCGACTCGGCCCAGAAAGTGCTCTCCGTGATGCTCAATGCCTCTCTTATAGCGTCTGCCGCTTAAGACACTTTTTTTATTTGTAACAAAAGTTAATATGATTCTGTGTTGTATATGCATATTCAATAAAGAAAGCGTGCTTTTCACTTCACATAACAGAAACGACTAGACATTACAAGTACTATACAACATAGAACCGTCAGTTCACGTTACGTAGCGACATTACAACAGGCTGCCATTCCTCAATTCAGACGCCTAACTGAAAGATTTTTGAGTAGAGTTCAAGCCGTCATGAGTGTGAAAGGTGGTCACACGCCGTATTAATGTCACCTAACAGGGGTCCAGGTCCTTTTCGTCCGCTGGTGTACATATATATGATTCAGATTACTCAAGAAAGGGTGCTTGTAAGACTTGATAGTTCGATGTTCATTTTTTTTATTTTTCTTTAAGTTGGCCATTGATTCTGCTGTTGCGTGCATACACAAATTCTGAGTCACAGATGCACTACTGGCCATTAAAATTACTACACCAAGAATAAATGCAGGTGATAAACTGGTATTCATTGGACAAATATATTATACTAGAACTGACATGTGATTACATTTTCACGAAATTTCTGTGCATAGATCCTGAGAAATCAGTACCCAGATCAACCACCTCTGCCCGTAATAACGTCCTTGATACGCCTGAGCGTTAAGTCAAACAGAGGGTGGGTGACGTGTTCAGGTACAGCTGCCCATGCAGCTTCAACACGATACCACAATTCATCAAGAATAGTGACTGGCGTATTGTTACTAGCCAGTTGCTCGGCCACCATTGACCAGACGTTTTCAATTGGTGAGAGATCTGGAGTATGTGCTGGCCAGGGCAGCAGTCGAAAATTTTCTGTATCCAGAAAGGACCGTACAGGACCTACAACACGCGGTCGTGCATTATCCTACTGAAATGTGGGGTTTCGCAGGTATCGAATGAAGGGTAGAGCCACGGGTCGTAACACATCTGAAATGTAACGTCCACTGTTCAAAGTGCCGTCAATGCGAACAAGAGGTGACCGAGACGCGTAACCAAAGGTACCCCATACCATCATGCCTGGTGATACGCCAGTATGGTGATGACGAATACACGCTTCCAATGTGCGTTCACCGCGATGTCGCCAAACACGGATGCGACCATCATGATACTGTAAACAGAACCCAGATTCATCCGAAAAAATGACGTTTTGCCATTCGTGCACCCAGGTTCGTCGTTGAGTACACCATCGCAGCGTCAAGGGTAACCGCAGCCATGGTCTCCGAGCTGATAGTCCATGCTGCTGCAAACGTTGTCGAACTGTTCGTGTAGATGGTTGTTGTCTTGCAAACGTCCCCATCTGTTAACTCAGATGACGATCCGTTATAGCCATGCGGGTAAGATGCCTGTCATCTCGAATGCTAGTGATACGAGGCCGTTGGGATCCAGCACGGCGTTCCGTATTACCCTCCTGAACCCACCGATTCCATATTCTGCTAACAGTCATTGGTTCTCGACCAACGCGAGCAGCAATGTCGCGATACGATAAACCGCAATCGCGATAGGCTACAATCCGACCTATAACAAAGTCGGAAACGTGATGGTACGCATTTCTCCTCCTTACACGAGGCATCACGACAACGTTTCACCAGGAAACGCCGGCCAGCTGCTGTTTGTGTATGAGAAATCGCTTGGAAACATTCCTCGTGTCAGCACGTTGTAGGTGTCGCCACCGGCGCCAACCTTGTGTGAATGCTCTGTAAAGCTAATCATTTGCATATCACGGCATCTTCTTCCTGTCGGTTAAATTTCGCGTCTGTAGCACGTCGTCTTCGTGGTGTAGCAATTTTAACGGCCAGTAGTGTATTACTATGGCGAGTGGTAGCGAGCGCACAGTTGTTCAGAGTAGTCCGATGCAGGCTGGCGTACGCAGAAGCCACGCGTCAAGGGAGGTCGCAGCCTGCCCTGATTGTGCTAGTGGCGCCAGCGGAGATTTTTGTATTAATCGACGATTTTTGGTTATTTGCCTTTTCACTGCACGTAGTTGCTGCTTCCTTGCGCACTGGAGTGATTGAGTCAGATTTGTGTATGCGTACATTGTAAGTAATATTCGTGTCTTTGTTGTGACCAGATAAGTGATTATTGATTGAAGACACTGTGGAATAATTAATGTTTTGGTTAATATAATTGTCCAAAGAAAAGAAAGGTCTGAGTAAAGTATGAATCGTCAATTTTCAGCTTATGGTTAGTTAAAAGCTTTTATTGATTCCTTCCAATTTTTACACCGCATTAGACATGTTGACTAAACACCTTCTGATCATTTAATTTCTACAAAAAAGTTGCATCAGTACCTGTGACCACGCATTGTAATCTGCATGGATCGCAGTATTTCTTTTGAATTATATTAGCATTTTGCTCGATGCAGAATATTCATGCAATTGCAGCGGCATGACGAGGTGAGTTGTGCAGGAGCATAGGAGCACTACAATATAACTGTTAGGAAATGTTAGAGAATATTTCAAAAATCGCACTCAGATACAGGAGAATTCATTTTCCATGAGAGTGATTAATTTCTCTTTTTTGTTCTCTACCAGAATACTGACATGTCCGATAGTAGGAAGTCCCAGAAAATGGTTGAAACTCAGATGGCGGAATAAGGGTTGTCATTATGCAAGTTGTACGCCTTGTAATGGGCCACCCTTTCCCAACATAACCTCTTTTTTTATAGAAGTAGATGATACCAGGATTTATTTCGAATCTCGTATAGGTGAAAAATATCTCTGCTGTTTCGCTGAAAGAATTTCATTTGATTTTGTATACAATTATATTTCAGGCTAAAATGTATAAAAAGAAATTAATGTGCTACAATTGACATGTACTAACGAACAGAATTACTCTTCATTTGGAAATATTTTAAACCACGACATGTCTGGCATACTTACAATTCATATTATTAATTGCGCAATCTGACACTATCCTTTCACATTACGCTGATACAATAGCTCCCTACTTAGCAATCATATACAACCGCTCGCTCGTCGATAGATCCGTACCTACAGATTGAAAAATTGCGCAGGTCGCACCAGTGTTTAACAAGGGTAGTAGGAGTAATCCATCGAACTACAGACTTATATAATTGACGTCGGTTTGCGAAGGGAACGATCTATTGATACGCAATCAGCATGGTTTCAGAAAACATCGTTCTTGTACAACGCAGCTAGCACTTTATTCGCACGATATAATGGCCGCTATCGACAGGGGATGTCAAGTTGATTCCGTATTTCTAGATTTCCGGAAAGCTTTTGACACCGTTCCTCACAAGCGACTTCTAATCAAGCTGCAGGCCTATGGGGTATCGTCTCAGTTGTGCGACTGGATTCGTGGTTTCCTGTCAGGAAGGTCGCAGTTCGTAGTAATAGACGGCAAATCATCGAGTAAAACTGAAGTGATATCACGTGTTCCCCAGGGAAGCGTCCTGGGACCTCTGCTGTTCCTCATCTATATAAATAACCTGGGTGACAATCTGAGCAGTTCTGTTAGGTTGTTCGCAGATGATGCTGTAATTTACCGTCTAGTAAGGTCCAACTTCAGTTGGAAAGACCACATAGATAATATTGTGGGGAAGGCGAGCCAAAGGTTGCGTTTCATTGGCAGGACACTTAGAAGATGCGACGAGTCCACTAAAGAGGCAGCTTACACTACACTTGTTCGTCCTCTGTTAGAATATTCTTGCGCGGTGTGGGATCCTTACCAGGTGGGATTGACGGAGGACATCGAAAGGGTCCAAAAAAGGGCAGCTCGTTTTGTATTATTACGTAATAGGGGAGAGAGTGTGGCAGATATGATACGCGAGTTGGGATGGAAGTCATTAAAGCAAAGACGTTATTCGTCGCGGCGAGATCTATTTACGAAATGTCAGTCACCAACTTTCTCTTCCGAATGCGGAAATATTTTGTTGAGCCCAACCTACATAGGTAGGAATGATCATCAAAATAAAACAAGAGAAATCAGAGCTGGAATAGAAAGGTTTAGGTGTTCGTTCTTCCCGCGCGCTGTTCGGGACTGGAATGGTAGAGAGATAGTATGATTGTGGTTCGATGAACCCTCTGCCAAGAACTTAGATGTGAATTGCAGAGTAATCATGTAGATGTAGATGTAGATGTATTTATTAAATTTATTTCTGGATTCATTTATAAAATAGTGATATAACTTGCTCATGATTCTTCTTTTGTCAAGAAAGTTTGTAAACTCTTGTGCTTTGCATATTGTACCTCTGAATGTAGGCAGTAGTGGGTATGGCTCTGATGGAGACTATCAACGTAATTTGGAATATTAAGTGGAAATTGTAAGGACGGTGTGATACTGAAAAATGTGACAAAGAATAAAATTCAAGAATAATACAGGCAAATCTTCATCAGTTATTTAGTCATCAGGGACCCACTACGTCAAATCAAAATTTCACCCGCAAGAATGTACCCTTAGACGCAAGAACTGGAGCCAACAACAAGAGAAAATGAAGATAAGAGAAAAGTTTTGTTTATCTTACGCCTCACGGAGCTTTCAAAACTTGTGAAGGGATAGAGAATTTTAATAGTGATGTGTGCGTCGGTAAGATTACAGCCTAAATATAATATTTTATGATAACGATAAAAAAGTTTCACTAGATAGCCTAGCAATTTTTAGACAAAAACTATAGTTAACGATAATACTGTCAGGGAGAGAGCTTTGCACATTTCCCTACGTCTATTGACATAATAATAATTTTTGATAGTAAAACTTTCAGACTTATCTCCATTGTTGTTATGGCGCCATCAATTGACGTAACCCACGAAATGTAGTGGCTATCCTACATAATTTTTTTTTGTTCTGTTTTTTGCGTTCTCTTACATGTTTCTTGTTTCTGTTACTAAACTTCCATTGTCTCTTATCACATAATCTCCACTTGAGAGAGCGGAACCCAGTAAATTTGGTGCTTGTGTGTACAGGATATACGTGAAATGTACTACAGATATTACTTTGTCGAAGAAATGTATCCCTGCTGTCCTAGAAAACTAACAATTTCACAGTTCTCCGTTCTTATTCGATTTTAATATCATTTTGTGTTACATGACATCCGACTCGGATTGTATATATGATATGTATGTATGTATGTATGTATGTGTGTATGTATGATAATCTAGAAAAGTAAAGATTCGGAAGTACAAACGACATGTCGAGAACAACTGTCTGCCGTATCACAAGATATCGTTTCCATTCAGCGATTTAAGTTCCGTGTGTATAGATAGTTAAATTTATTTCCTCATTTTTAGTCGATATATAAATGGCGCTTGTTACAAGGGAAGATAAGGTAGTTTTAGCGAAAGACAGACTGCATTCCTCTCGTATAACTCTAGTTTTAAAATTGTACGAGTTTATTTTCTGCGAGCTACACCCTTGTTCACCGCCGCTAGTCGACAGCAACCAATGAATCGCTGTGTCTGCTCGTGCTATGTAGACATTCTACAGAA
Source organism: Schistocerca serialis cubense (assembly GCF_023864345.2). NCBI lineage: Eukaryota > Metazoa > Arthropoda > Insecta > Orthoptera > Acrididae > Schistocerca > Schistocerca serialis. Next base: position 149,810,591 of record NC_064638.1, on the reverse strand, counting down.
TTTCGTATAGCCCCTGACTTCCATTATTAAGCGGTGTTGGCCATTCTGAAATGTACTCATACATCGCCGGCCACACCACGCGACCTCTGGCCATTGTGTCTGGGCTTTAGTATTTCACTGCCTGTCAGCACCTGGGGTAGGACTACACATCAAAAGGAAAGCGGCCACCGTCTCTAAGAGTGCCGCATTGTTGTCCCTGTATAGCGACAAGGAATGATTCCTACACCAATATTTCCGGCTATTCTGTAGGGTCGCCGCTTATTTCATCTGTGGAACAAAGATTCAGATGTAAACATTCTGTGGACACTATTTACGGCGGCTCTCAGACAACCAGCAACAGGTGACTCACGCCGGCTCCATCTTTTGTCTAAAGGTTCTCCAGGTCGCTGGGAAAATAATGTTTCATGTTGTGTTCAGAGAAGACGGAAGTGGTTGTCCATTGTTTCTCTATTGGGGTCACAGCATCACAGTGAATACAGAATTTAAGGTTGCCCGCGCCATACTTCGAATTACAGAACTGAAGAGAGAAATTAAATTAAAGTAATGAAGGCAAAAACGGTAGGTACTGCATGGCTTATTTGTATGAATTGTTGAGTAAATCACGCGAAAGAGTAAATGTATTGATTTATTTACTTATAAATGTATTGATTTATTTACTTACGCTTGTCCAATACATAACACAACATGAACAGTAATATTATTAAGTGAACCGGTAATTTACGGTCTTAAGACAAACTTAGTTAACATAACCAGTCAACACATTAAATAATATTAAATAATAATATAATATGTCACGATAATGAAAATTGTGTTCACCGAGGTTTTCAGGTGTTCGAAATTAGTTCACGTAATAGCAGCCTGAATAGCCTCATTATTAGTTGTAACCAAGTCGTCCAAGATGCACCATTCATTTAACTTCTGCAGGTTAGCAAGTTGGGGGATCTTGTTATTAGCCACATTTGCAGCGTTCATAAGTACTAACGGAGCCACATTTCTTCAATTTTGCGGTATTCGCCAATCCTTAGGTGATTCAGACATCCCAAGTCATGTAATAAAGTTAGAAATTTTCAAGAAATTTTTCCTTCATGTTATTCCTGGAGCCACAACCATACTTGGCGTTCATTAGATGGTAACGTGGTTGCTTTGGATAACTGTACAAGGTCTTTCTTGATTTGTCTCAGCGACTGATAAATATTTCCCAGCAAAGGCTGTCTGGGATGACTCTCTAGCTTTTGTTTTTCAACCTCTGCAGCTGGTGTTCTCATTACTTATTGCGGGAGGTAGGCCCCAACGTGCAGATAAAACTGTTTTTATTAGAACCAGCCTTGCCAAAAAAAAATGGTTCAGATGGCTCTGAGCACTATGGGACTTAACTTCTGAGGTAACCGAGCGAGGTGGCGCAGTGGTTAGACACCGGACTCGCATTCGGGAGGACGACGGTTCAATCCCGCGTTCGGCCATCCTGATTTAGGTTTTCCGTGATTTCCCTAAATCGCTCCAGGCAAATGCCGGGATGGTTCCTTTGAAAGGGCACGGCCGACTTCCTTCCCTAAATCCGATGAGACCGATGACCTCGCTGTCTGGTCTCCTTCGCCAAAACCAACCAACCAACTTCTGAGGTCATCAGTTCCCTAGAACTTAGAACTACTTAAACCTAACTAGCCTAAGGACATCACACACACCCATGCCCAAGCAGGATTCGAACCTGCAACCGTAGCGGTCGTGCGGTTCCAGACTGCAGCGCCTAGAACCGCTCGGCCACATCGGTCGGCCGGAGGCAAATAGGCGAAGAACTGGAGAGGTCTTTATTTTTAATCAGTAATCCGTGGATTGGATTTCAAGTTTCTCCTATGAGTGATCGTGGTCGTGCTGCTTGTGGATGATTTCAAACTATTTGCTATATACTTTACTAATTATGCGTCGTCTGGAAAGCAGCCATAAAAATTTCCTTATTTTGAGAAACTACGGAAAGCTGCCCATCATTCGCGACCGTATTGATAAACTTTTTTCGCTTCTAGTCAGCGGACCGGAAAGAGGACAAACCTATTGTGAATATTGTAGATACTAATTCAACTAAAAGTAAAATGTGATATTAGAGGATGACGTTAAAAGAAAGTGAATAGGGAATGTTTTTCATGATAATGGGATTTAATCGAATAGCCCAAAAATATCACCTGTGAAAAATTCTTGAGAAATGGCCGAAAAAGGAAATACGTTAAGACATCTAAAGCAATTTAATTTAGCAGAGTTGAAAGTAAATTGGTGCGTAACGTCCCACTGGTAACGAGGTTATTTCACACGAGTACTAGTTCAATGGGTAGGCAATGGAATGAAATTCATGCCGTGCTTTGGTGTAAGGATCATTCGAGAACTCGAGTTTGGTGATAGCACGAATAAACTGATCCTAAATTATGGTTACCGGGGAGGGCATTAACCTAAAATGGCTCTGAGCACTATGGGACTTAACATCTATGGTCATCAGTCCCCTAGAACTTAGAACTACTTAAACCTAACTAACCTAAGGACAGCACACAACACCCAGCCATCACGAGGCAGAGAAAATCCCTGACCCCGCCGGGAATCGAACCCGGGAAGGCATTAACCTAGTTATGTACCGAACAGTAGAGGGAAAGAACTAGAAGAGACGAAAAATATAAAATAAAACGAAAGATTAATAAAGAAGTTACATGCAGAAAATGGGTAAACACATGACATTTGGCAAAAAAATAAAAATAAATGGAAAACTGTGCTAAAAATTTACGTTATTTTTGGTTCAGATTATTCCTTTCTAGCACTACTGTGGGAGTCGGTCGCTCTACCAACGCAACTGAAAAGACTCCATCGAGCGACCACTTACATCCAAATTATAAACGAATGATGTATCAAAGGAATACCAGGAATAGCACGCTAGGCAGTAAAAGCTTAACTCGTCAGCATGCAGTTTTGACTTTGGCGGGAAGGGGTTACAAAGCCTTTAACCCTAACTTCTGGACGTATACGGTTTGTAGAGTGTTATGATTTTGCACCGACAACTAAATCCACGTGCTTGTTACCCACAATAATGAATTCTTTTTTGCCACTGTCGAAAGCTAAGTGCGAAATATGGAACACATCTTTCTAGTATTCATTGTTTTTAATGCACGAGGCGCACCATTAGAAGTAATTTGGTTCGGAGAGGAGGACAAAGCAGTATCGGAAAACGAGATCAGTAGGACCACCAGTCAGTAATTGTCTATCGTAATATGCTTCTTTTGCACGTCCATTTCATACTACAGGTATCAAAGAGTCAAATACCAGGCAAAATTGTAAAGCAACCACGAATTGCTGTACAAAGGCGAAGATAACGAAGCGACGTCTCATTTCGGAACAGTGACTATAGGCCTATGACTAGTGACAAGGATCTGACTGCTGGTGCCTTTTACAATCAGTGCAACAGAAGGCATGACCAGGCAAATATAGAGCACCACAAAAACCATGTGATGCTTTTTTTGTAAATGATTAACGTGTGACATAATCAGTACTGCAGAGAGACAATGTGAAAAGAAATTCTTCTCATAAGGTAGTAAGACCCCTTGTGCAATATTTACTGTCGAAACAACAGAGTTTTAAGTACCTATCGTAATAAAAAGTTCAAATGTAATTTTTGTTTACATGAAATGGCTCTGAGCACTATGTGACTTATCATCAGAGGTCATCAGTCCCCTAGAACTTAGAACTACTCAAACCTAACTAACCTAAGGACATCACACACATCCATGGCCGAGGCAGGATTCCAACCTGCGACCGTAGCGGTCGAGCGGTTCCAAACTGAAGCGCCTAGAAACGCTCGGTCACCGCGGCCGGCGTGTTTAAGTCTTACCATGGTATATCTGTCATGAACTGGAAATGGAACAATTGTGATTGTGTATACCGTATTCTCCATCCGAACAGGGATTGTAAGACCCAACGGGACCGACGACCGCCGTGTAATCCTCAGCCGATAACGTCACTGGATGCAGCTATGGAAAGGCATGTGGTCAGCACACCGTTATCCCGGCAGTTGTCATCTATCGTGAACAGAGCTGTTGATTCTCAATCAAGTAGCTCCTCATTTAGCATCACGAGAGCTGCCAACAGCGCTCGGTAGACCCGGACGGTCCCCCATCCAAGTGCTAGCCCAGTCCGAAAGCTCGTAACTCAGTGATCTGATGGGAACCAGTGTTACCACTGCAGCAAGGCCATTGACCAGTTGTTTATACTCATTACTAAATTTATGCCTGCGCCACATTTTTCTGTCTGCATGTGAAGGCTAATCTCAGGAAGTACTGTAGAGATTTTGATACGATCTCCAGTAATAGACTGATTTACGAGGAACAGTGCCGTATATAATTATATTAATGATCAGTGTGTAATAAAAATACTATTATATTTAATTGGCGTTTGTAGTGACGTCTCGTGGCAATGATGAGGGCTAATTGTTGGTCGTTTAGAGGGGAGGCGGTACCTGGTGAAAAAGCAGTAAGTAAACAGCTGCCATAACTACAATGACCAACGAAACTTTACCAGAATCTAAACATATTAATACGTATTACTACATTAAAAGCTTCCGCCGTATTTTTCTATCTGTTGGTGAAAGCTAATCTCAGAAATTATTATGGAGCTTTTGATACGTTTTTCACTGACAGATTCAGAATGAAGGTTTGTGTGTGTAGTTTATAAATATTTCATGCAACTTGGCTGAACTATGACGAATTAAATCCCCAACCGCTATTATCTGTCTATATGTAAATGCTGATCTGGGAAATATTGTAGGGATTTTGATACGGTTTTCATTAATAGATGTAGTGGTTCACGAGGAATTTTTCTGTATATAATTTATTACTGCCTCGTCAGAGAAGTTTTCGTGACGTAACTGCCCGTGCGAAGTCACTAGTTAAAACCGTAATGCGGCATGTGTGTAATGTGTTAAATATAACGGAGCATGATATTTTCTGTAAATTATGCAAAACCTGGAGGATATCGTTAGGAAGAAAGAGCATTGGCAAAAGATCTGTAAGCATTTTTTTCACACTTTAAGTAGAGGAATTTTCGAGAAACAACCTGCTCATTTTGTCTAAAGGAATGATTAATTGGAAATAACGCGGTACTTTCTGGCATTTGCGGGATCGGAATTGACACTGTACTTAACACGTAACAGGAAATTATTTTACATTCGTTAATTAGTAGGGAACTTACATATTGACAAAGAAACCAATAGTTAAATAACTACTGCTGGAACCAGTTACCTTTCATTTTGTTACGTTGGTAAATTGCAGTAGATTTCAAGCTTCAAGCAGTCGTAGAACGCATACTGTAATGGAGTAAAGCCCTGCTGTGAAAGGAGCACAAGATATTGATTCCACGCACTAAAGGCAAGTCTATTAAGTCGTAACAAGCTGTTATGTTCCACACGGTAACAATATCGACTAAAGGATCTCTCTTATCTGAGAGCCTTGAGAGGACCAGTGTTTTATGAGATTTCGACGTAGCTTTAAAATGACATTTCACCGCAAATTAAACTTGCGTATCATGCTAAGAAATGAGAAATGGACAAAGGAAAAATAATGACAGTTACTGTTAAATGAAGTAACCCATATCGAAAAGCTAAAACCAAATGAAAAGGATTACAAAACATGGAAATGTGTCTCTTCTGCCACTCGTCAAGAGCGTTTACCTCTGATTCAGTGCACAGAGTTGGAGTTTCAGGGAACTGATTAAATACGGAAGAGTGGCGCAGTATGCGCACATGCGCACTTTTGGACATGCTGCATAATTTTCTTACCATGGCACTTTCTGCCGGGAGTCAGCATAATTTAATTCATAATAATGTAGTGTCATGCAGGATCACACTATTAGACACAACATGGACTTTTCCTATTATGGACGTATGTAAAACATCTGTGATCATCAAAACAATTTCATTATGCAGAGAAGTGGAAAACAATATAATGCTTGATATTTTATTTTAGTATATAAGCTTATTTCGGCTTTATTGCCTTCATCAGAAAATCTGCAAACAATAGCACTTACATAATACGTAATCCATAAATTTTTTTTACATTTGACGTTGTACTCCCGTTCTTAGGTTGTAGATGGATGTATGTATACTTTGAGATAAACATTATTGCTGTCTGTACTTGTTGGCTGCAGTATCGTATATCACGAATATTTTGGAAGAATTTGAAATATACATACTCTCCAAGGATTATCCCTGTGATATACTAAATGGACAAATCAATTTCAGGCACACACAATTGTTAGGAAATTTTATTGAAGTTTCGTGTAGCGGTAGGGGATAACCAAAACATCAGCAATTACAAACGCAACAGTAAGGGTTCTGTAGACACACGATCCACGGCAACATAAATGTCTTTGAGTAAACAGCTGTCTGTCAAAATTGAATTTCTACAACTGTCAGATAGTGAAAAAGTATTACGATACACGTACAAAAGCAAATTATGGAACAACTCTATAATGTCGCTGAAAATAATATTACAACTAACAACTGTTGTTGTTGTTGTGGTCTTCAGTTCTGAGACTGGTTTGATGCAGTTCTCCATGCTACTCTATCCTGTGCAAGCTGCTTCATCTCCCAGTACCTACTGCAACCTACATCCTTCTGAATCTGCTTGGTGTATTTATCTCTTGGTCTGCCTCCACGATTTTTACCCCCCCCCCCCCCACCCCCACATGCTGCCCTCCAATGCTAAATTGGTGATCCCTTGATGCCTCAGAACCTGTCCTACCAATCGATCCCTTCTTCTAGTCAAGTTGTGCCACAAACTATTCTTCTCCCCAATTCTATTCAATACCTCCTCATTAGTTATGTGATCTGCCCATATAATTTTCAGCGTTCTTCTGTAGCACCACATTTCCAAAGCTTCTATTCTCTTATTGTCCAAACTATTTACCGTCCATGTTTCTCTTCCATACATGGCTACACTCCATACAAATACTTTCAGAAATGACTTCCTGACACTTAAATCTATACTCGATGTTAACAAATTTCTCTTCTTCAGAAACGCTTTCCTTGTTATTGCCAGTCCACATTTTATATCCTCTCTACTTCGACCATCATCAGTTATTTTGCTCCCCAAATAGCAAAACTCCTTTACTACCTTAAGTGTCTCATTTCCTAATCTAATACCCTCAGCATCTCCCGACTTAGTTCTACTACATTCCATTATCCTCGTTTTCCTTTTGTTGATGTTCATCTTATATCCTCCTTTCAAGACGCTATCCATTCCGTTCAACTGCTCTTCCAAGTCCTTTGCTGTCTCTGACAGAATTACAATGTCATCTGCGAACCTCAAAGTTTTTATTGCTTCTCCATGGATTTTAATACCTACTTCAAATTTTTCTTTTGTTTCCTTCACTGCTTGCTCAATATACGGATTGAATAACATCGGGGAGAGGCTACAACCCTGTCTCAATCCCTTCTCAACCACTGCTTCCCTTTCATACCCCTCAACTCTTATAACTGCCATTTGGTTTCTGTACAAATTGTAAATAGCCTTTCGCTCTCTGTATTTTACCCCTGCCACCTTCAGAATCTGAAAGAGAGTGTTCCAGTCAACATTGTCAAAAGCTTTTTCTAAGTCTACAAATGCTAGAAACGTAGGTTTGCCTTTCATTAATCTAGCTTCCAAGATAAGTCGTAGGGTCAGTATTGCCTCACGTGTTCCACTATTTCTACGGAATCCAAACTGATCATCCCCGAGGTCGGCTTCTAGTAGTTTTTCCATTCGTCTGTAAAGAATTTGCGTTAGTATTTTGCAGCCGTGACTTATTAAACTGATAGTTCTGTAATTTTCACATCTGTCAACACGTGCTTTCTCTGGGATTGGAATTATTATATTCTTCTTGAAGTCTGAGGGTATTTCGCCTGTCTCATACATCTTGCCCAACAGATGGTAGAGTTTTGTCAGGGCTGGCTCTCCGAAGGCTGTCAGTAGTTCTAATGGAATGTTATCTACTCCCGGGGCCTTGTTTCGACTCAGGTCTTTCAGTGCTCTGTCAAACTATTCACGCAGTATCATATCTCCCATATCATCTTCATCTACATCCTCTTCCATTTCCATAATATTGTCCTCAAGAACATCGCCCTTATATACACCATCTATATATCCCATCCACCTTTCTCCGTTCCCTTCTTTGCTTAGAACTGGATTTCCATCTCAGCTCTTGATATTAATACAAGTGGTTCTCTTTTCTCCAAAGGTCTCTTTAATTTTTCTGTAGGCAGTATCTATCTTACCCCTAGTGAGTTAAGCCTCTACAGCCTTACATTCGTCCTCTAGCCATCCCTGCTTAACCATTTTGCACTTCCTGTCGATCTCATTTTTGAGACGTTTGTATTCCTTTTTGCCTGCTTCATTACCTTGCATGGGGGCTTAATTATTAAGTTTGAAAATAATTTTTATTTTTCGTGGCTGTATGTCCGATTACGCTGTGTCTCGTAAACGGTTGGCCCTGACTACTATTTGTACGCAATCTGACTGCATGGAACAACAACAAAGAATGAAATGAAAATTTTCGTTAATACAATTAATTAATTAAGTCCCCAGCAACTATAAAACCTATGAATCCAACAAAGCACAAGTGTAGCTGTTCTGTGTGTGGAAGTGTGATTCAACGTACACATCTGGCACGGTTCTTCTTCAATAAGACAAGAAATTTTAAATATCATTTATACTGAAGTAATTAAAAAAAATTGAAATACTATAATTGCGTAAGGAAAGTAGAATTACACTCTAATACAAGAACACAAGCCAGATGCTTTGTTGACTGAACCTGTAATGCTGCATTATTTAAGACATTGAGATAATAAAAAGAAAAGGAAAATTTTTTTTCTTTTACCTTCATATATTGACCAAAATCACTCTAATCATTACAATATATCTCCACACCGACTCGTTACTATCACATCTCAACAAGAACTTTTCAGTATCACATCTCAGCAAGCACTCTTCACTACGACATCTCAGCACAGACTTTTCACTAGCACATCTCAACAAGCACTCTACTACGAGTTCTCCCCAAGCACTGACTACTACGAGTTCTCCCCAAGCACTGCCAGTGGAGGCGGCTGAATAATACTCTTTGGCGCAATCTCTGGCGCTGTGGCTCAGTGTAGCCACCTTTCATATGCCCCTCCTTCACGGGCCAGAATTTGATGGTATTTTTGCCAGCATTGGTGATGAAAATACCACCAAATTCGTCCAAAAAATACAGACAAAAATAAAAGATAATATTAATACGTAAATATCACATAATTAGTTAAAATTTTGGCTTTGCACTGACCTTTCAATAACCTAATATATAAAATACAGTAAGCAATACAACTTCTTTTCATACATGTGACTTTACGTAATAGTTTACACAATACACAAAAATCAGTTTATACAAATGTTCACATAAAATGCTTTCAATGATTTGTTCCAGCAGTAGCACCCAGCAATGTTGAACAGGTGCAGAAACCAACAAGTGACATTATTTCAGTACAAGCAGTCCATCAGTGGCACCCAGCAATGTTGAGTAGGTGCAGACACCAACAAGTGACATTATGTCAGTAGAAACAGTTCCATCTGTGGCACCTGGCAATGTTGTGCAGGTACACACAGCAACAAGTGACATTATTTCAGTAGAAGCAGTTCCATTAGTGGCACCCAGCAATGTTGAACAGGTGCAGACACCAACAAATGACATCATTTCAGTAGAAGCAGTTCCATCAGTGGCACCCAGCAATGTTGAGTAGGTGCAGACAGCAAGACGTAACATCATTTCAGTAGAAACAGTTCTAACAGTGGCACCCAGTAGTGTTGAACAGGTGCAGACACCAACAAGTGACGTTATTCCAGTAGAATCAGTCCATTAGTGGCACCCAGCAATGTTGAGCAGGTGCAGACAGCAACAAGTGACATTATTTCAGTAGAAGCAGTTCCATCTGTGGCACCCAGCAATGTTGAAGAGGTACACACAGCAACAAGTGACATTGTTATCAATGGAGAGACGTCTACAGACGTTAAAGTAACCTCTGGCGTGCCACAGGGGAGTGTTATGGGACCATTGCTTTTCACAATATATATAAATGACCTAGTAGATAGTGTCGGAAGTTCCATGCGGCTTTTCGCGGATGATGCTGTAGTATACAGAGAAGTTGCTGCATTAGAAAATTGTAGCGAAATACAGGAAGATCTGCAGCGGATAGGCACTTGGTGCAGGGAGTGGCAACTGACCCTTAACATAGACAAATGTAATGTATTGCGAATACATAGAAAGAAGGATCCTTTATTGTATGATTATATGATAGCGGGACAAACACTGGTAGCAGTTACTTCTGTAAAATATCTGGGAGTGTGCGTACGGAACGACTTGAAGTGGAATGATCATATAAAATTAATTGTTGGTAAGGCGGGTACCAGGTTGAGATTCATTGGGAGAGTGCTTAGAAAATGTAGTCCATCAACAAAGGAGGTGGCTTACAAAACACTCGTTCGACCTATACTTGAGTATTGCTCATCAGTGTGGGATCCATACCAGGTCGGGTTGACGGAGGAGATAGAGAAGATCCAAAGAAGAGCGGCGCGTTTTGTCACCGGGTTATTTGGTAACCGTGATAGCGTTACGGAGATGTTTAATAAACTCAAGTGGCAGACTCTGCAAGAGAGGCGCTCTGCATCGCGGTGTAGCTTGCTCGCCAGGTTTCGAGAGGGTGCGTTTCTGGATGAGGTATCGAATATATTGCTTCCCCCTACTTATACCTCCCGAGGAGATCACGAATGTAAAATTAGAGAGATTAGAGCGCGCACGGAGGCTTTCAGACAGTCGTTCTTCCCGCGAACCATACGCGACTGGAACAGGAAAGGGAGGTAATGACAGTGGCACGTAAAGTGCCCTCCGCCACACACCGTTGGGTGACTTGTGGAGTATCAATGTAGATGTAGATGTAGATGTATTTCAGTAGAAGCAGTTCCATCTGTGGCACCCAGCAATGTTGAACAAGTACACACAGCAGTCCATAATATTCACTATCACTGATCACACTGTTCATCAGAGTTTATAAGCAGAAATTAAACATGTCCTAGTGGCACCAATCATGTAGAAAAAGTACAAGTAACAGTCCATAATATTCACTATCCTAATCACGCAGTTCATCAGCAGAAACTAAACGTTTCTAAGTGTCACACATCAATGTTGAACAAGTGCAGGTAACAGCTCATAATATTCACCATCACTAATCAGACAGTTCAGGCATGAACAATAGTTTGTATGCACATACAAATGCTTTTACACACTAAACATATAAATTCTAATACACACACAAATGATATGAGATAATTGTCATATTAACTATTACAAATACACAAATATCAGTAAACCTATAATATTTATAGGTGTCAGTGCAAGCCACTATAAACAAATAAAATAATATTTAGGAGATAGGTGGGTAGGATTAGGAAAGGAAAACACACAAAACACACTCACTCATCTTTCATCCACATTAAGTACTACTGTGTAATTGAATAGTGTTAACTGTGTAAATGCAATTCTGTCAAAATTTCATGTTCATCATGTGTATCAACTAGTAGTGGCAGCAATGTATAACAGTCAGTAATAGTTAAGTCAACGTCATAGTCATCATGTCAAGACCAATGTTTGCCAAGCCAGATCAAATGTACTGTTGCTGAACAACTGTCAGTGTGCCAAGATATGCAAATACTTCCTCTCTCCAAAAAAAAAGTATATACTGCTTAGTGATTTAACAAAGTGTGTGTATAGACTATCTTCCTTCTACTTGAGTGTTCTAGTCTGCTATCTTCATCCTCCTTGTTCCATATAGAGAAACAAAACAAAAAAAAATGCACCTCACTTACTTTACCTCTTATACACCAAAACTCCAATAATCATCAGCATCACATAATCTCAATACTTCAATAATACCTCTTACATCGATACATATAAATCTTATCATTAATAACATTTACCTTACCTCTTGTCCACCAAAACTCCAATAATCATCAACTTCACATAATCTCAATAATACCTCAATAATACCTCTTCAATACGTCGATACATATAAACCTTATTACCAATATCATTTCACTTCCATAACAACTCTTTCCTCTAGTCAGTCTCCTCGAACAAGTACAGATAAAATCTAATGCAAACCTCATCATCCCATACAATCCGAAGACACACTGTCAACACACAACCTCTGTGTAATCCATCTGAGCCAAATCATCTACTCATTATGAATTATAAACAAAGAAATGCATACATGACCTCTAACAGACTTAGTTCGAATAACTCTCAGAAATTGAGTACGATTACGGAGTGTGAATGATCATAATATTTCACAGTGTGTACACCACTTCAAGAATTATGGCAAACAGAAGCAAACATGTGGAGTATTTCTTGTGTCAAGTGTCACTTCCTATTTTAATTGCTCACGAAAAATGCAGTGTAATAACTGTCAATGGTCGAAACCTAGTTTTGGTATGTCATGTCGTTAGCTTCCTTCCTATTAGCATAAATTTATACAGCTTCCATAAAACCTCCAGCTCATGTGACTTGTATGAAGTTTCTAGTACTAATGTTGTTTATGTCCAATTATAGCAGTTCATTTTCCTATCTTAAAAATATAAGGCACTGAGCGTAAGCAAAACATGCAATAGCGAGTAAATATACCAGTGGAGAACATAATGTCAACCAGTGGATGCAGCACAATTCCTACAACGAGGCTCTGCCAAGCGAACAATCTATAATTAATACAATAGTGTGACCTAAACTCTATGTTTGTACACAGTATATCAGCATTTCTATACACCAAATTAAAGAGTAGTTATGACAACAAACAGAAATGTATAAATATGCAATCCATAAGCAAGGCAGCAAATATGTTATCTAACATAATAAACATGTCATTAGCATCATATCAGCATAAGCAAATAAATGTTCATATGTAATCTTAATAAGTAAACATGAAGGCGCAAGCAGATAAATCACAAAGTATAACTTACATACATAATCACAGCCAGCACAATTAATCAGGCTACAATTATAATTTAAATAAATAAGCACAGCAGGCACATAATAGAAAAATGTGACATCAGTGAAAAAGCAGTGCAGCCAAGCGATGCATAATATATACAAATAACAACCCTATTCAATCATCAATCATTGTCAAAATCAGTTAATGTACGCAAGCACGTCGCTTCACAAGTAATTTCATAGAACATGAAATTTAGCACAAAGTATGAATCACGTAATTGCGAGCAGCAAATTACGTCTAATGTACGTACCTAAGTGGAAATATGTTACCTGAAAAATGAACTCAATTAATAGTTACCTTTTTTAGTTTATTAGTTTCTTCTTCGAAATTGCATTCTTCCTGAAAATTTCTCGATAGCAAGTCGTCTTAACGTCGGACACGCACAGAATTTACCTGAAGTTCTTAAATATTTTATACAACCGTATCCTGAAAAATACTGAACGTTAATAACATAATTCATCAAGTCACTATAGCTTTATACTGAATTTAGTCGGAGAAATTAGACTGTGTATTTGTTTACGGCTGTCAGTGCATTCGCACTGAGCGCTCGATCAGCTGTAGGCGCGTGACGTAGGAAGTAATTGTTTGCGGTCAACGACTGCCTTGCGCGGCGCGCAGACTTGACTGTTGCTTTGAGTATGTACCGCCGCCAAAACACAGCGCGGTATCCTTGTACTCTCTGCGTGTTTACATGTAGCTGTTAGTTTCTCACAAGTATGTCATTCCACAAAAATTTTAACATTTGATATGTGATGTATTCCCTTAGAGCGTCGTGATTTAAGAGTTTGTACTTCAACAGTGTTATCATGAATAATTTTGCGAATTCTATATGGACCGTTATAAAGCAGAAAAAATTTGCGGCACAAGCCTTTTCCTTTGTGAGACGAACGATGAGACTTAATCAACACCTTATGACCAACTGACAAGATTTTTAAACGACCAGGACGCTTAGCTGATTTCTCTCTTCTAGCAGCCGCAGATGCAATATTTTGCAGAGCCAGGTTCACAACTTCAGAATGCTGCAGTTTCCGTGTAGGCGGAAAAGGAACGATTTCAGAAATGCGATTTGTCGGTGCTTTGTTTTTTAATATCAGTATAGACAGTAAAGAAGTTGAGTCATTAGAGAGTTCATTCAGAATGTTTTGAAAAATATGAAGATACTGATCCCAAGTTCTGTGATTCTGCTGACAATAAAGACGACACAATTTATTGATTTCCCTCATCCATCTCTCTGAAGCGTTAGATTGAGGGTGAAAAAGTGAAATGAAAATTGGTTTAATCTTACGATGCCGTAGAGTACGAAGCCAAATTTTAGAACGAAACTGTGATCCATTATCTGATATAACCTTATCAAGATGACCAACTTCTTTAAGAAAATATTTGATGAAAACATTAGATACTGAAAGAGCTGTTGCTTTGCGTAAAGGTGTAAGACACATATATTTTGACGTCAGTTCCACTGCTACGAAAATGTACGCAAAACCGTTAGTAGAACGAACCACTGGACCGAACAAATCGACTGCAGCCATGTCCTTTGATTTCGCTGGAATGATAGGAAACAACGGTGCTCTGTGAGAAATTGTTGCGGCTTAGCCTTTTGACATAATTTGCATTTGGCCAGAACAGATTGAATACGTTTTTCCATATTACTGAAGTAGCAAGTTTCCCATAATTTATGAAAGCATTTTCTGGGACCAAAGTGTGCAAAACTGAAATGTGTATACCAAATCAGCTTATTAACCCACTCATCAGGAATACAAACTAACCAAACAGAGTTGTCGACCGATTTTCGTTTAAAAAGAATGTCATTGCGAACTGAATAGCATCTAGTTTCTCTGGATCAGGAAGAATACCTTCTTTAGAAATAATGTGACCGAGAAATTTCACCTGAGAACGACCAAATTCAGATTTTTCCAAGTTCACTGTAATGCCAACTCTTGCAAAAATACGTAATAATGAATCCAAAATTTTGTTGTGCTCACTCGAAGAACGTTTAGCAATAAGAATATAGTCAACATATGAAGTAATATTGTCACAAAGATAAACAGGAAAAATTTCATTTAAACTACGAATGAATGCTGCTGAAGATACAGTAAGTCCAAACGGTAATTTCCGAAATCACCTTTAGGTAAAATAGTCATATCCGGTTATTGTTTATCTACTGTCTAGATAGACTGATAGTCGAAGAGTTGTTTTGACAGATGCAAAGAATAGTAAAAGAGTAGGCAGCGGTGCAGAAAACTAAAAGGGAAATAGCACCACTTCAGCTCGGGGCCCTATGCACGCTACGGCACATATTCACTTAGAGTAGTGAATCCCCTGAGGACTTTAATAGCCGCTCATAATTTCTAATTTGTGACTTAGTGGCAAATTTGGCGGAAGTGCGTACATAAATTGATCTAACCATGAACATGGATGCATGTCATTCTTAGAGTTGCGGAAAATCTTAAATTTCCGAACAGTCAAAAAGTGTTTATAGTCAAAGTTTTCGCCTCGTGGCGACAAAGACCTACCGCGTCTGTCCCAGTCACAATGACGATTATTGTTAAATTCACGCGCCTGGCGCTCTCTTGTTGCATCCCGTAAATGAAACAAATTATTTTCTTCAAACCCTTCTGCTAAACTAACACTTGTCAATTTATCTGAGATCTCCTCAACTCTTTCCGATGAGTCACTTAATTGTTCTTTCTGTTTATTTACGTCTTCTGTAAATGTCGTGACTCGGGTTTCAGTATTGACACATTTGGTAGTTAGCTGTTCATATTGTTGTGTTAGGTTATTTAATCTGTCATTTGGTACGGATTCCTCGATTCTCTCAAATATTTCATCCTTATCGTGTGCACGTTGTAAATTTAACTCTGAATATTTTTGTACTATCACGCGATCTCTTTCTTCCTATTCTCTATCCTGTTCCCTTTGTCTAATGTCTACTGCAACTAATCTATTACTGTGAGCATTCAAAATCGGTTGTACTTCTTCTCTGATTTCTTTCTTTAATTCATCTTTCATATTTTTGAAACATGTCCCTATTCGTGAATCTAACCGTGTTTCCAAAGTTCCCATCTCTGTTTTTAATTCAGATCCAAACCGTGTTTCCATTGTTCCCATATCAGTTTTTAATTCAGATCGTAAAGTTCCCATCTCTGTTTTAATTGTTCCTATCTCTGTTTTAATTGTTCCTATTTGTGATCCCACTGTTTTTAATTCAGATCATAGTGAGTCTAACCGTGTTTCCATTGCTCCCATCTGTGATCCCAAATTTAATATTGCACTCATTAACTGCTCCATTTCTTCTGTCGTTAACCACGTAATCTGTGAATTTTCTGATTGAGAAAAATTTTGAACTGTTTCCGGACTATTTTCCCTGCTTATTAAATTGTTTTCAACACCATTATTCATCATACTGTTATCCTGTGTTGGCGAGTTCGCCATATCAACAATTTCATTATTCTGACTGTTCTTCATTTTTGCCTGTTTCATTTCCGCGTAATCATTTACAAAACATAAAAAATTCCTCACTGTACGAAAATTACACACAATGACTCCTCATCTCCAACAATACCATTCACACGACATGTTTCCCACAAACACGATTAACGAACAATTGAAATAATTGCACTAAATTGTCAAACGCGAATACAAGACAACAAAATTAAATTCTGAAATACCATTAGAAGACTGACAATTACCAAATCTACACATGCAATATAGACTACAATTACTAAACTACAAATTACTACAACAATACTACAGTCTACTATTTTTACAATCAGAAGAATTCCAAGGGACGATCCGAAGCAGCGGTCGCCACGTGCATGGGGGCTTAATTATTAAGTTTGAAAATAATTTTTATTTTTCGTGGCTATATGTCCGATTACGCTGTGTCTCGTAAACGGTTGGCCCTGACTACTATTTGTACGCAATCTGACTGCATGGAACAACAACAAAGAATGAAATGAAAATTTTCGTTAATACAATTAATTAATTAAGTCCCCAGCAACTATAAAACCTACGAATCCAACAAAGCACAAGTGTAGCTGTTCTGTGTGTGGAAGTGTGATTCAACGTACACATCTGGCACGGTTCTTCTTCAATATGACAAGAAATTTTAAATATCATTTATACTGAAGTAATTAAAAAAAATTGAAATACTATAATTGCGTAAGGAAAGCAGAATTACACTCTAATACAAGAACACAAGCCAGATGCTTTGTTGACTGAACCTGTAATGCTGCATTATTTAAGACATTGAGATAATAAAAAGAAAAGGAAAATTTTTTTTCTTTTACCTTCATATATTGACCAAAATCACTCTAATCATTACAATATATCTCCACACCGACTCGTTACTATCACATCTCAACAAGAACTTTTCAGTATCACATCTCAGCAAGCACTCTTCACTACGACATCTCAGCACAGACTTTTCACTAGCACATCTCAACAAGCACTCTACTACGAGTTCTCCCCAAGCACTGACTACTACGAGTTCTTCCCAATCACTGCCTACTACGAGTTCTCCCCAAGCACTGCCAGTGGAGGCGGCTGAATAATACTCTTTGGCGCAATCTCTGGCGCTGTGGTTCAGTGTAGCCACCTTTCAACCTGCATTTTTATATTTTCTCCTTTCATCAATCAAATTCATTATTTCTTCTGTTACCCAAGGATTTCTACTAGCCTTCGTTTTTTTACCTACTTGATCCTATGCTGCCTTCACTACTTCATCCCTCAAAGCTACCCATTCTTCTTCTACTGTATTTCTTTCCCCCATTCCTGTCAATTGTTCCCTTATGCTCTCCCTGAAACTCTGTACAAACTCTGGTTTAGTCAGTTTATCCAGGTCCCATCTCCATAAAATCTCACCTTTTTGCAGTTTCTTCAGTTTTAATCTACAGTCCATAACCAATAGATTGTCGTCAGAGTCCACATCTGCCCCTGGAAATGTCTTACAATTTAAAACCTGGTTCCTAAATTTCTGTCTTACCATTATACAATCTATCTGAAACCTGTCAGTATCTCCAGGCTTCTTCCATGTATACAACCTTCTTTTATGATTCTTGAACCAAGTGTTAGCTATGATTAAGTTGTGCTCTGTGCAAAATTCTACCAGACAGCTTCCTCTTTCATTTCTTACCCCCAATCCACATTCGCCTACTACGGTTTCCTTCTCTCCCTTTCCTACTACCGAATTCCAGTCGCCCATGACTATTAAATTTTCATCTCCCTTCACTAACTGAATAATTTCTTTTATTTCACCATACATTTCTTCAATTTCTTCGTCATCTGCAGAGCTAGTTGGCATATAAACTTGTACTACTGTTAGTAGGCGTGGGCTTCGTGTCTATCTTGGCCACAATAATGCGTTCACTATGCTGTTTGTAGTAGCTTACTCGCATTCCTGTTTTTTTTTTTTATTCATTATTAAACCCACTCCTGCATTACCCCTATTTGACTTTGTATTTATAACCCTGCATTCGCCTGACCAAAAGTCTTGTTCCTCCCGCCACCGAACTTCACTAATTCCCACTATATCTAAATTTAACCTATCCATTTCCGTTTTTAAATTTTCTAACCTACCTGCCCGATTAAGGGAACGACATTTCAGGCTCCGATCCGTAGAATGAATATTTTACCCAAGAGGACGCCATCATCATTAACCATACAGTAAAGCTGCATGCCCTCGGAAAAACTTACGGCCGTAGTTTCCCATTGCTTTCAGCCGTTCGCAGTACCACAACAGCAAGGCCGTTTTGGTTAGTGTTACGAGGCCAGATCAGTCAATCATCCAGACCGTTGTCCCTGCAACTACTGAAAAGGTTGCTGCACATCTTCAGGAACCACATGTTCGTCTGGCATCTCAACAGTTACCCTTCCGTTGTGGTTGCAGCTACGGTACTGCTATCTGTATCGCTGAAGCACGCACTCCTCCCCACCAACGGCAAGGTCCATGGTTCACGGGAGGGGGGGGGGAGGGGGGTCACTAACAACTATACACACCAATAATGGATTAATCAAAGTTGACAAATGTCCATCTGCAAAGTCAGGTCGTGAGTACATCAAAAGTAAAAAAAAAAGTTTCTAAATTGCATATTATGTAAATTATAAATAAATGAGATTGTTTTCATTAGTACTGATGAAGGCAATGTAGCGAAAATAAGCTTATATTTTAAAATATCAAGCAATATATGCTGTAGATTTACAATAAAGAAAAAAGAATATCAGATCAAACCTTGGAACCAGTAGCTCGATTTAATGAATGAATGACGCTGGAGAACGAAAAAGGGTACTTGAAAGTACTTCCGATAATGCTCCGGGAATATTCAAACGCATCGAATGTGGAGGCCATGGACGGTCGCCACAAGACATTTGAGTGGAGATGTTACGTCCTCGTAAGATAAAATACTCTTCAGGGAACAAAGCCTCTGCTACTGAAAGAGCAATGACGTCCGAAATAGTCCAATACGGAAACTTCCTTGTACATTAAAAGTCTGTTCCGGACTCGAGACTAGGTGCACAGTTTTAATCTGCCAAAAAGTTTAATGTCGGCGCATACTCCCCTGCCGAGTGAAAATTCATTCTAGCCTTATACTGTTGCAGATTTTACTGTCACTAACACAACAGGGGAGAGAGAACATCGTTAGAAGAATAGCAAGGAGGACCGTAGAAATTAGTTACGTCAATTTAAACTTCCCTCAATCAACACAATTATTCGTAGGTGAGCAGCACGTAAAAATATACTCAGGATCTTGAATGAATATCGCGCTCTAGAATATTCTGTATATGATTCTCTAGAGTTCATTGTTTGTACAAAAGAAATATAACATTCGATGAAAAGTAATCTTCGTATTCTCAATAAATCAGTTCACTACTCTCAGATAATAGTTAATTTCACATAAATAATTATCACCTACTTTCACTTAACATTAAACTTTTATGAACGTGAACCTCTTTCACATCAAAGATAATCATACAGAATCTCAAATTTAACTACTGTTTAAAGCCATCGAATGGAAAGAGAGATTAATTTTTAGATGGTCTGATGCTTAGAAATTGACCGGGAATTACAGTGAGAATACCGGAGCACTTCTCTGAAGAGCGATGGTCTTCGACGCATCGCAGATCGTGATCGGGCACTCGACAGCATGGCTCGGTCTTCAGAGGCGTCACGCGTTCTCCTGGTGACAAGTTGTTACATGAAAATAGAAACATGGTTTCTGTAATATAGAGTGTATGGTTTCTTAGCGATTGTACTGATAAAATTCTCCCGCGTTTCCAGCTACGTTAAGCGGTGTCAAACTCAAGAGTTTTCGGCCGAGTAATCTTCGGCCATTGTAAAGTGAGTCCGCAACGAAAGCTGTACCTTACATGGCGCTAAAGTGAGCACCAGCGACGTCACAGAAGGCAGCGCGACGATAGAAGGACGGTGGCAGCAACCGAAAGACGCTCACCAATTGACAATGGGCGAGGAGTGCTCGGCCAAAAGCTCGTGGGTTTTATATCACTTGACGTGCCTGGAAGCTCACAGTTTCTATAGTTACGTAGTAAACATATATTGTACCTGTTTTATCACACAATACTTGGCCGGCTGCTGCAAGTAATGAATGTCGCAAATTGATTTATGACACCACAATTTGCCACCCCTTCCCATCCTCCTCTTTTTTGAGAAACGCTCTCAAAGTTCCTGGTGCAATCGACATCGAACTGACGCAGCGAAAGATAATTTAAACTTAGACATTCGTCGTCATGATATTTGGGGGCTTAAACGCATACTTTCTGAGAAATCAAGAAGATTAGCACTGTCCCTCGTGTACCCATAGGCTGAGTGCCCTTCAAGGAAAGCAACCATGACCGAGCGACGAATGCAACTACATAGATTTCTATATAGCTTCCGCAAGATTTTTTCCTTGTACGTATTTTTCAATGCATCAAAAGTGGGTGCAGAGGTGTTAGCAAGATAAATAAATGATGGATAACGACAAGGCTGTTGAATAAATTTCTCAAACAGTTTAGATTAGCGAAAAACCAAAAATTTTATCCAGGTCCTTTTATAATTGGAAATATATTCACGGCACCAAGAACATTGTATAAAAGCACTATTCAAGTAACTACAATGCTCCATTTCGAGATTCAGTGACAAACAGACTTGACTAAAATCTGAAAATATTTCTTTTTCGGGACTTATTTTTGATGAATACCTCTCATACAGTAACATCGCCTGAAAGTACAGGGCTATTACAAATGATTGAAGCGATTTCATAAATTCGCTGTAGCTCCATTTATTGACATATGGTCACGACACACTACAGATACGTAGAAAAACTCATAAAGTTTTGTTCGGCTGAAGCCGCACTTCAGGTTTCAGCCGCCAGAGCGCTCGAGAGCGCAGTGAGACAAAATGGAGACAGGAGTCGAGAAAGCGTATGTCGTGCTTGAAATGCACTCACATCAGCCAGTCATAACAGTGCAACGACACTTCAGGACGAGGTTCAACAAAGATCCACCAACTGCTAACTCCATTCGGCGATGGTGTGCGCAGTTTAAAGCTTCTGGATGCCTCTGTAAGGGGAAATCAACGGGTCGGCCTGCAGTGAGCGAAGAAACGGTTGAACGCGTGCGGGCAAGTTTCACGCGTAGCCCACGGAAGTCGACGAACAAAGCAAGCAGGGAGCTAAACGTACCACAGCCGACGGTTTGGAAAATCTTACGGAAAAGGCTAAAGCAGAAGCCTTACCATTTACAATTGCTACAAGCCCTGACACTCGATGACAGTCAAACGCTTTGAATTTTCGGCGCGGTGGAGATCATGATCAGCAATTCATGTCATGGCCTCCACGCTCTGCCGACTTAACCCCACGCGATTTCTTTTTGTGGGGTTATGTGAAAGATTCAGTGTTTAAACCTCCTCTACCAAGAAACGTGCCAGAACTGCGAGCTCGCATCAACGATGCTTTCGAACTCATTGATGGGAACATGCTGCGCCGAGTGTGGGAGGAACTTGATTATCAGGTTGATGTCTGCCGAATCACTAAAGGGGCACATATCGAACATTTGTGAATGCCTAAAAAAACTTTTTGAGTTTTTGTATGTGTGTGCAAAGCATTGTGAAAATATCTCAAATAATAAAGTTATTGTAGATCTGTGAAATCGCTTCAATCATTTGTAATAACCCTGTAATTAAGTTGATCTTGTGCGATACCACGTACAGTTATTTTGAAGGTGCAGTTGGTCAGTTGCCACTGGGTTTCCACAAGGGAATTGCAGTTATGAAGTCCTATCCGATGTAATGTGAAAATGTTTAAACAGTGAGTGAAACAGCGACTGTAAAAGAACAGGATTAAAATTTTAATTCTTCATTAATCCCGGTAGTTTGAGTTACCTGCCTACTTGTTATTCATTATTGATGTATTTCTTTTGTAGAAACTCCATCTCCCACTTTCTACACGAAGAAAATGGCTATGAAAAGAACTCCAGAACCCATGTAGGAATCCCACAGGGGTCCTCCGCTCTCCATACAACTGCCTCGGTCGCTCGGCCAGCACCACTCTCGTCGAATGGCCCCACCTTACGGGTACCTAAATGGCAATCGCAAGTTTCTTTCTTACAATTCTCAGAAAATAATTTTCTTTTATCTTTCGAGCCCGTCAATTTTCAGCTGACAGCGCGTCATGAACTTTACAGGTACCTTTCTCAAAGAACCATTTGGGTGATACGTGGGTGGTGGTAGTGAACTAAAATATCATAGAGTCCTATACAAATGAAATATCACAATTTCATAGACTTTTGTGGTCTCATATAGATACGATTTTATGCATATGGCGTTAGCCACTAAGCCGCGTTGCCACAGTGGTCCACACAACCGCACGGATTACCCTGGCACGCCTCACTCCATTATCCAAATTCTCACTGCCTCCCCAGACTGCTTTAAATTTTCCTATATAAGAATATACCCACTCATATCCCATACAACTCCCCTACATCGGAAGTCACATATTCATCTGGGCATAACCTATATTATTTGCTATCTATCATAGGTCAAACGCCCGTGGAAAATTAGTTTTTAGCCGAATTGTATTGAACTGACACTGTAGCCACAATATAGAAAGCTACCATTTAGTAGATTTGCGATATTTGTCATTGAGGCAAAAACTAAGCACGGACCGACTACTTGCCTTCGATGGAAGCATGCACTCTCCGACAAGGCGAAAGAGCACTACTACACCACAAAGGTCGCGGAAAAACTTAGATTTCTAGCACATTAAAAATGTTAGAACTGTGGAAGGAAGAGAAAATCAATGCGTTAGCGATAAGTTAGCTAAAGGAGTTCAAGAACCGAGGTGTTAATAGTACAATCGGATTTGGTCTAGGAGTACCCACTCACCACTGCGAACTGCGCTTCAGTTCACTTGTTCCATAAACACAGGTCTTTTGTAGCAACGTAACATGTACGACTAGAGATTTCAGATTATAGCTCTATCGAAGTCATTTCTGGGAGACCTATCACTGCGCCCATATCGAAGTAATATGCCGATATCTGATCTCGATGAGGTGTAATGGCACTTGGCTTCACGCTTCCACTTCACTGAAATTGGCGTATCACCGACCTTTCCAGTTAACGAGAATAGGCGTTGTTGTAAGTAGGTCTGCACCATCGTTCAGCAATCTTAGTCTCTTATCGCTAATGCTCCGATCTATACGTAATCTGACCTCTCCATTCGTACGGACCAATCTTTCTTGGTACGTAGTACTGAAAATATTTAATATATCATCTTACACGAACACTATACTCAGATTTTTACACGAGCTGATTTTGTACGCGGGGTATGTGGGACAGGAAAGAAAGCCTCGTGCATCAAGAAGTGTGTAATAATTCGAATACTTTAGAAGGCAGCTGATGACAAATGTGGGTTTTGCTGAAGCAACAGTTTAATAAGTCATGGTTGCAAAATACTTACCGAGTTGGATTCCCAACGAGCACAACGCCCATGTTGCCATTTTGTTTTCCAGAGCTCGCGCTGATATTCCATGAAATGCAAATTCTCTCATTATTTTCTCACTCTTGTGGACGTTATGGCAGGGCAGATTCAATGGACGAAGTGCCGTACCCCAAGCACTGTTTAAACTGATTCCGCCACCCCTATTTATTAAGTATTCTGAAGTATTATTTCGAAAGACTCCTTAATTACGCTGGGAACTGTGTTGCTGTAGTGGTACCACTGGTTCCCGTCGGATCACCAAATTCAAACGCTCTTGTGCTTGACTATCACTTTGATGGGTGATCCACCGGGTCTGCCCAGCAGTTCTGGCAAGTGGGGCGCACTCAGCCCTTGTGAGACCAATTGAGGATCTACTTGACCAAGAAGTAGCCGATCCGGTCACGAAAACTGGTAACGGCCGGGAGAGCGGTGTGCTAACCACATGCCCCTCCATATTCGCATCCAGTGACGCCTATTGCTGGAGGGTAACATGGCAGTCGGTCGGTACCATTCGGCCTTCCGAGGCCTATTCACACGGGGAGAGTGTTTAATTACGCTGTCCGATAAACTTGGCGTTCACACCACGATACTGGTCTCATAGTGTTTCATTTCATGATTGTATACGCGACAGTGCTCGGCGACGGTTATTTGCTTGGTGATTTTACTCGTGTACGTGATTGATTTTCCTTGAAACTCTTCTCAACTGTTCTGCTAATCTGTCCCAAGTAAGATATACCTTAATTCGTATAGAATGCGATCTACGTCCGGCTTTCGGAGATGTAGATCGTCTTTAACATGACACACAAAATACTTTTTATCCTAGTTGAAGAGAGTGAAATACATTGGATTCCATGTTTCTGTTGTAGTCTACCGAGTCCGCAGCTCGTGGTCGTGCGGTAGCGTTCTCGCTTCCCGCGCCCGGGTTCCCGGGTTCGATTCCCGGTGGGGTCAGGGATTTTCTTTGCCTCGTGATGACTCGGTGTTCTGTGCTGTCCTTAGGTTAGTTAGATTTAAGTAGTTCTAAGTTCTAGGGGACTGATGACCATATATGTTAAGTCCCATAGTGGTCAGAGCCATAGTGTACCGATCTTCTCTGATACTGACCAGCGTAAGGTAGATTAAGCGCTTCTTGGCTTCTCTTCCTCGGTCTCAGTCTCATTCTCTTTTCCATGAGTTCTTGATTTTGAGTGCATCGCCCGTTTAGTCTGACGCTCCGAGCACCAGTTCTTTCCGAACGCTATTCGTAGGTTCTGCAATTCTTCATCGAAGTTCTCCCTTTCTGGGTGTAGAAACATGTTGCTGTCAACTAAAGTCTCTGCCGATTGTTCAGAATGGCCTGGCAATACGACGTGGTCACAAGCAGAATCATTCTAGTTGAAACTGCCGGCATGTCAAAAAACAAAATTCGATTGCTTGCATAAACCGGCACGATATGGTGCATGGAGCCGTATTGTAATGAATTACACTGACCGACATGTGAACGAGCTTACAGTGAAGCTCATCGCTAAATGATTTTTAGTCCACTGCCAATATGCTACCGACAGCAGATTACGTCGGTTCCGTGGAGAATGTTGTAGCTCCTCTCCAATCACAAGCAGTGGAAGAGGTTCGTCGCGAAATCTAAAGAGTACCTGCCGCTGCGCCAAAGCTAAAACCAAACACCTGCAAGTGAGGACGACTAGTATTAAGAAATACTTGATTCTACCAGTCGAGAAGGGCAACGCTATGTTCCTAATGCCACGTGTTGAAGAAGATTTTCGATCTTTTGAAAGACGTTGCATACAGATAGACGTCGAACCCACGAATAAAATCGAGAGGAAGATGACGACTCTTCTCAACGAAGGCTCGCTACGTAAAACAATTAAGCCTCTGAAAAACACGAGCACAAGTGTCACAACGATTATGTGGTCTTCCTATGGTACACAAGGTAAGAATTCCTCTAAGACCCTTGGTTAGAAACACTTGCGGCCCTACAAACCGGCTGGCGAAATACCTGAAATGCATTCTCAGCGAATACGTTGGGAAGTGAGAACACCACTCACACAACTTTGATGACTTTGTAAACCGATACATTCAACTACAGCACCGAGACAGGAGTATTATGATCAGTGCCTATGCAGTCTCCCGTTTTACGTGGATTCCACTTCCTGATTCCTTGCAACTAATATCGGAGAAACTCGACGATTTTCTTACAGAACCTTTTAGGCACTTTCTGACGTCTGCCTACTTTCTGTTCGTCGAAAAATATTATTAACAAACCGATGGCGTTGAGACTGGGAGTTGGTTATCACTTGTTCTGTCGAACGTGTAGATGGAATAGTCTGAAGAAAAGCCACTAGAAACCGCCAAGATGAAACCAACGTGTATCTATCAGTACATGGACGACACGTTTGTTGAGCGTGCATGTGGAGCGGAAAAGTTTCGTGATTTCCTGGAACACTGACACGCAGTCCCTCGTAACAGAAAATTCACGATGTAACTCGAAGATGATGGCCAGCTACTCTACCTCGACGCGCTGGTTAAGAGAAGAACGGATGGATTTCTGGGTCCGAGTGTATACTGGAAAGCTACTCACACTGACCTCTGTATCCATCTCTCAGGCCTACACCAACCGTCGCAAGGAAATTCGATGCTTAAGGCTCTGGTCCCTAGAGCCCGAACACTTTCAGACAAGGAGAGCCTCAACTGAGATCTACGACACATACAAATAGTGTTCCGAAGGAACGGTTACGCGGATTACCACACTGAATTGCAGACTAAAATCAAGAACGCGTGAGGAAGAGGCTGAGACTGAAACCGAGGAAGAGAAGCCAAAAACCTCTTATCTCCCTTATCATGGCCCAATATCCTGAAAGATCGATAGGCTCCTACTGAAACGTACCATCCATTGCATTCTGGCATTCAGCACCTTTCGCTCGATTCAAGTAAGAGAAAAAGTATTCTGTATAATGTTAAAGACAATCTCGGTCTCCAAAAACCGATTGTGTATCTCATTTGATGTCGGTTTCAGTTTAAATGACGTTTGGGGTCCGGCGCTCAATTTATTAAAACCTTGATGCCATCACATTGACCATAGTGGAAAACACCGAGTGAATTTGTGTTTCACGGAGTATTGCTGGCCGACCGCTGTGGCCGAACGGTTCTAGGTGCTTGAGTCCGGAACCGCGCGGCTGCTACGTTCGCAGGTTCGAATCCTGCCTAGGGCATAGATGTGTATTACGTCCTTAGGTTAGTTAGGTGTAAGTACTTTTAAGTCTGGGGGATTGATGATCAGATGTTAAGTCCCATAATGCTTGGAGCCATTTGATTTGATTATTGATGGTGTTGGACAAACAATAGTTCACAGTCTGATTGCAGACTGGCAGCGAGTACAAGTACAGGTAAAACGCGCAACCTGTGAAGAAGTTGGCTGGGTTGGTCGTAGAAACTTTGCGCAAGAAATGGAAACAACAAATCAACAGAACATCCAGAACCCAGTGTTAATCAGTCGCGCCGAGAAAACCTGAGATATCCCACACGACTTACGTTAGAAGGTAGGCTGAGAAAAGGAACTCGCAAATATGTAACATTAGTAGCATTAGATAAGGCTTTTGCTGACGTTGACTGGAATACGTCCTTTGAAATTCAGAGTTTATCAGAATAAAATATAGGGACCGAAACGTTATCTACAACTTATACGGAAACCACCAGACTGTACTTACAATAATCAGCGGCTGAGAGAGAGTGACATCCACCCATCTTTCTCAGTAGAACTTCGAAAGGAAAATAAAGAGAACTTTGAAAAACGAGGTATTGTTCAGGGAGAAGTAATAAATTAAAATTAATTTCAGATGATATTTTAATTCTGGTAGATGCGGCGAAGGACTTCGAAGATCATGTGAGTGGAAATGGATAGCGACATAAAAAAGGTTAGTAAATGCTTATTTAGGCTTTCTCGGCGAATCTCGATGAATTCTTCCCAGGTTATCAGCCGAGTCAACGTTTCAACAAGTTTCCTCCTTGCCATCTTAAAACCTGAAGACGACAAGTAGGAAACTTGTTGAAAGGTGGCCGCTGAGCAATGTCTTGCCTCGGTTGATAACCCGAGAAGACTTCATCAGCTTTTGAAACGAAAATCATTAAGAGTAAAAACAGATGTGCAGTCGAATTGACTTAAGTGATGGAGGAGGAATAAACACTGACAGAAAAAATGGCAGCACCAAAAAATAATTAATATAGAGTAATGAAACTTCTGGAATACATTTGTCTAGGTAACATATTTAAGTGATTAATACTGTGAGATCACAGGTTAATGTAAGCCCGCGATAAGCCATTGCAAATTTGAAACGCTGGTACATTAAAAACCTGTTTAACCACCAGAAAGTTGGATGTCTTTATGTAAACGTCATGAATTGTGTTGCACAGAGGCTATATATCGGTTTGTGGGATGGAGTTCCTTGCCTGTTGCACTTGGTCGGTCAATACCCGGACGGTTAATGCTATTTGAGGAGCACGCTGGAGTTGTCGTCCGAAGTTGTCCCATATGTTCTCGCTTAGAGACAGATCTGGTGATCGGTCAGACCAAGGGAACATGTCGACAATCTGCACAGCATGTTGGGTTACAACAGCGGTATGTAGGCGAGCGTTATCCTGTTGGAAAACATTCCCTAGAATGCTGTTCATCAATAGTAGCAAAACAGGTAGAATCATCAGATTGGCGTACATATGTGCAATGAGAGTGCGTGCTATAACCAAGAGAGCGCTCCTGCTGTCATACGAAATCGCTGCCAGGTGTTAATCCACTGTACGTACATTTGGTAATTGATTACATTCTTTTTCAATGCAAGAGCTGTTTGTGATTGTTCACTCTGATAATTTTCATTCCTTCTTCCAAGATGGATGGCTAATTTCCATGTTTTATCAGGTATTCAGCAATGGTAGAATGGCTATTTTTGTAATTCAAGCTTCTTATAATTATGTTCTTTATACCTAGTTTTGACATTCCTGAGTGTCATTCCCACATACACTGATTATAATTCTTGATATTCTGTCTGGTATATACCTGCTCCTTGGTATTTATGTGGTTCGTGTATTGATCTTTGTAAATATGAGAGGCTTCTTTTTCTGTAAGCAACGTGTAATCCACGTTTCTTTAGTATATTTGCTATTCTGTGTGTGAGTTGTATTTGTATTTTATATGTGTACCATTTCCTTCTGATGGTCATGTCATGAGTGTAACTGTTTTGTGTTTCTGTGTGTGCTGTAGCATCTGTATTGTTTGTGAGGTTCTGTGGTGTTTGTGTTCTCTGCTTGTTTTTATTTCTCTGTAGTTGCATTTTGATTTTGTGGTTGAATCTTTGTGCTATGTGGGTGTTGTAACCATTGTTTGTGGCTATAAGTTGTATTGTTTGTAATCTTTCTCGTAGTTTTCTTTCCTGAGTGAAATATTATTTAGACTGTTTAACATGTGCCGTAGGGCCATTTAATTTTTGATTGTTTGGGTTGTTGGGTGTGGCATGTGTAACTGTGTCAGTGGCTGTTGGCTCTCTGAAAATGCCAAATGTGAGCTTATTTCTGTCTTTCTTCATTGTTATGTCAAGAAAGGTATTTGTTTTTGTTTTTCTTTTTCCATTGTAAATTGAGTGTCTTTATGTATAGCCCCTACCGTTTGTGTCAGTATGAAGTTTATCTAGTATTTTCTCTGATTATTCATCTACAATACATGTTACATCATCCTTATAATATTACCTGTAAACAATTTTGGATGCTTTCTTTGAGACGACAGTGCAAAAGGTTTTGTGTTCTGTATGGTTGATGAACATGGTTGCCAATATTCCTGAAATGGGGTATCCCACTGAAAGGCCATCTTTTTGTAAGGGAAATTCGTTTTCAAGCTGGAAATAATTTAGGCATGTGATTACTTAAAGAGTTTTGGTTATTTCTATATTATCTGCAGGTAGATTCTTGTATGTCACTAGGTTTCATTCGATTAGTTTCACTGTGCCTGCGGTGAGTGTGACGGCCTACGCTAGGTCTCTATGTCTAAAGAAATAAGCGATGCTGCTTCTAGAATGCGTAAGACTTTTATTAGTGTTTTAAGTTCATTTGCGTTTCTCACTCCTCTGCTGTTCTTCACTTCATAGTGTTGCAATATGATTTTGGTCATGTGTTTTGCTACATGATATGATGACGCTGCAGAAGTTGTTTCTAACCTATAAAACAAGAGAGTGACATGAAGAAAAGTAACACATTAACATACTTTTAACTACTACAATGTATTTTTTGTACGAGTATATGTAGACTAGATAGAAGAGCTGCATCAAACCAGTCTTCAGGAGGTTACACTACACAATCATTTTAAATGGCAAATTACCACTGAATATATTATTCAATTATTTCTCGTTCTTTTAGCTATCGTTTTGACATGTTTACGTTTCAATAACAGTTCTGTAAAAACTTATACTCTACAAATTTGTTCTGGCAGCTTGACTCATAATCCCTTCGTCCACTTGTACTTTGCGTTTATTTTGCCATACGACACCATAAACATGGAAGCTCTGTTTGTTAGAAGCTTACGTCTCCTCATTTGCGGAACTAAGATTCGTTCGTTATGTAATTTACTAAGAAAGTTTAAAATCAAACAATTCTTAAAACTTGTTTCTAGACTGATAAAACAAGAAAATGACGTGAAGAACTAAACGTATTGACATACTTGTATCTACTACGTAATGCACACACACACACACACACACACACACACACACACACACACACACACACACACATACGACGGTAATCCCAAAAGTAAGGTCTCCTATTTTTCTATAAGTACATAGAACTGTTTATGGTTTACACCAGTTTACAGCTTGAACATTTACCTATTTTTCGACATAATCACCATTTCTGTCGATGAATTCCTGTAGAAGCTGTGGCAGTTTTTGTAGGCCCATGTCACACCAGCTCGCCGCCATGCTGTTCAGAAAGTTATGAACCTCTTTCACCTCGTCGTCGGAGCTGAATCGCTGGAACCACAATTGAAGCTGGCAGGTACTGTGAGACTCTGAAAAAAATCAGACCGGCAATTCAGAACCGGAGAAGAGGAATGTTGAGCAAGGGCGTATACATTCTCCATGAAAACGGTCGCCCACACAACGCTCGGCAAACCGTTGCTCTCCTGCAACAATTTCAGTGGAACATAATCACCCACCCACGCTATAGTCCTGACTTATCCCAGTGACTATCATCTGTTCCCTAGGTTAAAAGTACATTTGTCCGGAAAGCCAGTCTGTGTGATGGCATTCTGTGTAGGTGTCCATAGAACTGTAGTCCGCGTTTTCTAATCTTTTCTGTGATTGTCTCCCTATGTTTGTATAGATCCTCTACAGGTTTCTAGGTCCATATTCCATTGTTTTTAGTTGCGCCAATTATTCTTCTAAGTATTTTCCGTTCTGCTTTTTTTAGTTGTCTGATACGTGTATGCCCTAGTATTAGTGTGCTCTCTCCTGCATACAGTGCCTCGGGCAGCACCACCGTGTCGTAGTGGCGTAATTTGGCTTTTCGTGAGATAGAATATTTGTTGTAATTATTCCACACTACTTTGTATGCCTTGTTCAGTTTCATTTTTCTTTATTAGTTTGAGTCTCTGTTATGTCCGCTCATTTGTGATGTTTCACCGAGGTATTTTAAGTTTGCCGTTTTGTAAATCGTGCCGTACTTCGTGTTCAGAGATGAGAGTTTCTTTGAGCTCATGAACTGTGTCTTTTCGTAAGAGGTCTGTAGTCCAGTTTTGGAAGCGATTTCGTGTAGTCTTTCAATAGCTTCCTTTGTTTCGTTTATACCTTTCGTGACAATCGCCAAATCGTCTGCAAAAGCCAGGCATTAATCTGTAGGTATCCTAAGGTTATCACCTGTTGTGATATTTCCCATTCTTTTATTACCTTACCTAACACTAGATTGAAAAGGAGAGGTGAGAGGCCATCACCTTGTCTGACACCTATGCGAATTTTAAAGGGCTCTGATAGTTCCCCACAGAACTTCACTTTGGAGGCCGTGTTGGTCAAGGTTTGCTCTATGATAGCATGTGCTTTGTTATCGACTTTGTATTCAACTAAAATTTTGAAGAGAGTTTTCTAGTCGATAGATTCGTGAGTCTTTTTGAAGTCGACAAAGGTAACGATCAGGCTGTTTGTGTTGTAAAATCAATTTCCGTTTCAAAATATACA
The DNA here is from genome assembly GCF_023864345.2 of Schistocerca serialis cubense. Classification (NCBI taxonomy): domain Eukaryota; kingdom Metazoa; phylum Arthropoda; class Insecta; order Orthoptera; family Acrididae; genus Schistocerca; species Schistocerca serialis. Next base: position 149,778,345 of record NC_064638.1, on the reverse strand, counting down.
GGGTGTTACAAAAAGGTACGGCCAAACTTTCAGGAAACATTCCTCACCCACAAAGAAAGAAAATATGTTATGTAGACATGTGTCCGGGAACGCTTACTTTCCATGTTAGAGCTCATTTTATTACTTCTCTTCAAATCACATTAATCATGGACTGGAAACACACAGCAACAGATCGTACCAGCGTGACTTCAAACACATTGTTACAGGAAATGTTCAAAATGTCCTCCGTTAGCGAGGATACATGCATCTACCCTCCGTCGCATGGAATCCCTGATGCACTGATGCAGCCCTGGAGAATGACGTATTGTATCACAGCCGTCCACAATACGAGCACGAAGAGTCTCTACATTTGGTACCAGGGTAGCGTAGACAAGAGCTTTCAAATGCCGCTATAAATGAAAGTCAAGAGGGTTGAGGTCAGGCGAGCGTGGAGGCCATGGAATTGGTCCACCTCTACCAATCCATCAGTCACCGAATCTGTTGTTGAGAAGCGTACGAACACTTCGACTGAAATGAACAGGAGCTCCATCGTGCATGAACCACATGTTGTGTCGTACTTGTAAAGGCACATGTTCTAGCAGCACAGTAGAGTATCCCGTATGAAATCATGATAACGTGCTCCATTGAGCGTAGGTGGAAGAACATGGGGCCCAATCAAGACATCACCAACAATGCCTGCCCAAACGTTCACAGAAAAGCTGTGTTGATGACGTGATTGCACAATTGCGTGCGGATTCTCGTCAGCCCACACATGTTGATAGTCAAAATTTACAATTTGATCACGTTGGAATGAAGCCTCATCCGTAAAGAGAACATTTTCACTGAAATGAGGATTGACACATTGTTGGATGAACCATTCGCAGAAGTGTACCCCTGGAGGCCAATCAGCTGCTGATACTGCCTGCACACGCTGTACATGGTACGGAAACAACTGGTTCTCCCGTAGCACTCTCCATACAGTGACGTGGTCAACGATACCTTGTACAGCAGCAACTTCTCTGACGTTGACGTTAGGGTTATCGTCAACTGCACGAAGAATTGCCTCGTCCATTGCAGATGTCCTCGTCGTTCTGGGTCTTCCCCAGTCGCGAGTCATAGGCTAGAATGTTCCGTGCTCCCTAAGACGCCGATCACTTGCTTCGAACGTCTTCCTGTCGGGACACCTTCGTTCTGGAAATCTGTCTCGATACAAACGTACCTCGCCACGGCTATTGGCCCGTGCTAATCCATACATCAAATGGGCATCTGCCAACTCCGCATTTGTAAACATTGCACTGACTGCAAAACCACGTTCGTGATGAACACTAACCTGTTGATGCTACGTACTGATGTGCTTGATGCTAGTACTGTAGAGCAATGAGTCGCATGTCAACACAAGCACCTAAGTCAACATCACCTTCCTTCAACTGGGCCGACTGGCGGTGAATCGAGGAAGTACAGTACATACTGACGAAACTAAAATGAGCTCTAACATGGAAATTAAGCGTTTCCGGACACATGTCCACTTAACATCTTTTCTTTATTTGTGTGTGAGGAATGTTTCCTGAAAGTTTGGCCGTACCTTTTTGTAACGCCATAGTACACACATCAAACAAAGTTTTGCATCACCCCGGTTCCCAGAACTCCTGAAGATAGACGTTTACTCTGGATATTCTGTCACAGACACAGTCCCTTTTACTGTTCAGAGGTGTCACTAAACCCGCCCAAAGATGTAAACAACCATGCATGAGCAGCGTCTATTAGACGGAGTGGGTCCGACGGCCGATGAGTTTCAATTATTCCACCAGGAAGGAGGTACACGGCTCGTGTTGTGTGTAGCTGAACCATGCCTGTACGGTCAGTACCACAGTTCGATCGCGTCCGCATTGTTGCCTCGTGCCAGGATGGGCTCTCAACAAGGGAAGTGCCCAAGTGTCTCTGAGTGAATCAAAGCAATGTTGTTCGGACATGGAGGAGATACGGAGAGACAGAAACTGTCGATGACATCCCTCGCTCAGGCCGCCCAAGCGCTACTACTGCAGCGGATGACCGCTACCTACAGATTATGCCTCGGAGGAACCCTGACAGCAACGCCACCATGTTGAATAATGCTTTTTGTGCAGCCACAGGACGTCGTGTTACGACTCTAACTGTGCGCAATAGGCTGTATGATGCGCAAATTCACTCCCAACGTCCATGACGAGGTACATCTTTGCAAGCACGACACCACGCAGCGCGATACAGATGGTCCCACAATATGCCGAATGGACCGCCCAGGATTGGCATCACGTTCTATTCACAGATGAGTGTCGCATATGCCTTCAACCAGACAATCATAGGAGACGTGTTTAAAGACAACTGTGTCAGGCTGAACGCCTTAGACACATTGTCCAGCGAGTGCAGCAAGGTGGAGGTTCCCTGCTGTTGTGGGGTGGTATTATGTTGGGCCGACGTACGCCACTGGTGGTCATGGAAGGCGCCGTAACGGTTGTACGATACCTGAATGCCATCCTCCGACCGATAGTGAAACCATATCGGCAGCATATTGGCTAGGCATTCGTCTTCATGGACGACAATTTGCGCCGCCATCGTGCACAGCTTATGAATGACTTGCTTCAGGATCACATCGCTCGACTAGAGTGGCCAGCATGTTCTACCGACATGAGCCCTATCGAACATGCCTGGGATGGACTGAAAAGGGCGGTTTATTGACGACGTGACCCACCAACCAGTCTGAGGGATCTACGCCGAATCGCCGCTGTGGAGTGGGACAAGCTGGACCGACAGCGCCTGGATGAACTTGCGGACAGTGTGCCACGACGAATAGAGGCATGCATCAATGCAAGAGGACGTGCTACTGTGTATTAGAGGTACCGGTGAGTACAGCAATCTGGTCCAGCACCTCTGAAGAGTTTTCTGTATGTTGGAACTACATGCAATGTGTGGTTTTCATGAGCAATGAAAAGGGCGGAAATGGTTTATGTTAATCTCTATTCCAACTTTCTCTACAGGTTCCGGAACTCTCGTAACCGAGGTGATGCAAAACCTTTTTTTTGATGTGTGAATAATAAACCAAAGGAGTTGGTTTCATAGTATGTTGATCAACGCAGATTTCTCAGGAAGAATGTCGACTCAGCTCTATTTCAACAATGAGTGAGGACGCTTTCTGAAGATTTCTCGGATTCTCTCCACCCTGAAACGTATAAAGAGGTTACTGCAAAATTGAAGTAGCTCCATTTTAGGATATTTGGAGATATCATTTTCGCAAGGTGCGTGAAGCCTTTGAAGTCCGTTCAACCTTAAACGTGTGAAGATGTCGTTGCAAAATGGAAGTAACTCCATTTTAGTCTATTGTAACGTACCATTTTAGGTGTTGAAACGTCCCCTTTGAACAATTATACAGGACTGTGCTTAACCTGACACACAATATTTTTAGCGCAACGCAATCTGACTTTCAAAATTTCCTACTAAAGAATGGCCCTGACAAACATTAAACTATACCTTTCACAAATCACTAAATCACTTACCTCACAATAATCTTCGTTTCTCCCACTACTGCAATACAGCAAGCGCCACTACTCCCAGCTAAATAAAAGATTCAAACTACTAAAGGCACTAACTACTGATAGGGATAGTTAGCAAATGAAAGATATTAATAGAGAACAATCAATGTATTTACCTTAATATCATCACAAGTCATAATATATATATCAGTTCATGAAAAATTGCAAACCTCCGCCATCTCTCTCCCCACATCCACCACTGCTGGCGGCTCACCTCCAACTGCGCAACGCTACGCGCTGTTCGCATCCAGCTGCCGCTGCCCAACACTACAATGGCAGACAACAATGCAAACTAGCGACAGACTGCACACAGCACAGCCAGTGATTTTCATATTGAGCGCTACGTAACGTTGCCAATAAGAAAACATAAACAGCCTACTTACAGTGTTAAGTGCGTGATGCCTTTGAAGTGTGAATCTCAGCCACGTATCGTTTGCATTCAAGTTAAGAAACGTGAACTGTTGCTATCTTCCCCCGAAAATAAAGATGCCTTCCTCATAGTGTATAACCGTTGGTAGTTGTCTCCCCATGATGGGAGTTGACTATTCGAGAGAGGACGGACGAAGGTAGCCGATTCCGCATCGATTTCCCATCTTTTCCAGTGGTTTCCTAACTTATATTGTTAAATTTTGCCCATTCTGCTGTTATCAGAGGATTAATGTGACGTGTGGAAACTGTTATAATGAAAATAATGTTACTGAATGACTGTTTACAATATATTTTCAGTTTTGTATAAGTGTAACCAAAGGAAATTCTGGAAGATATTTCCCTCTTCATGTAATTAAAGTCATATTTTGACTATATGCACTGAGTACAGTAGAAAATTATTAATTTATTTTTTTTGATTTAAATTGTTTGCTTTATATTTCAGTATATGATCAATTACGTGTATGTTACAGGAAAAAATGTTTCACATAGTATAATATTAAATACATGGATTTTTGTTACATGGGAAAACAATTCGTTTCAAATGTCACGTCTCATAAAAAGTTTACTTAAATAGAGTATAGCGCCAATTCTTTAATCTATTGGAAGTGTGAGGAGATAGTGTAAATTAACACGAAATAACATTCTTAGTTTCTGGGTGTTTTCTTAATTTATTCATGCGTTTCAGACACTTGTATTATTCTGCCGAGTTTTCCTAGGTTTACAAAGAGATGAACTGTATTTTGAAGAGGTCCATAATCAACAAGCCACTTGTACTCAGCCGGAATCTCATATTAGAAATTACGGTTTCCAGTTTCAACTTAACTGCTATTGCATGTCTAAGCTCAACTCACTTAATACTATCCACTCTTATGTATTTGATTGTACCTATATTGTTACCACTTTATTTCGTCACTTTAATTTTGGCCATAACGTATGAGTAGCTTTGCGTTCCGCTACAATCCAATGTCTACATTCATTCTGAGTGATAATATTTAGTAGGGTTCCCTGAAGGCCGATTAGTTTGCAACTGTCTGTTCAGCGGATGCAGTTTGCTGGTTATAACTGAAATGTATCTTTGAAGAAAATGAGATTTCAGTGTTTGATGTGATACGTAACACCGTCTCTTTTAAACTCATACTAGTTTCAGGGTGATTTGCCATCGTCTGCAGACATATTATTTCGAGAAACGTAATGTTGGACCCACAAAACTATGATCGTCAGCAGCAGGATTTTATTTTTATGCTGTCGTATAGTAATGTTTAAATTTCCCGCAATACCCTACAGCTGAAAAAATGAACTTTAACTGCAATGGTTCTCAAGGTATCAGCATAAACGCTTCGTGGATTTGTAGCTACGTCACGAAATTTAGTTTGTTTGCTAAATGTATTTTGCACGTACGGCCTTGATTATAATAACATCAATGTATTTAGGATTCGAAGAGAAAACCACAGACTAGACCAGATGGCGTAACATTTGAGTAACTAGATTAGTGGCGTTGACATTGCTGTGACATTAATTGCATTTGACTTTCGGCATCTTCGTTAAACCGTTTCAGGCGACTATCTTTACGACTCCTTTAATTAGACAATGACTCATTTTCTTCCCCACATTTGTTTAATCTATATCTTCAATAAACAATATGGGATTTGTGGGTTCACTATAATGTCTCTCAGAATAAAGGGTGTACAAACGATGGTGGAACCTCGACAAAACCAGTTTTAGTGCAACACACAGAGTATTTCGTATCGCGTAATGCCTTCAGATTTCATTTTATCCGAAGACACTGTGCGGTTATCAGCAGCAAACAGCATCCGGTGACAGGTCAACAAATGTCATCAGCAGTGCAATTGCCATCCCTGTCACCCAACCAAATATATATCTTAAAATATGTGTATTCAATGGAACGCTACGCTACTCAGCCGTTGTGAGGAAAAGGAAATGTACAGATGACAGAGAAAATGAAGAGCTGTGTAGTAAAAAAAGACCGTGGAAGCAATATCCAGCTGAGTGATGAAAGAAAACTCACAGTAAGGCAGAGGTATACGAGTCGGTCGTCGTCTGCTGGAGCATTTGTCTGCTTACAGTGCTGTTAGAACTGGATTCAGAAACGTCCACACTCAAATCGGCGCCGATCTGTCTCAAACTAGAGTGTCGAGCGCCTCATGTATTTCCGCGTAGGCGACGTTGCGTCCCATCGTCAAACACTTGTGGTCGGCAATGTACGGCGGGTTTCGTATGTGCGGGCATTATCTCTGCTATACTGAAGATCCACCCTAGAAATTCTTGACTATGGAAAACAATTTCTTGTGTTATCTCCATTATGTTACGACCCCTGCGTCTTGCCCTTGATTTCCATCCCACGTTCTAAGTCGGTTAACTCGCGATGTGCTACCATGTTCACTTAAAGATGTGCTTGTAAGAGATTTATCAGATGTTGTCTGTACACTCACAGCATTTCACTGCATCTAGCCGCGACATCGGGACGTCATACACACCACATCTTCAAATAGGGCAGCCCCTCTCCCGACTTCCGGCCACTCTGTTTAGTTCGCAGTCACTAATGACCCGGATGTCGACCTGACATTAAGCACTGACATGAATGCTTCAAGTATATAATTGTCAGATATTTATAATATATCAAAGTAGTGTTATGAATGGTAGAACCAATATTTAATTATTAATGAGCTTTGTTTCCATTGTGGACAATATGATACATCGAAATTGTGGCACAATGTATCATAAATGAACTATCAGTTTAGTAAAGGCTTTCGATAAGAAGCGCTGTTATCCCTGCCCCAACTACTCTGGAAAAATCAAGGAGTTTTGAATAGTCTAACCTCCAGGGGAACAAACAGCGTATGTATACATTGAAGAGCAAAAAAAATTGCTACACCTGCCTAGCATCGTGTAGGGCCTCCGTGAGCACGCGGAAGTGGCGCAACGTGACATGGCAGGACGCGACTAATGTCTGAAGTATTTCTGGAGGGAACTGACACCATGAATCCTGCAGGGCTGTCCATAAATCCGTAAGAGTACGAGGGAGTTTCGATATCTTCTGAACAGCAAGCTGCATAGCATCCCACATATGCTCAATAATGTTCATGTCTGGGGAGTTTGGTGACCAGCCACTCTGTAGCAATTCTGGACGTGTGGGGTGTCGCATTGCTCTGCTGGAATTGCCCAAGTCCGTCGGAATGCACAGTGGACATGAAGGGACGCAGGTGATCAGACAGGATGCTTACGTACCTGTCAGCTGTCAGAGTCGTATCTAGACGTATCAGAGGCCCCATATCAATTCAACTACACACGCTCCAAACCATTGCAGAGCCTCTAAGAGCTTTAACAGTCCCCTTCTGAGATGCAGGTTTCCTGGATTCATGAGGTTGTCTACACGCCCGTTCACGTCCATCCAGTCGATACAATTTGAAACGAGACTCGTCCGACCAGGCAGCATGTTCCCAGTCATCAACAGTGTCCAATATCGTATTTACGGTACTAGGCGAGGCGTAAAGCTTTGTGTCGTACTGTTCAAGGGTACACGAGTGGGCCTTCGACTCCGAAGTCTTATTTCGATGACGTTTCGTTGAATGGTTCGCACGCTGACACTTGCTGATGGCCCAACATTGAAGTCTGCAGCCATTTGCGGATGGTTTGCACTTCCGTTACGCCGAACGATATTCTCCAGTTGTCGTTTGTCCCGTTCTTGCAGGATCTTTTTCCGGCCGCAGAGATGTCGGAGATTTGATGTTTTACCGGATTTCTGGTATTCGCGGTGTACTCGTTAAATGATCGTACGGGAGAATCGACACTTCACGTTACCTTGGAGATGCTGTGTCCCATCGCTCGTGCGCTGACTATAACACCATGTTCAACTCACTTAAATCTTGATAAACTGGCATTGTAACAGCAGCAGCTGGTCTAACAAAATGCCCCAGAAACTTGTCTTATATAGACGTTGCCGACCGCAGCGCCGTATTTTGCTTGTTTACATATCTATGTATTTGAAAGCACATGCCCATACCAGTTTTTTGGCTCTTCAGTGTAATATCTTTTCTGCATTGATCTACTAAATGAAAGACATATCCGATTTTCGCTGGTAAATACTGATGTATTGTACATGACAGTGTCGAATGTAATTGCACGAATATAATTAACGTCCTCTACGAAATGTTAATTGCACATAGAAGAAGGACCTATGTAATCGGGAAGTAGACAGAGTTTTGCCGGCTCTTGGTGAAGGTTCGAGAGCTTGTGTTGCCAGAATTTGATTCAGTTTGTCAACTAAATTTCTAAAATTAAATAATACACACTAACCATTAGCCGAGCAGTATTATCGAACACTGCATAACGGTTCTATATTTTACCAGACACACCGGTAAGACAAGTTGAAAAGTAGACCATGATTTTAAAAATAGCAACCGGAGGAAGAAGAAAATCCACTTTTTAATTGTTAGTGAGCAAATTTATGGACATTATCGTAGTTAAATTTGTACTGCTAATATTTCCCAGTAGGTCGGTCGGTCGATTTGGGGGAGGGACCAAACAGCAAGGTCATCGGTCCATTGGATTAGGGAAGGATGGGGAAGGAAATCGGCAGTTGCCTTTTCAAAGGAACCACACTGGCATGTGCCTGAGGCGATGTAGGGAAATTATGAAAAACCTAAATCACGGTGGCCGTCCGTGGGTTTGAACCGTCGTCGTCCCGAATGCGAGTCCAGTGTGATAACCACTGCGTCACCTCGCTCTGTTTCCTAATAGGTAAACCGTAAAAATATTTAAATGAGGGCTATGAAATTGGCATTCAGCAGTAGGTAATTGGTAAAAATAAGAGACACTCCATTCAGACCGACAAATTCCACCCAACTTCAAGCCACGTGTTCACTCTGGACGTTGGAGAAAGGTCAGTCTCTTCGTTCGTTTCATGTGTTCCAGGGTCGACGGTCCAATCTCCAGATTTTGTACCTCTGCCAAAAAAAAAACCGAACGTAAATGAAATAAACAAGTCCTCGGGAAGTTTCCGAACAAAAGTGAATAGATCACAGCTTAAGATTTGCTACTCAGACATGGAAGGAATAAGCGGAGCTAAAAGCCAACGCTTGTCAAAGAAGTTCAAAGAAAATCAAGTTGACTACCTAAGGCTGCCGACATCAAACGCGGTGTGTTGCTGCATCAGAAGAGACCGCCTCGGGAGACAAGCGCTCAGAAGGACGCACAAACGAGTCGGGACCGCTCTCGAGCTACTGGCCGCTCTTCCGCTGCTGCTTGCGCCCTTTTTGTATTCTTTATGAATGAAATGTAAAACACTTTTCCTCCTCCTGTGCTATGTACGTTTTCCAGAGTACACTGAACTCAGTTTGTGCTGCGCTGTTACATAAATCCGACTGGCGCACTTCCGACCGATTGTAGTTCACTGATGCCATATGTGTAATCCATCCTGCTGGATAAAGACAAGTCGTTGTTTAAAGTTACACGAAAAAATCTCGAAAAGCTCTCTACCGATTTACTTCAAATTTTTTCATGTTACTTTAATAGACGGTCGGTGAGACATTGAGTACAAATTTTTTGACATAGGTAGTATATATAAAATAAAAACAGTACTATTGTATAATGCGAAGTAGTTGTTTAACATAGTTGCCAAGTGTCTTCTAAAGTTCTTGACAGATTTAAATCAAATTTTTTATGTTAGTCTATATTCTATAGTCTAATAGTCCGTAAATCGTGGTCTAACTATTGCGTTCTCGCTTACCGAGGACAGGGACCCGGATTCGATTACCTGCGGGGTCAGGGATTTTCACCTGCCTCGAGATGACTGGGTGTTTGTGTTCTCCTCATCATTCATGAAAGCGACGAGTTTGTACTGAGCAAAGGTTAGGAATTTGTACGGGCGCTGATAACTGCGCAGTTGAGCGCCCCACAAACCAAACATCATCATCATCGTCATCATCATCATCATATAGTCTAATTAAAATTCGGATGGAAATAGGATATGTAAAAGGGAAACGTTGTTAGCTAAGATCTCGAAAGGTCCATTACTCAATAGTCTAATAAACATACAGACAGACATAGGCTGTATTTTTTAAAGAATAATGTACATGTTTTCTGTTAAAACAAGCAGAAAGAAAGAAAACACTGTGCTGTGAAAATAAGCTACTTCATTTTCTTTCTCGCAGTCAGTTCTGATTAATGCTTAAACAAAAACTGAAAGCACAACCTCAAAATAGAACTATCACCGTCAGAGGGTGGTACGGGTCTAAAAGTCCCACCGCCACATCTCCAAAGTGAATTGCAGTGACGCAGTCACTGCCCTGTGGAAATTTACCGCCTCACCAACACAGTTAGACCGCAATAGACCGGTGATGCTGTATTGTAACGTATCACCCCGGACTACAAGTCCATTAAAAAAATAAAAAAAAAAACGTGCTGTTTTATTTCTTTGCTGTCGGCTTTCGCAGAAAACAGGAAATTTGTATTTTGGCTTATCGGTTTGCGATTAGAATAAACAAGTCCCAATGACAGAGAGGGGGAAGAAGAGGAGATTGAAAGAGAGTGGGAAGGAGATGGACACTGAGATCGAGAACGGGGAGATGATAGAGGGGGGGGGGGGGAGTAGGAGGATGAGATGGACGATGAGACGGAGGGGAGCAAAATAGAATGAGAGAGTTGGTAGAAAGAGATTAGGACTCACATTCAATTTCTGTACGTATTTAGCAACTGCGAAGGATTGTTGGGTTCGAGCTAAAAACAGTGTAACGTCTGAAGCAATAAGCGTCGAAGTCCCGTGTTCATTGTAGCAAACGACATCACAAAGGGCACATCTCGGCGTTTATGAACGAAATGTTAATCTCTGGACTTTTTTTGTTTTGGATCATCGGTGCTCTAATTCGAACAGCTATGACATACTCTCATATGCAACCTCTTCATATCTGAGTGCCACCTTCAGCGAACGTACTCCACTATGTGATGGAAATATTTCAGTATCCTGCTACCACTATCAGGTTTACCTTACAAGGCTCCTCTAGTACCGCGGAAGTTATTCTCTGGCGTCTTAACACTTGTCCTGTCTTCCTGTCTGTCAGGATTTTCCACGCATTAGTTTCTTCTCCTAGTCTGCAGATAATAGACTCATTACTTATCTTATCAGTCCTCTTCTCAGCATCCTTCTGTGTTTCGATTTTCTTCTTACGCGACCCATTTCCGTTCAATGATATTCCCCGAAAGTATATTCTCAGAAATTTAGTTTGATACAAGCGGACTTCTATTCGCCGGGAATACACTCTTGGCCTGTGTTAATCTACTTTTTATGCTCTTCTTACTTTGTCCATTGTATGTATTATTAGACTTCAAAGGTAGCAGATTTCCTTACTTTCGTCTACTATGTTATCTTCAATATTGCTGGTAAATTTATGGCTAATATCGTCTCTGCTACTTCTCTTCACTTTCGACTTTCCTTCTCTTAGTCCGTATTCTGTGATTGTCAGACTGATCATTCTAGTGAAGAGGTATTGTATTCCTTCTTCAGTTCCTTCAGAGAAGAGCTGTGATGTCTACGAATATTATCTTTGATATCGTTTTAAGATGAATTTTAATCGCACAGCTGAATGTTTTTGTTTGCGTCATTGCTTCTTCGATGTATAGGTGGAGAAGTAGGGGACAAAGACTGCATCATATCGTTACGCAATATTTAAAGCGAGCACTTCTTTCTTGATCTTCCTTTCTTCTTCATCCAACTTGTTTCTGTAAATATTACGTTTTACCCTATTTCTCTGTTGTTTATGCGTACTTTCGTGAAAATCCCAAACATCTTGCTACACTTTACGTTGTTCAACGCTCTTCCTAAATCGATGAACCCTATAAAACTATCCTAATTTCTTGTATGTCTTGGCATCATTATCATTGCTCATTTGCTACACGTACATGTGGTACGTAAATTAAAATGTTTACTCACTGAGGAAATGTGGTTAGATGTAAGACAGGGCCTGAAGGCACTTCTTTTACCAGATGAAGTAAGGGGCGATTCAAAAAGGAACAACGGACTTCTATCGTTTATTGCAGACAAACTGTGAAAGATACAAATACATTGTACATGTCACTGGACAGTTGATGGTTCAAAGTTGTATTTTCGCACACACACCATACCATACACTCAACATGAGCACCATGTGTTGGTCGTGAAACATCTAAATGGTAGCCCATTTCATTCCACACACGAATCAATAGGTCTCTGGTTATTGAATCGTCAGCTTCAACAATTCAAATTTAAAGTGGGAGTTTTTTATGTATCCCCACAGAAAAAATCGAGAAGTATGACGTTTGATGGCCTGGGAAGCCAACTGCAATGAATAAGATCTTGTTGTCCTACCCTTCTAATCTAACGGGATGGTGTTGTTAAGATAACGCCGCACCTGAAAGTGAAATTGTGGGGTAGCGCCGGCGTGCATAAAAATGAACTCATTGGAATCCTCGTGAAGTTTAGGAAACAATCAATTTTGCAGCCTGTCCAGGTACGACATCCCTGTCACACTTTCATCTGCAAAAAAAACGAAAATCCATAAACTTTGTGAATTAAACCCGCAGAAACCACATTAATTTTCAATGTATCTCTTTCATGTTCGATGATCACACCTGGATCTCATGACGCACAAATTCTTACATTATGACGGTTTACTTTACCCCAGAGATGAAATGTCGAATCTCCGAAAAGATGAGTTGCTCAGAAAAAGTGTCCTCTGTCATGTCGTAGAGAACTGAAACGCAAAATTCGTAATTACTACAAACATCGAAAAACGTTTTGCATCACCCCGGTTCCCAGAACTCTGAAGACAGACGTTGACTGTGAATATTTTATCACATACAAAGTCCCTTTGACTGTTCAGAGATGTCACTAAACCCGCCCAAAGATGTAAACAACCATGCATAAATAGCGTCTATTAGACCTGGAAGATGATACATGGCTCGTGTTGTGTGTAGTTCAACCATGCCCAGGCGGTCAATACCACAGTTCGATCGCGTTATGATTGTTACTTTGTGCCAGGAAGGGCTGTCAACAAGGGAAGTGACCAGGCGTCTCTGAGTGAACCAAAGCGATGTTTTTGGAGGCGAAGAGAGACAGGAACTGTCGATGACATGCCTCTCTCAGGCCGCCCAAGCGCTACTGCTGCAATGGATGACCGGTGAAGCACCGGATCAACACTGGAGACCTTCAACCAATAAGACAGAGAGCATACCGTGTGTCAGCAATGGAACCTCGAATAATTCGCGGCGAGGTAGAGAAAATGATGAAGAATGACATTATTCAACCTTCGCAGAGCCTATGGTCGTCACCAGTGGTTCTCGTCAGGGAGAAGTATGGCAGTTGGCGCTTTTGTGTTGATTACAGGAAGCTTAATAGGATAACTAAAAAGAACGTTTACCCCCTGCCATGAATTGACGATACACTAGATTGTCTAAAGGGGGCTAAATTTTTCTCAACCATGGACATATACTCGGGATACTGGCAAATCGAAGCAGATGAGGCTGATCGTGAGAAAACTGCATTTATCACCCGTGAGGGCCTGTATGAGTTTAAGGTAATGCCCTTTGGTTTGTGTAATGCATTAGCAACTTTTGAAAGGGTGATGGATAATCTTCCAAGTCATCTGAAGTGGACGATGTGTCTTTGTTATTTAGATGACATTATAGAATTCTCACAGACATTTGATGAACACGTAAAAAGAGTGAGGGCCTTTCTTAAGTGTCTCCAACAAGGCGGACTGAAACTTAACACAAGAAAGCATCTCTTTGGAGCAAAAGAAATCAAAATGCTTGGACACCTTATATCAGACGAAGGTGTGCAGCCAAACACAGAAAAGGTGAGATCTATAACGGAATTTTCTATTCCTAAAAGTATTAGAGATGTGAGAAGTATTAGAGATGTGAGAAGCTTCCTCGGATTATATTCTTATTAGCGTCATTTTGTCAAAGACTTTTGTATCAAAGCCAGGCCACTCCAAGAGTTGTTAAAAGCCAATGCTAAATTTATTTGGGATGGTGCTCAACAAGATTCTTTCGATGTGCTGCGGAAATCTCTGACGACTGACCCTATACTTGGTCTGTATGATGAGAGAGCACCTACAGAACTACACACAAATGCCAGTGTATATGGGATCGGTGCTATTCTGTTGCAAATTTCGGATGGGAAAGAGCAGGTTATAGCCAATGCTTCTAGGACACTTACAAAAGCCGAGAGAAACTACTCAACTACAGAAAGAGAATGTCTTGCAGTGATCTGGGCCATGTGCTAATTTCGACAGTATCTCTATGGAAGGCCATTTACAGTTGTAACAGACCATCATTCACTTTGTTGGTTGAAAGGTCTTATGGATCCAACAGGACGACTCGCCAGGTGGCCACTACATCTTCAAGAGTATGACATTACCATAGTGTACAAAAGTGAAAGAAAACACCAAGATGCCGACTGTCTCTCAAGAAACCCTGTGCAAGACCATCAAGACTTTGATTATGATGATGGCTGTCTCGCTGCAATCCAGGATCTCTCTGCTGCGCAGAAGAAGGACGCCAAGATATCTCAAATTACACTTGCCTTAAATGGGTCAGAGGACGTGAAAGGACAATTTAAGGTAGCTAATGGATTACTTTGCAAGAAAAATTTTGAACTGTCTGGAAAGATGTGGTTACCAGTAATTCCTAAACACATGTGCTTAGATGTTCTGCAGCAATTCCATGACACACCTGAGGCCCGACATTTAGATTCAAATGGTTCAAATGGCTCTGAGCACTATTCGACTTAACTTCTGAGGTCATCAGTCGCCTAGAACTTAGAACTAATTAAACCTAACTAAGGACATCACACACATCCATGCCCGAGGCAGGATTTGTACCTGCGACCGTAGCGGTCGTTCGGCTCCAGACTGTAGCGCCTAGAACCACACGGCCACTCCGGCCGGCGGACATTTAGGATTTATTAAGACATGTGACAGAATCCTCAAGAGATTTTTTAGGATGTCCGCCACTATGTGTCGCACTGTCGAGAGTGCCAGAGAAGAAAGGCAGTTCCTCAGAAACCACCCGGCCGACTCATACCAATTCCACCAGCCGAAACGCCTTTCTAGCGTGTTGGGATTGACCTCCTCTGACGATTTCCTATGTCTGCTAGTGGCAATAGATGGATTATTGTTTGCACTAATTATCTGACACTCTACGCCATTACTAAAGCCGTGAAAACAGCCGAAGCATTCGAGGCAGCCAAATTCATTGTGGAAGACATTGTGTTAAAACACAGTGCCCCAAGGTCGTTAATTACGGATACAGAGAAAGTTTTTCAATAGAATCTTGTGGCAGAGATAAACCGTCGGTGCAACATTACTCATCACATGACGACTGCCTACCATCCGAAAACTAATGGGCTTACTGAACGCCTTAATAAGACCTTGGCCGACATCCTATCAATGTTCGTCAGTGTTGTGCAGAGCAACTGGGATGAGGTGCTACCTTTCGTGCGTTTGCCTACAACACCGCCGAACAAGACACCACAGGATTTACTCCATTTTTCCTGGTACATGGGCGTGAGGCGACTACGACGATGGGCACTGTTTCCGTTACATCCTGATGACGTGGGTGACGACTACATCAGCCAGATGTTAACTAGAGCTGAAGAAGCTCAGCAGATAGCTCGACTCCACACCCGGAGGGCTCAAGGAAACGATCGCCGAGGGTATGACGCGAGCCACCGCCCTTTTGTCTACCAATCTGGTGACCTCGTCTGGATCTTCACTCCTGTTCAAAAGGTTGGTCTCTCTGAGGAGCTCCTCAGGCTCTACTTTGGACCTTGTAAGGCAGTAAGACAGTTGCCTGATGTTACTTATTAAGTTGAAGATTTCGACCCCGACACAAGACGACGAAAGATCAGAGATATGGTCCTTGTCCTTCGAATGAAGCCCTATAAGGATTCTGCAACACAGGGTAAATTCGAAGCTCCAGCGACAGGCATCAAGGGGAAAGATGATGAAGAGCGTAGCGGCAAAGGAAGTCCTAAGAAGATCACCGCCAGGGCGAACATCAGTCATCGGGAGTCGAAGTATGGAGAACCGATGACTCGTTCCCGGACTAGTAGGACGTAACACTAAGACGCTGTTCTCTTAAGGAGGGAGCACTGTCGCAAAAAACGTCACTGCGTGTAGTGGTTATGATACTAAACTGTTGCTTGGAGTGTCGTCTGTTCAAAACTCACCTAAATAGAAAAATTTTAATTTCCTTATTCGGTTCGAGTACGTTCTAGAAGTATCCACAAATATCAAGAATTTTTGTACTGGAATGTTCTGTAACTGTATATATAAAGTATGTGTTCTGGCCGGAGGCAGTTCGCTTCGCGCTCTTGTACTCGTATGTGCAAGTGCTGAATAAACCTTCTTTAAGTGAAGTTAGTGTTCGTCATTCATCTAATTACACCTATGTGACAATGTAAAGCCACATTTATAATATACTCGACTGCATTTAACGATCAACTAAGATTAAAAAATTAAATGTACCTCCAAAATTTCATACAACTCCTATAATTTGAAGGGACAGAAACAATAATTAATAGATAGAGAGAAAATTCTTCATAGATCATTACCAGCATCTTTCATACCGAAATTATTAAATGATTGACTGTATAAAACTATATGTACAATGTAGAAGAACCTTTGAAGTATCTCCAGAGGTGCAACATATCTGTACACATATCATATTCTATGGTACATCAAATTAGCATTCGATGTAAACAATTGTGTCTGCCATATTGTTGCTTTTTTTACTTCATTGATCAGTATTGATTGTAAAAGAAAATCTTTTCTATAACAGATCTTTTCTGCAACATGTAAAGGCGTGCTTTTCAGGAAGTGTGTACAATGTGTACAGCATACATAAGTGTAAATCTATGCCAGAACAAAAACTTCGTTGCATTCTAGGATGCAAATGTAAAATCTTTGGTAAACCATACACCACAAAAATTGTTGTTATATTTTTGGACACAAGTGCAATACTTGCAAAGAAGCCAACGCTATTATCTGATGAAGGGCTCAGCCCTAAAACTTGTAATGGTATAATAAAACAATTTCCAGAAAATGTTGGCTGCAGCATTTTCTGGCCGATTCTAAAGTTTTCACAGTGTACGAGGAGAATGCTATGAATAATAGGGGTCCGACTTGGATTCTTTGATGGTATTTATAATCATATTTTTTTGTAAATTTTTGTAGAACAGCCTTCAGCTAGAGCTGATAAATTTCTCTGCAGTGCATTAATAACGTTTTCCTTCCCTGGTGCTCTCTTTGCTGTGCATATTATGACAGCGGGCAGTTCCTCCTTTGTACATAAAGAGCATAAAAATGATTTCCTGCTCCTCCTGGAACAGTCAAACGTTATGACGATTTTGAAGAACAAAGTAATATTATGTTTTTCTCTAACTGTTTATCATTCTTCCTCAAACTAGTTAGCTCCTGCTGCAAATTTGATTTTTTTTTTCAAATTGTTGCTCTGCATTTGTCTTAGAAAATATTTACTTGTACTTGACAGGAATTTTATTTCATGATATTTGTAATAAATGCAAAGTTAATATGACTGTTTTAGGTAACCATTATATCCATTATGTAAATATTGTCTTTATTACTGTTATTATTATAAACAGTAATAGTAGCTGTAATCCATTCAGTGCACCTTGTAAAAACATCTGCGGTGAGAATGATTGTGAATTCTTGGTTAAATGTGAGACATAACCTGAAGGCTCTCAAACTGTCAGGTAAAATTGGTTCACAAACAATAAATAAATTTTTTGTTTTAGATAATATAGCAACATCAGTGGACCTCAACACGCACTTATTCTGAAAAGACTCATAGTTTTTTGTCGGAAATGTTTACAAAAAAAGAACCTTTTTATTGTCCTTCACAATCACTGAATCAGGTCTCGCCGATAGTGTCATAGCTACCTCATATTCTAGTGCTGAATTAAGACTGCACGATGTATATTCGTCAAAGTAATGAAGAATATCAGAGTCAACGCAAAACTCCCTACAAAGTACAAAGATCAAGTAATTTCAGTGTAAAATTAATTAGGTGATGTTTATGCACTCATCTCGTCTTACAAAGTATTTAATTGTTTTAATATAGGCAACACTTTTAAGAAGAATAGTAGTAGTTATTTGAAAGCTGTGAATATTTAAGTATTAATTATACAGTGTATTATCACAAGCAAAGGACTTCTAAAACGTTTATAAAATGTTAGACATGATACGTTACAGACTTTATATACCACCTATGTACATGAAGTAAGTAAAGGCAACTGTAGTGTGTTGTTTTCATGAATTACAAATGCCTTTATAAAGGACATGAATCATCGGATTCGCTTAGGCTCGTGTTACGTGCTGGCTTTTGAATGCTTTACACAAAGCGTAATTTTCAAATATTGTCTAGTAAAATAATAGCGGCAATCTACCAAGGATGAAACTGCCGAGGGATGAGAGATATTCTGTTAGACCTCTGTATGGTTCCCACTAAGAAAGCCGTAAAATACGTACCTGAGACACAGTACTGTTAGTAATTTAAAATGATCAGTGCAAATAATGGTTGCGGAATAAAATAAGGACGTTTGTTAATGTGTATGAGGAGTAACCGGCTTAAAAAGCAAAGCAGCCACCACGGAGGTTCTGCATATTTATAAGGCTTTCATCTGACCCAGGCTAGATTACGGGGCATCTGTTATGGGTCGGCAAGTGGCAGTAAGCTCTCTGCAATAGACGAGCTCCGATACAAAGGGCTGGCTGGGTACGTACTTCATTCTGATGGACTCAGCACCGAGTAAACCAACTTTAATAAAAGCACTCGAGACATGATTCCATCATAAAGTGATAGTTAACTGGTAAAATCGTGGTTAAAGAAATCCAATTCAATAGATCAAGGTTGTAGGATAAGACAACCCTTTACATCACCTGCAGCTCTCGGCTTAAGGGGCTCCGGAAAGGCTCAAAATCATGAAAAGTTCAATTTTTACTTTTTTGCGTTTTCTGAATCTGCAGACTATTACCTTTTAATAGATATATAATTTATTCTATTCCGAAGACTACAACTATTTTTAAATTTTTTTTGAAATGTGTTCTACATGGACGTGACCCACTGTGGCGCTGTTAAACTGCTGTCAAATGGTGTTATTATTAACGTCCGTGTTCATCAGGTACATTTTAGTGATGTGAGATAAAGTATGTGTTGTGGCTAACCTGTGATGGTTCAATATATATCGCTGGTGTGATTGTCGATTGTTTCATGTTTATTTACTCTGTCGTTATCTCGAAAATATTCGTAATTAATTCTGTTTCTTGAGTCTCTGTTTTGTTGAAGTATAATAATGAGTAAAAGTAAAGTTATTAGAAATCCTCTGAAGGCTTTTAATAAAAGGAGAAATGTTGGAAAGCCAAAGGTATGTGTTATTACTGTAAACAATAAAGACGATAACCAAGTGAGTGAACCTAACCTCTCAAGTACACCTGCCCATAGCAGTCAAAGTGGGAAAGAAAATACTTCACAGAAGAAGCTTGGTTCAATGAGTGAAAACTATGAATGTTTTATAGGCGAATCGGATGTGAATGAAATATTTGATATGTCGGTTCTCAAAGGAATTTTTTCAAACTGTGTAAGATGTATTCATCGTAGTGAAGTTGGTCTGGAACTCTCCATAATAAAGCACGTAGGACTTGCTAGTGAAATACAACTGAAATGTGATAAGTGTTCATACATGACCACCTTTTGGAACAGTGTTGCAGTAACTGCAACTGAAGAAAATGGTAGCAAAATCTACGAACACAACAACGAGCGATGCTTGCTTTAGACAAGGAACGCCTTCGGGCTGCAGACAGGGCTGTAAAGAGTCTAGAAATACAAGCAAGAGTAAACAGGAGGAGGAACAAGAAGAAGCTGAAGGAGGAGTTTGCAGAGGATGAAGATAATCCATCCTATGGACCTGGAATGCACTAAAAAGTTAATCCAATCTTTGTCGCTCTATTCCCAAAACTTTTATTTTCTCATACTAATTACATGTTTTCTA
The DNA here is from genome assembly GCF_023864345.2 of Schistocerca serialis cubense. Lineage (NCBI taxonomy): Eukaryota > Metazoa > Arthropoda > Insecta > Orthoptera > Acrididae > Schistocerca > Schistocerca serialis. Next base: position 149,758,308 of record NC_064638.1, on the reverse strand, counting down.
AGGATCTTCCAAACATATTTGTTTCAAACTTTCAGTAAATGTTACACAGTACCTTCTGCATAATTTAACACAGCCTTTTTCCAAAAAACTGTTAATTTTTGAATAAATAAATAAAAAATTGCAAAAAAATGTTGTGAATTTTCATTACAATTGAAAAAAAATCATCTTTAATAACTGAACTAAAATTTTGTAAAATCCCTGTGTTAAGTTGTAGCCCATATTCCAATAAATAATCTGTAAAAAGTTCAACTTCCTACCTCAAATACTTTGTGAGGAAAGATGTAATTTATAAGCATTATTTTAACATTGCAAGTATAGGGCGTTCCGGAGCCCCTTAAAAAACAGGTTCCGCTTTAGCAAAGCTAAGCAGAGCAGCTAAAAATGACAGATTGACTAGACGCATTGAGTAAAGTTCCGTCTATCCTGCCGTTAGGTACTGACTATTAAGGATAAGATTTTGAAGTAATCACGTCGAATACAGTAAGATGAGACACCATTACAGACGAAAACGATTCACAGGGACGATGTAAAAGAGCCAGTGGGCGTCCCAGTGCTTGGGTTAGCACATCTACATCTACATACATACTTCCCAAGCCGCCGCACGTTGCGTGGCGGAATGTACCACACACCACTATTAATTTTCTTTCCTATTCCACTTGTAAATAGAGAGAGAGAAAAAAAGGCTATCTCCCTTCGTATGAGCCCTGATTTCTCTTATCTTCGTGGTCTTTGTGTCTTCGTATGAGTCTTGACTTCTCTTCGTGGTCCCCATTTGAGTTGCTGAACTATCTCTGTAATACCTGCGTGTTGTTTGACCTACAGGTAAGAAACCCAGCGCCCCACCTCTGAACCACATCGATGTCTTCCTTCAATCCCCTCTGTAGGGGATCCCAATCACTCGAGCAGTACTGAAGGATGGGTCGCACTTGTGTCCTATACGCGATCTTCTTTAGCGATAAAACACTCTTCTCTGAAATGCTCCCAATAAACCAAAATCGGCCATTCGCTTCCCCTATTATAATCCTCACACTCTCGTTTCGTTTCATACCGCTTTACAACGTTACGCCTAGCACTTTAAGCGGCGTGACTGTGTCAGGCATCACACTAATGTTGTATTCGACACTATGGGTTTGTCTTTTCGACTCATCCGCGTTAACTTAAATTCTTCTACTAGATCAGACGCTCGGTTTGAGCCGCAATGTCACGGACTGCGCGGCCCCTCCCGCCGGAGGTTCGAGTCCTCTCTCGGGCACAGGTGTGTGTGTTGTTCTTAGCATAAGTTAGTTTAAGTAGTGTGTAAGTCTAGGGACCGATGACCTCAGCAATTTGGTCCCTCAGGAATTCACACACATTTGCCTAAGTTGTCTTCTATCGTTGTCATCTTCGACAGGTTCCCGTACGCAACACCATCATCAGCAAACAACTGCAGACTGCAGCTCATCCAGTCCACCAGATCATTTATGTATATGAAACACAACAGGTGCCTTGTCACAATTCCCTGGGGCACTCCTGATGATACGCTCGTCTCCGTTGAAGAGTCGCCATCGAGGACAACGCAGTGGTTTCTGTTACTTAAGAAGTCTCCGAGCCACTCACACACGTGGAAACCTATTCCGTGTGGTCTCATACTTCCGTTAACAGTCTGCAATGGGGTACCGTGTCAAATTCTTTTCGGAAATCTAAGAATATGGAATTCGTCTGTTGCCTTTCACCCATGGTTCACAGAATATTATGTCGGGAAAGAGCAAGCTGAGTTTCGCACGAGCGATACTTTCTAAAACCATGCTGATTCGTGGACAGAAGCTTTTCCGTCTCAAGGAAATGTACTGAATTCGAACTTAGAGTGTGTTCAAGAGTTATGTAGCAGACTGTTGGTTTGGTCTGTAATTTTGTATACTGTATAATTCTGCAGAGTAGAACGTGAGTGTCGACATTCGTTGCTGTGTGTGGAAACAAGGGGAATAGGATGTCGTCCGGAAAGAGCTTGACCCTGTGTAACCACACTGGACGGCTATAAGTCTCCACGCTGATCTTTCCGATTTCTTGCATTAGAGTCCCTGCCGTAATTAGAATACAGGTCAGGAAAGAAAGCCAGTTTCACGTTGGAAGTCTCGTGCAGCTTGTGGAAGAGCACTAGCTGGCAGCTACTAAGGCACTGGGGACAACCAGCCGCAAATTGTAGTCCAAGTCGGTAAGAATGATGAAAGGCATCTCCATTCGGAGACCATCTTCGGTTTCGTCAGACGATTGGATGAATTGGTGAAGACTGCAAGAGTCGTACGTGCGGTGGTAGCAAGTCCCACTATTTGTAGTTTAGTATTCAGAGCAGACCACGGACCTCTGGTTTGTAGCTGAATGCAAGGCTTAAAGCAGAGGATCAGCAGATTCTGTGACTATCCCGGACAAGGACTGTGCAGCTGGTCCCGGCGGAATTTCGAGTCCTGTGCCCTTTCACCATGGCAGAGGAAAGAGACGATACGATTATTTACGATGAATGCACGGAGCAAAACTTGGAGGTTGCCACCAAATCACATACGTTTCATCATGATCCGGTTAACAGACTTTCCGGACACATGAAGCAATAGGACTACGTATTTCCGAAACGAATAAACGAAAACGAAGAAACTGCCATGTATGTTCCAGAACAACAAAGTTAATGTGCAAGTCTCGTGGAGTTGCGTTACATCTTGAAGACTGTTTTATTGCATATCATATGAAATAGAAACACTAAGTACCAAAGATGATGCAAATAAACAAATACATAAAACAAATTTGGTATTTATTTACATATGTATATCTTCGAAATCTCACGAAAATAGGGGAACAGGGATGAGAACATATGAGAACTAACGATGAGATTAGTAAAACGTAACAACTTATAATCTCCGGATAATGGCCAGAACGGTCGGCGACAGAACAAGTAATCCGAATTGGCGCTGCCGGCGCCAAGCGAATAAATTGGTACAAGATGTGCGGACGGCAAAGTGTTAAGAACGATTCCAGGCTTTTGTAATGTTGTAACCTCCCCACCAAAATTTTAAAAGACTATTATTTTAGATGCTAATGGACATTTAGCTAGAGTGTAAGCTCCCCAGAGAAATTTTGAAACACAATAGTTGAATGTTAACAAGAATACAACCTAACGTAAGCTCCCAGCAAATAAATTTAATGACAATAAAAATGAGAATCGCAATCTGACTCAAGGTGTAAGCTGTCACGAAAATAATGAAAAACAATTCAATGCTAATGAGACTTCAGTGACAATGTAAACTAAATTAAACCAAAATATCGGTCTTTGGCCCTGTGCAAAAAATCATAATTAATTTCTTACCTCATTGACACTGCATGTCAAATTTCTGCTCTTATTGTTGGCCACGGCTTGGAGGAACTGCATCGCAAGTAATATTTTTTTTTTGAATTTTAACTGAAACTTTTCTTTAAAGGAAATGGAAGGAAATCGTTCGTTCAATTAAATAGTTCTTTTGTTAAAAATATTGCTTTGAAATCAAAATTATTATTGGGGCGATTGTTGCACAAATTAATTACAGTTAATTTACATTTTAGCTGAGCGCATTTAAAAATAGTATACCTCATCCTGAATCTTGACCAGAGTGCCATGTCGACGCCCGCCGATTCCTCACACACAACTGCACTGGGCTGCTACTACCGACATACTGCACTGGCCTATTGCTACTGACAGACTGCCCACTGACTACTGCTCGCAACTGTACTGCACGACTACTACTGACAGAGTACCGCTCGCAACTCTCGCGCGGTCAGGCGCAGACTAGCCACGATAAATGGCTCTCTGGTCAGAGACTCTGCAATGCCTCGCCATCGCCGCCACACAACATACGTGTTTCAATGTCCAGGAAACCATCAATAATTGCGGTGACTTCAGTGTAACAATTGCGCTAGAATAAAAGCACCGTTTCTGGTGGTATCATTGGGTATTTCTTCCAGTTACCTTAGGCACTATATTATAGCGGTTCTTCCATTGTCTATGCCATTTCATAGTGCGATGTAGTTTGGCAGTGACACTTCATGCGAAAGTTACTTTCATCCTTAATTTTTCCCTTCAGCTTATGTGACACAGTCATAAGAACGTCTCTTCACTTCCACGAAGACCAACAGTCTCTAACTAGATTCCCTTTGTGCATTAAAGCGGAAATTTTCTGAATAGTTCACGTGGAGCGTTCGTTGTTGATTTGGGGTACGACCACAAATCACCAGCCAGCTGGTGCGTGTCCCGGGCACTGTGACCAGCGTGACCTACTTGAATGGCTTACTGCGACCACGTGTTGCTATACAAGCACGTGCCTTCTTGGTGTCACAGGATGTCGGCCTATAGTCCTGGCCCTCCAGATCACCAGGCTTGTCGCCAATCGAAAATGTGTGGGATATGGATAAACGACGGGTGTAGCGCTGTGACGCATTGTCAGTCAACACAGAAGAACTTTGGAACCAGACGAGTGCAGCAGGGATGGTTTACAACAGGACGCTATTTGCGCCTTATGCACATCGATGCCATCACGAGTGGAACAAGCTATCAGGGCCCATGGCGGACCCGGTACCTACTAAGCAACAGGAGGCAAGCTGAATCGAAGTGCTAACCAGTTCTGCATAACATACTAACGTATATGTTCTCTGAGTACGAACATCCTGTGATTAGTGGTTTAGGGGGCTCTGTTTCCTTTGGTTTAATTCTGTACGAAAAAGCTCACAGTTTTGTATGCTTGCTCAGATACTGATATTATGCAGGTCATCACTTTACGTGCTCTTTGAAGTTCTCGATTATGACTGCACAGCACGCCACACATAATTTATAGCCTACACAAAAAAAGAAAAAATTCATAATCCTCATTAATAAATCCGAAATTTCCGCTGATGTCATACCCAACTGATCATGAACATCTACTGATTAATCAAATTCCTCAAAAAAAGGAAAGAACAATATAACAGAATCTTAACGAAAATACATATAGCTCCGGCTATGTGACCTTTGATTACAAGAGCTGACATCGTACTCCTCTTGACTCAATCCCTCCCCCAGTAACAAAAAGCAGATATGATCTTTTCTTTGACTGACTGACTGAGTAACTCAGTAGGCAATATGATTCATATTTCGATTCATATTGCCCAGTACTCTCCCTCTTTGAGCCATTCCCATTTACACGAAATTACAAAATAATGCATTCTTGAGAAGCCAAGAAAATCAAATTAATCGCCCCTTTAATCGTGTGAGGGACTGAAGTAAGTACTATGTCTTCAAAATATCGATATCTGGCTGCCTTACGATTATCACTTCCTCCCCACTGTATACGACTCACATCATCGCCGACAGTCTGATCCCCATGTTCACTCACACATATGCTCTGTTTCAACAATTCACACATTATATATATTTGCCACATTCATCCCCTTATTCACTCATATAAAACGATTAATGAAGATAGTATTATCCACCACACAGAATAATTGTAGTGGTCACAAAAGAAAATAATTATGTGTATTTCAGTGCTTTTATCTAACTGCCGTTCACTCTGCTATTTAAGGTTCGGTTATCTACTTACCGTTCGTCTCAAACTTTTACACAGAACATACTACAATGTCAAGAAGCTATTTCTAAAACACAGTCATAAATTTAATAATTTTTCAAACGTCGATATCATCTAATTTATAAAGCTGAAATTTTCACGGTTGGAACCATTGACATTACAGAATGTTACACAGTGTTTCACAACAATTGGTTTATGAGAACTATATTTAGCAGTTCGTAACAATGTACGTAACATTCGTCCTCTGTTCAGAGCCTGCGCACGGCTTGCCTCGTACAGCGTACTGATACACACGTAACATAATGGTACACTCACCATGGGAAAGTGTTCCCTGGGGCAGTAACTCATTATGTACGGTAAAAAAGCTTATATCAGATTTTCTATTGGTGATGCACGTACATTGTTACGCCTCAATTCGATGTTGAATTATGTGCCACAACAGAAAGGATTGTATCAGCTATATTATCACACTGAAATATCGTCCTTGCTGATCAGACAGAGAAAATGTTAATGTGGTATGTGTTACTACATTAGCGTTCTTGGTAAGATTCCAGAATCTGCGACACTTACAATTCACACATAATACTAGTAAGAGTAGTCTTGTTAAACTCAGATATAAACAATAGAAAATTGTTAAATCCAGATTAGACTACACAGGGTGGTGAGAAACAGTGTGAATTTCTTGAAACGATGTTTCAGTGTGCGTTGTGCTGAGAAATAATTTTTAAGGAAAGAAGGTGACGCGTCCCTCCGTTTCCGAGTTAATTAGCACTGAAGTCAGCCAATCGGGCCGTTGTGCGCAGATTCCAGTGGCTAACCAGAGAGCGTCGCCAAACGTACTCTTCGTTTGGTTTCCTAAAACCGAACAAGAGAGAGCTACAAACATTGGACATATGACGGCTGTACGTATTGAACCCGTGAGAAAGATTGAGCACTCTTGTGCGCTATCACCTGCGGTGCACGGACAACTGTCAGTAATTGTAATTGGCGGGCCGCTTGAATATTCCCGCACAACGGTCTGAATTGCTCACTTCAATGCTAATCAACTTTGAAATGGCACAACGTGTGGAATTATTTTCTTAAAAATTAATTCCTTAGCACAGCCTAACCTGCAACACACTTGTGAGCTTTTCAGAATCTTTCTATAAAAATGGTTAAAATGGCTCTAAGCACTATGAGACTTAATATCTGAGGTCAGCAGTCCCCTAGACTGAGAACTACTTTAACCTAAGGACATCACACACATCCATGCCCGAGGCAGGATTCGAACCTGCGATCGTAGCCTAGAATCGCTCGGCCACAACGGCCGGCAGAAAGCTTCTGACCATCCCTGTATATTGTTGGTGGGAAAGGCATTGGATCAGCAAATGTGGCACCTTGCTGCCGTCTATCGTTGACAGCGCATTGTAAAGAAGTGTAACTGAGTTGCAGTCACTTAGTGGTGAATTCATGAATATCGAGAAAATTACTGCACTTTTCTCGGCATTAATTGTGTTACGAGCATGCTGTATAAATCTTTTCGTTTCAGGAATTGCTCACACTTGTAGAGTGGGCTACACTTTCCACACATCCACAGTGCATCTTCCAAGACGGCAGTGAATGTGCCTGATGGAATGGAAATGAACATGTTCAAGTCTAATCTGCTATAATGCATTGCTTGAGTTTCGTTGAAATACCTGAAATATCTGAAATTGCAACACCAAGGTGACTTCTTCCGTTGTGGACGGTTGCAATTTAAGCCTCTGGGTCTCTTCAGATATTTGGAGAACTGGGACTGGCGTGATGTATTTGATATCCCTCATGCTGCGAACTGTATTCCAGCCAGTGACAGTGAAGACAATGAAATCGCCGTTGTTGAGCACATATTGACAGAATACTACACTTGGGACAGGCTCTATAATGTGGTAGACATCTGACAGCTCCAGTGTTGAGCTTTCTTACATAATAGCTCACTTAACAACTGCAAATGAGTACTCACTTATTAAACTGGAAATAAATGCGCTAAATAAACGTGAGTCCAGTGAAGCTATAAGGGGTGACCAAAAACTTTCCTTTCTAGGGCCACACTAACCCCTGGTCCACATGTCGAGGCTTATCATGACGTACCCGCATCGGAGTCGCGCTACGGTGCATGTACGCTGCAGCACGTGCTCAAACTGAGCTTTTTTGCTCGCCCGTTATATTTATTAAGTTTTACATAGATTCTCTCCATATGAGCTCTTGTGTCAGTGTTATCAGTAGCTCATATCTGCATTCCATATACTGTTAAAGCTTTTTGTGGGAAATAACGCCCACGGTGTCGCCAGTTATTCATAGAGAGTCGGCATAGCTTTGTGAGACACCCTAAATTTGCTTCTTGTGACGCGCTGAGGTAGATGGGATGGGGTATCACCTCATCAATCTTCAGTTTACAGACGTATATGAATGAACACAACCTGGCGACCTACATTCCCTCACGCTTCTACCACGCACATCGCCCCTTCAACCTGTTAAAACACAGAACACAATTAATGACTTAGTACTCCTCCGCTGCACTCAGCCTGGGCACACTTTTTCAATAACCGTTTTTAACCAACGACATTTAACGAAAAACAGTGATTATATACGGTTAAAACAATATGTTTAACATTTCGCGAGTTTTCCTTCCCCCGCAACGCCGAAACTGTTAATCCTAGACATAAAAAGAATATCACCATTTTTGCATAGCTATTGGAGGAAAACACAAAAAAGAGACTTTTTAAGCCTCCTCCCCTCCTTTCTCGCCAACCCAACGCTCTCACCACGCTGATCATGATTTCTAATGTGTTATTGATGACACTCCCTCCTAGCACTGTGCAAAATTTTAACGACTTCACGATTTTCCTCCCTAATCGACCAAATTTCTTGTTCGTTGACTGGGCAGCGAAATGATGACAGTTTCCTCCTCGCATAACGGTTCTCTAAATTTACTCAACTTGGTTTCACGAGAACAATTTCGCGTTTCCTCTAAAAATCTCGGTTCACTTTTTCGTATGGGTTGTACCGGTCTGTTATGCTAGCAGGTGCATCTCTGAATTCGATTTTCGCTGTCGTACCTACGTATTAGGGAATCCAACCACAGAACTTCTGATTTCAAATGGTTCAAATGGCTCTGAGCACTATGGGACTCAACTGCTCAGGTCATTAGTCCCTTAGAACTAGTTAAACCTAACTAACCTAAGGACATCATAAACATCCAGGCCCGAGGCAGGATTCGAACCTGCGACCGTAGCGGTCTTGCGGTTCCAGACTGCAGCGCCTTTAACCGCACGGCCACTTCGGCCGGCGAACTTCTGATTTGATCACAGTCAAATCATGTATGTACACTCCTGGAAATGGAAAAAAGAACACATTGACACCGGTTTGTCAGACCCACCATACTTGCTCCGGACACTGCGAGAGGGCTGTACAAGCAATGATCACACGCACGGCACAGCGGACACACCAGGAACCGCGGTGTTGGCCGTCGAATGGCGCTAGCTGCGCAGCATTTGTGCACCGCCGCCGTCAGTGTCAGCCAGTTTGCCGTGGCATACGGAGCTCCATCGCAGTCTTTAACACTGGTAGCATGCCGCGACAGCGTGGACGTGAACCGTATGTGCAGTTGACTGACTTTGAGCGAGGGTGTATAGTGGGCATGCGGGAGGCCGGGTGGACGTACCGCCGAATTGCTCAACACGTGGGGCGTGAGGTCTCCACAGTACATCGACGTTGTCGCCAGTGGTCGGCGGAAGGTGCACGTGCCCGTCGACCTGGGACCGGACCGCAGCGACGCACAGATGCACGCCAAGACCGTAGGATCCTACGCAGTGCCGTAGGGGACCGCACCGCCACTTCCCAGAAAATTAGGGACACTGTTGCTCCTGGGGTATCGGCGAGGACCATTCGCAACCGTCTCCATGAAGCTGGGCTACGGTCCCGCACACCGTTAGGCCGTCTTCCGCTCACGCCCCAACATCGTGCAGCCCGCCTCCAGTGGTGTCGCGACAGGCGTGAATGGAGGGGCGAATGGAGACGTGTCGTCTTCAGCGATGAGAGTCGCTTCTGCCTTGGTGCCAATGATGGTCGTATGCGTGTTTGGCGCCGTGCAGGTGAGCGCCACAATCAGGACTGCATGCGACCGAGGCACACAGGGCCAACACCCGGCATCATGGTGTGGGGAGCGATCTCCTACACTGGCCGTACACCACTGGTGATCGTCGAGGGGACACTGAATAGTGCACGGTACATCCAAACCGTCATCGAACCCATCGTTCTACCATTCCTAGACCGGCAAGGGAACTTGCTGTTCCAACAGGACAATGCACGTCCGCATGTATCCCGTGCCACCCAACGTGCTCTAGAAGGTGTAAGTCAACTACCCTGGCCAGCAAGATCTCCGGATCTGTCCCCCATTGAGCATGTTTGGGACTGGATGAAGCGTCGTCTCACGCGGTCTGCACGTCCAGCACGAACGCTGGTCCAACTGAGGCGCCAGGTGGAAATGGCATGGCAAGCCGTTCCACAGGACTACATCCAGCATCTCTACGATTGTCTCCATGGGAGAATAGCAGCCTGCATTGCTGCGAAAGGTGGATATACACTGTACTAGTGCCGACATTGTGCATGCTCTGTTGCCTGTGTCTATGTGCCTGTGGTTCTGTCAGTGTGATCATGTGATGTATCTGACCCCAGGAATGTGTCAATAAAGTTTCCCCTTCCTGGGACAATGAATTCACGGTGTTCTTATTTCAATTTCCAGGAGTGTAATTTTCTTTACATATGGACTAAACATATACAGAACAAACAAACACCGTCCGAAAAGGCCTTGTAAGCTCAAGGGTACCGACCGGCCGCCGTGTCATCTCCAGCCCGTAGGTGTCACCATATGCGGACAAGGAAGGGCATGTGGTCAGCACTCCACTCTCCCAGTCTTCGTGACAGGTGCCGCAACTTCTCAGTCAATTATCTCCTCAATTGGCCTCACAAGGGTTGAGTGCAGCCCTCTTGCCAACAGTACCCGGTAGATACAGTCGGTGACGCACCCAAGTGGTACCCAAGCCTGACAGTGCTTGACTTCTGTGAGTGATGGGAACCGGTGTCACAGTGCGGCAAGTCCGTTGACAAACTTTCTCAGAACTCCATCAAATCTGTCTTCCATTAATATTCTCTATCGTGTTCGTCCAACTGCAAACTGAGTAATAGAATTATCCCTACGCTTTTAGCGATGTGTCGTGTTTCAGAGAATATCAGTAAGCTCTCTCTGTTATGGGAATTATCTTGCAGTTACCCTGGTCTAAAGAGAGTTGCCATACAGTACTCCAAATACAAATTTTGCGACAATTTTTCTGTAGTCCATTCCGACCTTCGAACGACGCTACTTTGTGGTTGACAACGACATCGTCAGCGAAACTTCTAGTAGTGCTGCAGATTCCATGTTCCAAGTAGTGAACGCATTCTGATAATATGAGAGATCTTATTGTGCTTCTTTGGGACACACTTCATCCAAATTTCCTTTCCTCCATGTTTACATGCGTAGCTGCTGTTACCATGCATACATGTTGCTAATTATCTTCTAGAGAAGTTGAAACACGTCTGAACTGAGCGAGCGGCACCTGTACTGTTGAAAATAAATGAACAGAGTCCTTCGTCAAAGTTGGCAAAATTTCTGCTGGTCAAAACATATAACTTTATACCGACATGGTAAACTTTTTTACCAGTCTGAAAGCCGATTAATACCCTATATATTTCACCTGTGAATGCATAGCATAGTAGGACTCCACTATTAACGCCCCTTTGTCTCGAAACATTCCTTGCTGCGGCAAGTGTCTTGACGTCCTATGCAACTCGCATTCAGGAAAATTCGTAGGAGTGAGAAAAGACTCCAGGAAGAAAATAATTCGTGGGCGGTTTTAAATTAACTTTCGTTGTTAATGAGAAAACCGACAAGAGGAAACAGACAAGAAAACTTGTAACCAACACATACAAGCGACCACCAACAGACCTCCTAGGTTTTCAGTACCACATATTCACAAAATAAAAAAAAAAATAAAATAAAATAAAAAAAACATCTCCCGACTTAGTTCTACTACATTCCATTATCCTCGTTTTGCTTTTGTTGATGTTCATCTTATATCCTCCTTTCAAGACACGGTCCGTTCCGTTCAATTGCTTTTCCAGGTCCTTTGCTGTCTCTGACAGAATCACAATGTCATCGGCGAACCTCAAAGTTTTTATTTCTTCTCTATGGATTTTAATTCCTACTCCAAATTTTTCTTTTGTTTCCTTTACTGCTTGCTCAGTATACAGATTGAATAACATCGGTGACAGGCTAAAACCCTGTCTCACTCCCTTCCCAACCACTGCTTCCCTTTCATGCCCCTCGGCTCTTATAACTGCCATCTGGTTTCTGTACAAATTGTAAATAGCCTTTCGCTCCCTGTATTTGATCCCTGCCACCGTCAGAATTTGAAAGAGAGTATTCCAGTCAACACTGTCAATAGCCTTCTCTACAAATGATAGAAATGTAGGCTTGCCTTTCCTTAATTTATCTTCAAAGATAAGTCGTAGGCTCAGTATTGTCTCACGTGTTCCAACATTTCTACGGAATCCAAACTGATCGTCCCCGAGATCGGCTTCTACCAGTCTTTCCATACGTCTGAAAATAATTTTTGGTGGTATTTTGCAGCCGTGACTTATTACACTGATAGTTCGGTAGTTTTCACATCTGTCAACACCTCCTTTCTTTGGGATTGGAATTATTATACTCTTCTTGAAGTCTGAGGGTATTTCGCTTGTTTCATACAACTTGCTCACCAGATGGTAGAGTTTTGTCAGGACTGGCCCACCCAAGGCTATCAGTAGTGCTAATGGAATGTTGTCTACTGCTGGGGCCTTGTTTCGACTCTTTTTTCCAAAGGTCACTTTAATTTTACTGCAGGCAATGTCTATCTTACCCCAAGTGATATATTCCTCTACATCCTTACATTTCTGCTCTACCCATCCCTGTTTAGCCATTTTGCACTTCCTGTCATTCTCGTTTTTGACATGTTTATATTCCTTTTTGCCAACTCCATTTACTCCATTTTTATATTTTCTCCTTTCATCAATTAAGCTCAGTATCTCTTCTGTTACCCAAGGATTTCTGCTAGCCCTCGTCTTTTTATCTGCTAGATCCTCTGCTGCCTTTGCTATTTCATCTCTCAAAGTTATCGATTCTTTTTCTACTGTATATCTTTCCCCCGTTCTTGTCAGTCGTTCCCTAATGCTTTCTTGGAAACTCTCTACAACCTCTGGTTCATTCAGTTTATCCAGATCCCATCTCCTTTAATTCCCACCTTTTCGCAGTTTCTTCAGTTTTAATCTACATTTCATAACCAATAGATTGCGTCGGAGTCAACATCTGCCTCTGGATATTTCTTACAATTTAAAATCAGGTTCCTAAATCTCCGTCTTATTATTATATAACCTATCTGAAACCTTCTAGTGTCTCCAGGCCTCTTCCACGTATACAACCTTCTTTCACGATTTTTAAACCAAGTGTTAGCTATGATTAGGTTATGCTCTGTGCAAAATTCTCCCAGGGGGCTACCTCTTTCATTCCTTACCCCTATTCCATACTCACCTACAACTTTTCCTTCTCTTCCTTTACCTACTATCGAATTCCAGTCCGCCAAACTAAAATTTTCGTCTCCCTTCACTATATGGATAAATTCTTTTATCTCATCATACATTTCGTCAATCTCTTCGCCGTCTGCGGAGCTAGCTGGCATATAAACTTGTACTACGATGGTAGGTGTGGGCTTCGTGTCTATCTTGGCTACAATAATGTGTTCACTATACTGTTCGTAGTAGCTTAACCGCGTTCATAGTTTTTTATTCGGTAAAAATCCTACTCCTACATTACCTGTATTTGATCTTATATTTATAACCTTGTATTCACCTGACCAGAAGTCTTGTTCCTCCTGCCACCAAACTTCATTGATTCTCACCACATCAAACTTTAACCTATCCAAAGTCCTTTTTAAATTTCCTAACCTACCAGTCCGATTAAGGGATCTGACATTCCAATCTCCGATCCGCAGAACGCCAGTTTTCTTTCTCTTGATATCGTTAGCAGCCATATCATCAATAATCCTGGACGCTGCAGCTTAGAAATGTACATCTTAGCAATGAGGTAGGCAAAATGTATCAATGTTTCATATCATCATCAAGCAACGCAATTTTAACAGCTTCAGTCGTCAATCAAGCGAGGAGCTTGTCCACACGACCCTATTCAACCCGAAATTATGTTCATAGCAGTCTGATCGAGGTGCAGCTTTCTCATTACTCAACCAAAGATGAGGCTTCTCTAGCAGACTGAAGCATGGACTATAGAGTAGCGACGGCTGAAACAGCCGGTTCTCGATCACACCGAATCTTTTCGTTCCAGTTTAACCTGACTGCTGAAACCCTTCAAAATAAACGGTTTATGAAATTCCCGGTTTTCGAGTTTTATTACTATTCCTATCGGTAATAAAGTTAGACTACGAACAAAGACTGAAAAATTCTAATGCAAGTGAAGGAATAACAGATTCCCATCGTTATGTGGCTGAGGCTACGACAGAAATCGGTATTATTGTCTCCAGCAAAAACGACGAAGGTGAAAGAGACGGGGATGACGCTAGCGAGAGCGAAAAGTCACAAGATGATGACTTCTCTGCATCCTCATTTTTGGCCAGTATCAACTTTTCAACCTGAAGCAGCGACAAAAGGGTTCATTTATTATCCGTAGTTTATATAACGTCTATAAAATTGTAGGTATATCAGTTTATATAACGTCCATAAAACTGTAGATATATCAGTCAAATTCACTTTCTCCTCCAAGGTACATTGTAGATTTTTCTCCTTTTTATGATGTCCCCAGTTTGATGTCCGTCCTCCGGATTTTTATCTTTTAAAGTAAATGGAGCACTGTATTTCGTTGCTACCGCACTTTGTAAAATACTTCCAAATTATGGATGGTACCATTCTGCAACACAACTTACTTTCGAGGACGACAGCGAGAAACTACAGTTTAGAACAGGTGGGGGCAAGTCTTGCACATTACGTGTACATACATACCGTTCACAAGCCACGTCATATGGCAACATGTGCGTTATTATCTCTGAAATGCTGTGTCGATTCTTACGTCACCAGTGTGTTGCTAGGTTCTAACTGTAGGCACAGTTTCTAAAACAGTGCTGATGGTTTTTCCCAGTTTCTACAGTAACTCAGTATTTGAAAGCAACTTTAATCTATACATACACTCCTGGAAATTGAAATAAGAACACTGTGAATTCATTGTCCCAGGAAGCGGAAACTTTATTGACACATTCCTGGGGTCAGATACATCACATGATCACACTGACAGAACCACAGGCACATAGACACAGGCAACAGAGCATGCACAATGTCGGCACTAGTACAGTGTATATCCACCTTTCGCAGCAATGCAGGCTGCTATTCTCCCATGGAGACGATCGTAGAGATGCTGGATGTAGTCCTGTGGAACGGCTTGCCATGCCATTTCCACCTGGCGCCTCAGTTGGACCAGCGTTCGTGCTGGACGTGCAGACCGCGTGAGACGACGCTTCATCCAGTCCCAAACATGCTCAATGGGGGACAGATCCGGAGATCTTGCTGGCCAGGGTAGTTGACTTACACCTTCTAGAGCACGTTGGGTGGCACGGGATACATGCGGACGTGCATTGTCCTGTTGGAACAGCAAGTTCCCGTGCCGGTCCAGGAATGGTAGAACGATGGGTTCAATGACGGTTTGGATGTACCGTGCACTATTCAGTGTCCCCTCGACGATCACCAGTGGTGTACGGCCAGTGTAGGAGATCGCTCCCCACACCATGATGCCGCGTGTTGGCCCTGTGTGCCTCGGTCGTATGCAGTCCTGATTGTGGCGCTCACCTGCACGGCGCCAAACACGCATACGACCATCATTGGCACCAAGGCAGAAGCGACTCTCATCGCTGAAGACGACACGTCTCCATTCGTCCCTCCATTCACGCCCGTCGCGACACCACTGGAGGCGGCCTGCACGATGTTGGGGCGTGAGCGGAAGACGGCCTAACGGTGTGCGGGACCGTAGCCCAGCTTCATGGAGACGGTTGCGAATGGTCCTCGCCGATACCCCAGGAGCAACAGTGTCCCTAATTTTCTGGGAAGTGGCGGTGCGGTCCCCTACGGCACTGCGTAGAATCCTACGGTCTTGGCGTGCATCCGTGCGTCGCTGCGGTCCGGTCCCAGGTCGACGGGCACGTGCACCTTCCGCCGACCACTGGCGACAACATCGATGTACTTTGGAGACCTCACGCCCCACGTGTTGAGCAATTCGGCGGTACGTCCACCCGGCCTCCCGCATGCCCACTATACGCCCTCGCTCAAAGTCCGTCAACTGCACATACGGTTCACGTCCACGCTGTCGCGGCATGCTACCAGTGTTAAAGACTGCGATGGAGCTCCGTATGCCACGGCAAACTGGCTGACACTGACGGCGGCGGTGCACAAATGCTGCGCAGCTAGCGCCATTCGACGGCCAACACCGCGGTTCCTGGTGTGTCCGCTGTGCCGTGCGTGTGATCATTGCTTGTACAGCCCTCTCGCAGTGTCCGGAGCAAGTATGGTGGGTGTGACACACCGGTGTCAATGTGTTCTTTTTTCCATTTCCAGGAGTGTAGTACCAACTAGTCATCAGATCGCGGTCCGTCGAAGATCGGAAGGTACCAGATATTTGTCGTGCTGTGAGGTAAAGTGTTCGAACAGTTCGAGTCTTGCTCAAACACAGCCCTACTTTAGCCACAAATAGCGTAACTAATCATCAGTTTGACACAGGTTACGATCTATTTATTTGTCGCAATCCTATGACACCGAGTGATGCAAATATACCCTCCGATTAAAAGCGACTGCAGTTTCCTATGCGGCTTGCATTCCCTATGAGTATGAACAAGGCACAGGAGCAATCACTTTGAGTGGCTGATATGAAATATTCCAGGCAACGCCGAGTGCTGCAGCTAGTTTTACAAATAAACATTACCTGTTTAGAACAGTTTTCTTTAAAATTAAAAAAATTGATCACTACTGCTATGAGAAACTGATGTGCCGTTTTCTTACACAGTTGCTAGTAAAAAATGGAAAAAAATAGCTGTTGCAACCGAGACTGAACAAATATCGGAAATTACCGGTTATTCATACGTAAAATACCGGTACCGGGTTTAACCTATCGGTTTTCTTCCCATCCTTACTATAAAATCTTTGAGTCATGCGAGCGATTTGCAACTCGAGCATTGACACGTAAGACGAAAGACGTTTGTGAAAGACGGCATGCACATTTAAACGGAACGTATACACTGAAGCACCAAAGAAACTAGTATAGGCAGGCGTATCCAAATACAGAGATATGTAAACAGGCAGAATACGGTGCTGCGGCCGGCAACGCCTATGTAAGACAAGGTGAGTGACGCAGTTGTTGGATCACTTACTTCTTCTACAGCGGCAGGTTATCAGGATTTAAGTCAGTTTGAACGTGGTATTGCTGTCAGCGCACGAGTTAAGGGGCAATGGATCTTCGAAGTAGCGAGAAGTGGGGATTTTCCCATACGACCATTTCACAAGTGTACCGTGAATATCAGGAATCCTGTAAAACATCAAATCTCCGCCATTGCTGCGGCCGGAAAATAATTCTGCAAGAACATGACCAACGGCGATTGAAGAGAACCAATCAACGTCGCGTAAGTGGAACCCTTCCGCAAGCTGCTGCTGATTTCGATGCAGGGCCATCAACAAGTGTTAGCGTGTGAAACATTCAACGAAACATCTTCGATATGGGCTTTCGGAGCCGAAAGCCCACTCGTGTACCCTTGATGACTGCACGACACAAAGCTTTACATCTCGCTTGAGCCCGTCAAAACCGACATTGGACTGTCGAAGACTGGAAACATGTTGCCTAGTCGGACGAGTCTCGTTCGAAATTGCATCTAGCGGATGGGTGTGTGGTGGATACTCTGTAGCCGGCCGAAGTGGCCGTGCGGTTCTAGGCGCTGCAGTCTGGCACCGCGAGACCGCTATGGTCGCAGGTTCGAATCCTGCCTCGGGCATGGATGTGTGTGATGTCCTTTAGTTAGTTAGGTTTAACTAGTTCTAAATTCTAGGGGACTAATGACCTCAGAGGTTGTGTCCCAAAGTGCTCAGAGACATTTGAACCATTTGATACTCTGTAATGGTGAGGGGCGTATACAGTTGGTGTGATATGGGACCCCTGATACTTGTAGATACGACTCTGACAGGTGACACGTACGTAAGCATCCTGTCTGATCACTTTCATCCATCCATGTCCACTGTGCATTCCGTCGGACTTGGGCAATTCCAGCAGGACAATGCGAACCACATACGTCCCTAATTATTACAGAGTGGCTTCAGGAACACTCCTCTGAGTTTAAACACTCCCGCTGGTCACCAAACACCCTAGACATGAACATTATTGACCAATGTGGGACGCCTTGCGATGTGTTGTTCAGAAGAGATCTCCATCCCCTCGTACTCTTACGCATTTATGGACAGCCCTACAGGACTCATGGTGTCAGTTCCCTCCAGCACTACTTCAGACATTAGTCGAGCCCATGCCACGTCGTGTTGCGATACTTCTCCGTGCTCGTTTGGACCCTACACGATATTAAGCAGGTATATCAGTTTCTTTGGCTCTTCAGTGTAAATCTGGAATAGTTTAAACAGTTTTACAAAGAAAACCATTACGCTGACCAAGTTGAGACAAGAATTAGTTTGTCACGTAGCGTGAAACGACGCAACGAAAAGGAACTCCCCTGTCGGGCTGAGGGATTCTCACTTTTCCCCCACAAGCAGCCCAAAGGACATGCGGCTCACGCTGTTAGCCGGGCCCTCGCGGAGCGTTCCGCGCTGGCGCAGTGCGTCACGTGATGGCAGATAAGGACGGCCGGCGGTGCTCCGATTTCACGCGCCTCGTCTGGGGGGCAGCCTTTATGCGGGCCGACAGCCCGACCGGCGCCGCGTTCTTAATTTTAATGCGTCCGCAACGGCGGCCGAGCTCGCGGCTCTGCCGGTGTTCCGCTAATGCTGTAAGGCTGTCCCCTGTCAGCCTGCTCCCGCCACGCCACGCAGGAATGCTAGGCGGGATTATTTTTCACGGCCGCAGGAGCCGGAGCCCTAAATCCAGCGCCACACTCGACCACGCGATGGAATTCCTCCGGTGCGCAGTCGGTCGACCGTTCTGAATGCCACATGCCAGGGCCTGCGTGTGGAATGCCGATCGCGTCCGCCAATAGCTTGTAAGGTCTTATCGACACGGATTTCTTTGCGTTAATTAACCTCTAAAAATTATTGCGCTTTTATGTCCACGCGCCTCGGATTACCACTGTTGTAATAACGCAAGCTAAATTCCACTCGTGCTACAAGCCAATCGATACGAACTAAATCACGGCTCATCCTCCTGCACCCGTGAAGATTGATAGGCGATTACGTAACGCAGTTTCGTAACAAACTTTGGTAAACTCCCAACGGGAAATTCGAAGTATGTGTGTTTCTCCCAGCTGATGAAAGCAATGTCTCTCGGATTGTCAGGTATCGTCCAACCAGTCCAATGACATTATTAACAGATCATTAACTACTACGATAAGTACTGGCATATTTTTTTATGAAGGGAACCACTGTGGTGTTCGCCATAATCGAATTAAGGAAACTAGTGGCTAGCGGTGCTACATATCATCACGGTGTCCTGGGCTCGATTCCCGTCCGGGTTGGGGCTTTACTCTGCACGGAGACTGGGTGTTTGTGTTGTCCTCGTCATCCCATCATCATTCGTGGAATATGCCAGATTGGATTGTGTACAGATTGGGAATTTGTACGGGCGTTGATGACCGCGCAATTGAGCGCTCCACAAAACCAAACACCATCGACTTAAGGAAACAACTAAACTGCTAAATAATTAAGCGTTATCTCGGAAATCTTGACACTTACTCGTCGGCGTACTACATTTATTACATTGAGTTACTAGATGAGGTGAAGAAAATTAGAGAAGAGCTACGCCATTCGTCTCCGATTTATCCTCGTGAGAGTATCAAATTTCTGTGTGGAAAGCGTTATGAATGACTGTGTTGGCTCACTGTTGAAATTCGGATAACGTACCCACTAAGAGGGGCGAGTTGACATACTTCATCCTCCTAGATACACCTAATGATATCATGCAGGCAGTAACTTCAAATACGAGGCGTATTAGAAAAGTAGGGACCGAATAGGCGCGAAATGGAAACCACTGTGAACATCCGATAGTACTTTGCACAGATGTGTTGGGCAGCGCTCTTTTG
This sequence comes from Schistocerca serialis cubense, assembly GCF_023864345.2. NCBI lineage: Eukaryota > Metazoa > Arthropoda > Insecta > Orthoptera > Acrididae > Schistocerca > Schistocerca serialis. The sequence continues at coordinate 149,738,387 of NC_064638.1, read as the reverse complement.
AGTTCAGAGCGCAAAGTGATCACCTATAAATGCCTAAAACAACAGTGTCTCCCGCTAAGTATGGGATCTGATGAGAGATTTCGCCTGTAGCTATGCAACCCACACAACAAAAGTGTAATGCAGTTCTTTCTTCAAGACAATTTTCAGCCGCAGTGTGCAGGGGCAATGAAGACGCTCCTGCAACGTTTTCGATGGGAAGTGTTTCAGCGCCCACAATACAGCTCTTAATTGTCTCCCTCCGTTGTTCATCTCTGCTCACATGAACCGCTGGCTACGAAGACAACGTTTTGGCACAAACAACGAAAGGCAGACCAGTGTAGAGAATAGGTGGAAAGCACAGGCGGCTGCTTTCTGTGACGAGGATACTTGAAAATTTGTACAACGCCACGACAAATGTCTAAGTCGGAGCGGCGACAATTTATTGAGGTTGTTGGAAGGTGTGGCTACCTGTTGAGAATTTAAAAAAAAATTATTTTCATTGTGGTTTTCACTTCACGACCGACCAGACCTTACTTTCCGAAGAGCCATCGTAAATTTGGACTTAAACAGACTAATATTGATGATCGTTCTCGTTCATCCAGGGCATGGAATATGAAGGGATTAAAATGATATTTGTGGACAAGGTACTCGTGCTGTGCACCGTATAATGGCCTGCCGAATGTACGCTTTAGTAGTTGTCCGTAATGTGCGTCGGTATACAGTTTCACACTTAACCGTACTCGCACTGTCAAGGAAAAAGTGTTTCTGAAGTCTCCTAGAAAAAATTAACACTACAACCTCGGAGTCGTTACATCTGTTACCACGAATCGTTGGTAGCGCTGCACGAAATTCAGCTTCGTATCCAATTATGAGAGTACTTGGCTTATTCAGGGCTTGGAAACAATAAATGCGTCCTACATGTATGCCAAGAGGGTTTGTAAAGCAGTATAAGGCGTAGTTGTGGAAGTAATGTTGTGAGAACGGTTTGTTAGTCTTAAGTGGATATTTCGTGGTAGTTGCTTGCGAACTTGCTATTTAATGTCTTCCATTTATATTTGAAACTAACTCAAACACTGTAACATCATAACACTGAAAAAATTTCCTCCAAGAACAAATTCCCTACATTTGGTTCGAATGGCTCTCAGCACTATGGGACTTAACTTCTGAGGCCATTAGCCTCTAGAACTTAGAACTACTTAAACCTAACTAACCTAAGTACATCACACACAGCCATGCCCGAGGCAGGATTCGAACCTGCGACCGTAGCGGTCGCGCGCTTCCCTACGATTGCGGAAAGAGTAAACTGTCAGTTTTCTGTATGCACTGTAAATGTTTACTGCACAGTTTTGTCATGCCATTTTCGACTTTGTATTGTAATTTTACAACGATATGTTCCATATCTTTGGTATAGGCTTAAGAATTTCGTAATAACTGTATTTTGGATGAGTGTAAATTTACTTTTCTGCCCTGTAGGATGATTTGAAAATGGGTCTCGGCCGAAACTAGCCATCGAATAACTAAAAAGTAATAATTTGCGACATGGACAAGTTTTTCGTTCTACAAATCAAAATGAATTTGTATAAATAAAACAATTATATTCATGTGGATGGAAAACTGGAGAACTAAGAGTGTTACTGTTTTAACTTTTATTCCTTGTTTCATGTAAAGAACTTGAAATATGTGTTAACAGCGGTTAAGCTTAGCATCTAGATTTGCACAACACTATAGTTAAATGGATTTCAGCGCAATAAAAAGCTTCCACAAAAAATATCTCAGTCGGTAGAGTGTCCGTTTAGGAAAGGCAAAGCTTTCTACTTCGGGTCCCGATCCTGTTCACTTCTTTAACCTGGCAAGAAGTTTTATTTTCATTTTTATTTGGTACTGTCGAATGAATGAAGTACATATTTTAACTTGTCGAAGTAGATGAAAGCTGACATTAGCACAATAAATTAATAAACAATAGGTTGTAAGCTTCAGTTCTGTACTCCGTAGCGTCACTGCTGGCATTTCAGGAGGAGAAATGTAATTTCGCTTATTGGTATGTTTATGGACGAAGTTGGTACGTAAGATTATCTACAGCGTCTCAGAAGTTTGTTTCGCCATACTTCAAATAAAATTATGAGCTTTGTTTATCGTAGTTTTTCTTACAAACATATGAAAGCATCAAATTTAACTCGGTATTAGTACACAGATTCCATCTGGTATATTAAAGGCCGACGGTATTCCTCTTTGTAAATATAATATAATTCAACTACAATGCTGACATGCACATTATACTTACTACGAGACAGGTGCAAAAAAAAATAGAGAGAAATACACTGACGGAAAAAAATCGCACCACCAAAAACTAATCAGTATAGAACAATGAAATTTCGGGAATACATTTCTCTAGGTGACATATTTAAGTGATTAATATATCAAGATCATAGGGTTACGTAAGCGGGAGATACGATATTTTCAATGTGAGCTGGATGAAGTGGCCGAGCGGTTCTAGGCGCTTCAGTCTGGAGCCGCGCGATCGCTACGGTCGCAGGTTCGAATCCTGCTTTGGGCATGGATGTGTGTGATGTCCGTAGGTTAGTTAGGTTTAAGTAGCTCTAAGTTTTAGGGGACTGATGACATCAGAAGTTAAGTCCCATAGTGCTCAGATCCATCCATTTGTAAATGTGAAATTCTTGTACATGAATAACCGGTGTAACCGACAGAATGTTGGATTCAAGCACGCTTACGTGCATGCATTGTGCTCTACAGCAGCCGGATATCAATTTTTTGGGATTGAGTTTAATACCTGTTGCACTTGCTAGATCACTACAGGGATAGGTCAATACAGGGATGGTGGCCGTGGATGACGCCGGAGTTGCCGTACGATTATGTTCCATATACGCTTGGTTGGGGACAGATCTCGTGATTGAGCAGGTCAGGGAAACATGTCGACACACTGTAATGCTTGCTGGGTTACAACAGCGGTATGTGATCCAGTGTTATCCTGTTGGAAAACAGCGTCTTGAATGTTGTTCATGAATGTCAACACAACAAGTCGAATCACCCGACTGACGTACAAAGTGGCATTCAGGGTGCGTGGGATAATCACGAGCGCTCCTGCTATCATACCTAACCTCACCCTAGACCATAACTCAAGACGTTGGTCCAGTGTTCTAGCGTGCAGACAGACGGCTTACAGGCCCTCAGCTGGCCACCTACCAACCAACATACGGCAACCACTGGCACGGAAGCAGAATCAGCTTTCAGCGGAAAACAGAACAGACCTCTATTCGATGCCGTACACCGAACACGATTGTCATCCCCTCGGTAGTTCCACGTGGCCGTCCGGAGCCTGCTCTACTTGTGACCGAGCATTCCCGTGAACATCGCTGCCAATTATTTCTGCATTACCGCAGAAGGAACATCCAGCTTCTCGAAGCTATTGTTCATACCCAGTAAAATATAAAGGTCTTTTGACTATGGCCTCCCAGCGGATAGACCGTTCGCTGGGTGCAAGTCTTTCGATTTGACGCCACTTCCGAGACATGCCCGTCAAGGGTGATGAAATGATGGCTAAGACAACACGACACCCAGTCCCTGAGCGGAGAAAATCTCCGACCCTGCCGGGGATCGAACCCGGGCCCTTAAGATTGTCATTCCGTCGCGCTGACCACTCAGCTACCGGGGGAGGACTTCATAGTGAGGAGTTGATAATGGCGCTTTTGTCACCTTAAAGTCATTCTTGACAAACGTCAACCTACCGCGTTCAATCTCAAAGGTAACTAAAGCTCGCGAGCGTTGCAGCGTGTATTTACATGATCTGCATCTCACAGTGGCGCTACTAGCTCGACTCGTATGCAATAGGTGCGGAATTTTAACAGACATTATCCTTCAGATATAGAAGCCCACCAACCAACTTTCGTTTCTATCCCACAACTGCTTCTTGGTCCTGCAATCTTTTTCCGTCAGTATGTTTCCTCGCGCTTGATGTCCTCGTGGATAAAGCCGACCATTCTTCCACCGGCTAGGAAAATCATGTTCCGGCAAAAATTCTCGTCGTGGACAGGCGACAATACCCCTACTGTTTGCATTTGTATTTGTTATCGTATTTTTATTGCATTTTTTCTCACCCTCTCAACTACACTCCCTCATAGCTTCGTTTAATATAGCTATTTTGCATCATAGTCCTGTTACCGTTTGCTTGCAACTCTCGCCCTCTCTCTCATAAGTGCCTAATTCCGTTTGACTCTTTTTATTTGGCCTTCTTCTTCTGCTGTGTGAATGAAAAGCTCTGTTAAGTAACTGTCCCTTTCGGCTACACAAAAACCTTCATTTTCTGAGATGCTGAGCTTGTTACTTAATTTCATTGTGTATTCCACAGTACCATTAAGAAATTGTCATAATCCGATTTTTTTTATTTCCTGACTGATGTATGTGTTTCTGTCTGGCTTTCTGGCTATTTGCATACTCCGTCTTATGAGTTTACTTTAACTAGCAAATTAAAGTGGTTTTGTACTTCACATCCCATACTGTTTCTTCAGTGTCTGATAAAATACAGACACTTTTATTTTTCGTCCTTTTCAGATCGATTTCCTTCCGCAAGAATTTACCAAGAAAGATTGTAATGTTCTCGTCGGCGAATTCTCGTGATGCATGGTCCTTCTTTCGTGTATGAGATTATAAGCTTGTATGTTTGCATTTTATGGCAGCTCCTCCAGGAGACACGAAGCCACGATTGACCTTTTCTTCATTTATGTGCGGTTTATTTTATTGGAAATACGACGCGAGAGATATAAACAGAACCATTTAGGTATGTTTCATGGAAGTAAATGCATTTCTGTCTGCTTACCAGTAATTATGTAAGCCAGCAGCCAAATTAATTCCAAGCGCAGTCACATAGGTGCTCGGCGTCTGCTTTGGCAGTGGGGATCTGTAGCCAGAAGGGATAAACTGTGTCAGGTGGGACAGTTACGCCACTTCTCTTGTGGGCGTCTCTGTCGAATGAACATGGGGACCACCGCAGGAGCGACGTGGCGCAACGCGTCCGGAACTAATTCCGCACTACGTGTGTGTAACAGCTGACCGGCAAGCCTGTCTTTGGCGGCACAGAAACGGCATATTCCGTAATCCGCGGGTGTCTTGCCTGGAATCCTGACAGCAAAACGCCGTGGCTATCGCACGTGGGCACGCATCTGCGTGTGCACTTGTCACTTTCAGCGTCTGTGAGACAAATGAGATTTCACTGTGCATCATCCTGTTCAACTGCAGGATGAAACACAGTCTTTTGCAGACGAACGAATTTGCACGTTCTGGGACTCATGAGTTGAATTTCACTAAACGTCTGCACATGTGAAGTCATTGACAGTTCATTTACGCCGTACGAATGAAACAAGTTCTCCGCTCAAGTTAGGCACTGATAGTCGACTAACTGTGCTAGTCAGTGGACTTCCATCACCAACATGTACAAATAGTTGATTTTACAGCTACTTTCTACATTTAGAATTGGGGCCAACATTGAGAAATACCTCAATATATCTGATTTGTTCTTCAGTTGTTCCTCCAGAACTTTTACACATTGCTAGCCGAGTAGCTGGCCTTGTATTTATTCCAATCTTCTATTATTCCATCACCTCCTTCACCTTCTCTCCATCTCTCCCCAATCTCCTCTCTGTCAATCTCCACTTCCCCCCCCCCCCCTCTCTGTTCACATCCTCCAAAACTCCATTCTCTATCTCCTCCTGCCCCTCTCTCAGCCCATTTCCTCCTACCCCTCTCTCTGTTTGTCTGCTCTTTCCCCCACTCTCTGTTCATAGTCCTCTCTCCCCTCTGTCCATCTGCTCTGTTACCCTCTGTCCATCTCCTCCTTCCCCATCTAATGCCATCTCCTTCATCTCTCCATCTCCTACCCACCTATTTCTGTTTGTCTCCTTCTCCCCCCCCCCCCCCCCCAATGTCTGCCCATCTCTACCTCCCCCTCTTTCTGTCCATCTCATCAACTTTCCTTTCTCTGTCCATCTCCTCCTCCTCTCCCCTTTCTCTGTCCATTTGACCCTCCCCCTCTTTGTGTCCATGTCCTCCTCATCCTATCTGTTTCCATCCCTGCTGCCATCTATTTCTTGTCCATTTACTCCTCTTCCACTCTCTCTTCCTCTCTCCATGTTATCACCTTCCACTGAAATAGATGACTGTTGCTTCTAACAACCAGTGTATCTCCTCCCATACAGTAACTAATACCATCATCAATCCAGAGCTTTAGAATGAGCTTTTAACCGTGTCTTTTCCCGTGACTGCACGTGTCAAATACACTACTGGTCATCCAAAATGAAACCCCCTGAAGGAAGCATCCAAATCAGATGAAATTTGCAGCATGCGTTTACGACGGCGAGAGATGCACGTGATTATAATTTCAGAACAAGCACACATCAAGGGCGCCAGTAACGACTCGTGCAAGTGCTATGTAAAGGGAGAAGAGGCAGTTACAGGAATTATGGATTACCTTTCAGAGAAATCGGTGATCATATTGGATGGAACCAAGCAACTGATGCGGATTTATAATCTCAGGATCCAGGAGGGTACGACGGACCGACGGGACCGATTGCACTCACCTCGTTAGACCACCACACGCATATGGCAGAGATGGATCGCTCTACCATTTCACAAACCATATCACAAGAAATTTGGACTGTTGCGCTGCAAACAGCCTCCTCGCGTACCATTCGACGTCGCTTCCAGCAGGTTGGACTGTCCGCAAGGCGTCCAGTGCTGCGTTTACCAATGAGTCAACGTCACAGGAGTTTGCGCCCGCAGTGGTGCGCTGCGACGGACAAGGACAACCGAATGCAACGACGAGTCCCGATTCTGTCTGTACCACCACAAGGTTCGGATTTTTTTTTTTTTAATCTCATTTTGTTCGTGTTTGTTCGTTGCATCTGCTCGTGGCGGACGTCGCAAGACACCCGTTTCGGTTCGTCGTTGATCAATTAACTCAGTTTTTTTTTATTACAGAGGGCAGCTAACCCTCTGACCGAACACGCTGAGTTAACCGTGCCGGCGTTAGAGTCTGTAGACACCGTGGTGACAGACTGTTGGACAATTGCCTCACAAATCGCTGGTCTTACATCCGGTATTACGGTTTGGGGAGGTATTGAATTCCATTTACGCACCAACCTAGTACGCTTTTCCGGTACACTAAGCAGCCAGCATTGTTGTTGTTGTGATCTTCAGTCCAGTGACTGGTTTGATGCAGCTCTCCATGCTACTCTATCCTGTGCAGGCTTCTTCATCTCCCAGTACCTACTGCAACCTACATCCTTCTGAATTTGTTTAGTGTATTCATCTCTTGGTCTCCCTCTATGATTTTTACCCTCCACGCTGCGCTCCAATACTAAATTGGTGTTCCCTTGATGCCTCAGAATATTCCCTACCAACCGATCCCTTCTTCTAGTCAAGTTGTGCCACAAATTTCTCTTCTCTCCAGTTCTATTCAATACCTCCTCATTAGTTATCTGATCTACCTATCTAATCTTCAGCATTCTTCTGTAGCACCACATTTCGAAAGTTTATATTCTCTCCTTGTCTAACATCTCTGAAATGTAGGAGCCCGTTGTCTTCCCATACCTTCGGAGCTTGCCGGCGACCACAGTCAACAGGATAATGCGTGACCGCACGTGGCACGCAATGACTTCTCCGTTGCTCTTCGAATTACATTGCTCCATTGGCCTTCCCGTTCTCCCCATCTCTCGCCTGTAGTTGATTACGGAACGACTGGCCGGTGATTCACCAACAGCTGCTACACAATATCAACTTTGGGAATATGTTGAAGCAGCATGGATTGATATATCCAAACAACACATCCAGATTCTCTTTGAGTCAACGCGAGGCATGGAGCAGCTGTTATAGCCAACATTGGCGGCAACAATCACCTTTCTCCCTTCACAGCGGATTGTATTTTTAGTCATAAGATCTTTGAGCTACGTGTTATCTCCCAGATCAGTTTGACTGTGATATCTCTGGTCCTTCCTTGTGTCGCACTTTTGATGGCCTACAGTGTATATGTCATATATTTCAGGAGTATCTGTATACATACCTAGCGAATTTCACGCTACAGTTTCATTCTCACGCAGCTCAATGTTTATGACGTCGTGTCACTTGAGATATGTGTCATACAATGATTTAATTTTGCAGTTTCATCTAGTGCTATACTTGAGCACTGTCTGCGAGTAGTGTTGCGAATACATTTAGCAGTACAGAAGTAATAAATTAGTCATGCATGACAGGGCTTTCTTTCACGCGTTCCGGTATCTGGTGTCATACTCCTGAACTATGTGTCGTACGATGATATAATTTTGCTGTTACATTCACATTAGCAAAGAAGTAACAAATCTATTTTGCGCCAATTTTTCATGTATTTCTATGTTTATTGCGTTATTTCTCCTGTAATTTTACTGGTAATTTCAGTGATATTTGTGAAACTGTTTGACCAATGTGTTGCGAGTACAGTTAGTAATAAAGACGTAAAGAATTAAAACGTCATTCTTCATGCGCCAGTTTTATTGAATGGACAGCGAAAATGTTAGGCGATACATTCTTTTCCTTTTAACATTTCACGGGGCTTGTCAGCGAGAGAAAGTTTCGTAAATGTTCGTAATTATGTCTAAAGCATGTTTGAAGTCACTATGTGTTCTCATTCTCAAATACTGGATGAATAAAGTATGTATATTCGTGCGTACTGATTACACTGCTTATTCTCGCTGACCCCTACCTCTCAATTGGTAGTTGGTTCTTTCCCCACTGAGATATTTTCCATACAATAAATGACATATGTACTACGTGTGGTTGAAATTCGGCCCGTGGTTTAGGAGGAGATGTGAAACCTACATACATAACATACATACATACAGACGTACATAGTCGCGCGGGGTAGCCGCGCGGTCTAGGGAGTTTTGTCACGGTTCGCACGGCTCCCCACGTCGGAGATTCGAGTCCCCTCTAGGGCATGGGTGTGTGTGTCGTCCTTAGCGTAAGTTAGTTTAAGTTAGATTAAGTAGTGCGTAAGCTTAGGGACCGATGACCTCAGCAGTTTGGTCCCATAAGACCTTACCACAATTTTCTAGATTTACACACGTACATAGATACATACGTACTCGATCACACAGGTGCATACACATACATACATTTTTATGATATATTCTAGACAATGTGAGATGTCAACGTGGTCGTCTAATTACTCTCACATATTCGAGATCGCACTTTGTCCTATTTCTTCAAGAGAAAACTCGTCTAAATATCTATAGGATCGTCTCAAGTGTTTAGAACCTACAGCAGACGCAATGATCCTCTTCTACCGGCATTCGCTATTGATTGTAGTAGCTCTAAAATTATCTACCTACATCACGTGGCTTTTTTAAGTCCACAGCTGTCCCACCTATCTCAAATTGCGTCTGAAGCACTGTACTGCCTATATATTCCAAAAGAACCGTAAAGTTTTATTCTGTTACATTGTTGGAGATTTCTCCTCAGTCTTTCGGGAAATTAAAGAAAATGAAAAAAACGGTCAAATGATCTGTGATAAAATGTGTCTAAAACTAAGACACGAAATAGATTAGAGAAACATTTTACGCGCGTCTGAATGACGGTCGAAATCATGAACAGCAAGTGGGATGCTGATACGTTAGTGACAATAGGAGACCATTGACTGAAGTTCCACCATACAGATATCCACTAGAACTTTTTAAAATTCCAAGGTTCTATGGTAAATATTGTATTTTTAATAGGCAATCGGCACCTCATGTGCTGTATATGATTTTAAGCATTATTCAAAGACACGACAAAAATTTCTGCCGGCCGCGGTGGCCGAGCGGTTCTAGGCGCATCAGTCCGGAACCTCGCGACTGCTACGGCCGCAGGTTCGAATCCTGCCTTGGGCATGGATGTGTCTAATGTCCTTAGGTTAGTAAGGTTTAAGTAGTTCTAAGTTCTAGGTGACTGATGACCTCAGATGTCCCATAGTACTCAGAGCCATTTGAACCATCTGAACCAAATATTTCTCTGATCTATTTTGTTTCTACTACCGGACAAACAGTTTCAGAATTTTTTTTTCATTTGCACGTTTTGTTCGGAAAATTTAATATATAATACATTTACATATCGGTCGGCATTTTATTAATATAATTCATAAGAGTATATACTGTATGTCAAAAGAAAGGAGAGAAGTTTCAGTTTTAGCTGTGATTTGATAATTTTGACACTTTATTGACGTAGACAGGGGCAGCTCCTCGTGAAATATTTCGGTTTTTCCTCAAGTCATAAATTAATGTGCCTTTGTTAACGAGGATAACAAAGAAAATTGTGGTGTCACCGCCAGACACCACACTTGCTAGGTGGTAGCTTAAATCGGCTGCGGTCCATTAGTACATGTCGGACCCGCGTGTCGCCACTGTCAGGATCACAGACCGAGCGCCACCACAAGGCATGTCTCGAGATACGGACTAGCACTCGCCCCAGTTGTACGACGACTTTGCTAGCGACTACACTGACGAAGCCTTTCTCTCATTTGCCGAGAGACAGTTAGAATAGCCTTCAGCTAAGTCAATGGCTACACCCTAGCAAGGCGCCATTAAGCATTTTAAGATAGAGTCTCACTTGTATCATCAAGGAATGCTGTATTCAAATGAAGGATTAAAAGTTAAGTATTATAACAGCTACGTACTTTTCTTGCTACCATTCATTACGTATCTTGTTTCAGACCTCTCTCTAGACTACGGGAGATTAACGCGTGCCTTTCGGCTACTTCCGTGTGGCGTAGCTATCTTGTTACGCCACAACAAAAATATCTTAGGTGTTTGGAAAGTGGAAGAAACGAATTGCAGATTTATGTTCTGAGGCAGTCTCGAGCGGAAGAGACGTTTATTCTGAAGATATTTCTTGCCAAAAGCCCGGCTTCAAGTCTCTATGCGACGATCGGTAGGGGCTGCAGTCGGCTTTGATGCCTAGAACAGGCATGTCCAGGAGACGGACAGGCTCTCGCTGCGTGGTGAGCGCTCGCAGTAAAATATGGTTGTCAGATGTCATTATGAAGCCCAGGGGAAATGAAAGTATGTTCAGTTTGCCTTAGGCTTTGACACAACTTTATACAGGGTGTTACAAAAAGGTACGGCCAAACTTTCAGGAAACATTCCTCACACACAAATAAAGAAAAGATGTTATGTGGACATGTGTCTGGAAAGGCTTAATTTCCATGTTAGAGTGTAAGTAGGCTGTTTAGGTTTTTTTATTGGTAACGCCACCTCTGTATGAAAATCACTGGCTGTGCTGTGTGCAGTCTGTGGCTGCTTTGCATTGTTGTAATACTCGCCATTGTAGTGTTGGGCAGCTGGGCTGTTAACAGCGCGTAGCGTTGCGCAGTTGGAGGTGAGCCGCCACCAGTGGTGGATGTGGGGAGAGAGATGGCGGAGTTTTGTAATTTGTCATGAACTGCTATATATATTATGATGATATTAAGGTAAATACAATGTTTGTTCTCTGTTAATATCTTTCATTTGCTAACTATCCCTATCAGTAGTTAGTGCCTTCCTTTTTTATTTAGCTGGCAGTAGTGGCGCTCGCTGTATTGCTGTAGCTCGAGTAATGAAGATTTTTGTGAGGTAAGTGATTTCTGAAAGGTATAGTTTAATGTTAGTCAGGGCCATTCTTTTGTAGGGAATTTTGAAAGTCAGATTGCGTTGCGCTAAAAATATTGTATGTCAGTTTAAGCACAGTCTTTTATAATTGTTCAAAGGGGACGTTTCATATGTCGACCCTTAGCCGAGGATACCTCACTGGAATCTTCTGATTTTTTTCTTGTAGTTTGTGTAATTAGTGTAGCTTTTGTTTATTGCTAGCGCGTAATTGTAGAGAGAATCTCCTTTGTAGTTGCAGTCTTTCACTGTTGTACAGTAAAACAGTTGTGGCATGCATGTAGATTTGCCCCAAGTATTTCGCTGCTGCGCTTGCAATTAACGAGATATTATTTTCAGTGCTATGTTAATGTGTTCTCTTATTTTTGTTCTTCAAATTGTGCTTTTCTGTGATCTCGTGTGAAATATTGTGACAATAATGGCGTGTGAAAAACGTAACACTAGGCTCCAAAGTAAACTGAGAAATAATAGTGACGACGAGCGTAGCTTATCAGCACCACTGTGTAATGAATTAACAGACATTCAAAGTAGTAATGTGGTAATAGTGCATAGGGAAATGGAGCGGGCGGCAAACAATGGCGTAGACAGTGAAACAAATAGTGAACAGGGAAGCATTATCGATCGATCGGTCGGCAACAGCTCGCCTCAGGAATCGGGAATGACAGGACACAATCTTGCAAATACTGCAGATTCAGGTTTTGGGTCCTCACCGTTTTCTCAAATAAGTCAAGACACATTTTCTGCTTGTCAAAATGTCAATGTTGCCGGTGCAAATTCACTGCCGAAAAGCACTGAGGAACATGTTTCAGACACCAGTGCATTGTTATTACAGTTAATGCAACAAATGGGACAAAAGCTACAAAAGTTAGACACAACACTTGAACAAAATCAGAAACAAATGGGACAAAATCTTCAAAAGTTAGACACGATGGAACAAAATCAGAGACAAACACAGCAACAGCTTCAAAAGTTTGACTCATTGGAGCAAACTCTTGAACAAAAACGTGAAGACTTAACTACTGAGTTACATAACATCGAATCGAAATGTCAAAAAGTCTGTAATGACGTAAAAACACAAATTTGTGAACATTTTCAACCTATTTTTTCGCGGCATCAAAATGCATTACAGAATCACGAAGCAGCCATAAAAGAACTGCAAATTATTGTTCATGAAAATCATGAGACCTTGCAAGCTAAAATTGACTCAGTTGCATCTACCGATTCGGTTACGCAACTTGTAAAAACTCAGGAAAACTTAAAGGACACAGTAGATACTCTGAAAATTGGTTTAGAAAGACACATGGAGGAAGTTAGTTCATTATCAGATAAAGTAGTTGAACTTTCGGATAAGCTAAATAATTTAGATGGTAGATGATAATCTGATTGACGCAAGACCGGTAGCCTTTAATGACACAGAAGAGTACGAACGAATTAGGAAATTCAAACAAAATCAGAATCAAATTAATACACAACACCAAAGAGAATTCCGGGAAGTACAAGATCAGCTGACACAGGTAATACAAGAATTACGTATTTCAGAGGACACTCGCGCTCCAACAGGGGAAGAGGGACTTAGAAATACGGAAAAGCCGCAAAATAATAACACGGGGCATTTCGGAAATTATGAAAGAAATTGGCAAGGTGCACCGAATTTTGAGATTGAACCGCCGACACGACGTAACAATGACCGACATGCGACTCGCCGACACAATGATTTTGACTATAAGCTGTTCATTACTACACGTAAATTCAAAATATTTAAGAATTCTGGCAACAACATTCATCCACAAGCGTGGTTCCATCAATTTTCTCATTGTTTTCCTCCCAACTGGTCATTAGAGCACAGATTAGAATTTATGTGTGGCTACTTAGAGAATGAACCAGCTGTAAGAATGCGATCGGTCATTCACGATTGCCATAGTGAAGGAGAGTTTTACCATGCCTTCCTCTCAGCATATTGGTCTCAAGCTACACAAGACCGAGTAAAACATAGCATCATGATGATGAAACACTTTGAACAATCTGAATTTTCCAGTCTTGTCAAATATTTTGAAGACATGTTGCATAAGAATCAATATCTTTCAAACCCATACAGCCCTTCAGAACTCATCCGCATTTGCTTAATCAAATTACCTGAACATTTACGACATATTATTTTGGCAGGACGTTGCTAAGACGACATTGAAGCTTTTCAGGGACTCTTACAAGAATTAGAAATTGACACAGACAGTCGCGGGATGCGAAAACAGGAAAACAATCACTACAGGTCACATCCGTCACAATTCTGTGACGACAGAAGCAATAACTGGACACGACAAGCCTATTCTTACAACGCAAATCGTGACCAAAATAGACACCAACCGTACGACAACCGTTGGCAGAGTAGTAATAATTACAGGGAAAGATCACCTCTCCGCGGTAATGACTATCACAGAGACTATCAGAGAAACAGACAATATGGGAACCAAAATAGTTATTATCAAGGGAGACAGAATAACTTTAGACGCAACGGTCCAGCGCGCAGTTACGATTCAGGGAGAAATTCTCCACCACTTAACCGACAAGAAAGAAACTACAGGAACTACTGACATGACGACAGACGATGTGATTGTAACGACAGACCTGAATTGCATCAGAACTGGCGGGATTTAAACAGGGCAGGGCCCTCTCGTCACGGCGAATTTGTAGAAGTTAGGTCTCCTACTCCCAGTAACGACGCCCACCAACAAAGAAACAGCAATGACTCGCACCGCAGGCAACGAGGTGCGGCCACTGGCTCAGGGAAAAATAACATAGACGCTAACCTTGAGAAAAATTCCAGTTTTCCTTACCGATGTATACAACATGATAATTGCTTTGAAGTTGAAACTCTATGCAATAGGAAGAGTAAAGGTTTACACCACATTTCACATGTAAAACCGTTTATTGAAAGATAATCTGCTTTTTAACTTTGTCTTTGCCATATAACTTTTCACTTTACATTACTAGTATGCTTTGTCAGACTTAGAATCTGTTAATATGCAACAATGTTTGAAGTTAAATATCCAGTCAAGAACCAAGAGAACTTATTTAAACAGAAATTACGAACGCATTGTTATAGTGAACTGATGACACAGTGTTATTGTGTGTGTACATTCTTGCTTGTTAGTGGCACGATTACGTAACGACCATAAGGCTCACATACTTAAAACATATACTGGTACTATTAATGAGATTTTAATGCAACATTTTGGTTTACTTGAAAATACATTCTGGATTTAAAGTACTTTCTGCGAGATACCAGATGACACAGTGGTTAGTTTATGTGACAGTTACACGATTTTATCACGACGCTACTAATGAGTGACAATTTACAACGTTGCTTTTGTGGTGTTTCTGTTTTATACCTGCACAGTTTTTCTGTATTCTTCTGGAAAGCAAAACATGTTTTAGTAGTAAGCTACAATGTGAGGGCCTTTTTCGTAGCACAACAATACTTTACAGTATAGTACTTTCTTGATCACTGTAATGTACGTAATAACTACGATATCTATTCGCAAAGCATTTCACTTTCGTTTATGATGAGGTAAGTACATTGACTTCAGCAGAACTTTGCTTACAGAGGACGATAACTACGACACTTCCACAGAATTATCTTACAGCAAGACGCACATTTAGCGCTGCAGGACACGCATTTGAGTGATCAATTTTGTACTTAAACCATTTATTTTTCAAGATTTTTGAATTACAAAGAAAGTTTTCCGTGATACATTTCATTCCATTGCTGTAATCTGTAACACTTGAGGATATAATTACATTTATCCTCAGGGGGGTACACGCCTACTTTGTGTACCATGTGTTTGGCAAGCACAAGGAGCCCTAGCTAATATGGTATTTGCTTATACAACTTTACACATCGGTACCATATTTCTCTAACACAGAATTACACAGCTATCTGATCATTTAACTGAGAGAGACAAATATTTATTTTACTACATCAGTGACAGATGTTTACGTAATTACACAGTTGGATAACATCACACTTATGAAATTGTATTTTGTCTGTACTTTGTGAACTGTTCATATTTTTTCGGAACCGTTGTGATACTGTGAGAGCTTTGAATGATATATTTGGTATGGGATCATGATTTTTAAAGTACGTTTGAGGCAGATGACACTTTTGACATGAGCAGAGAATTTTCTTTGGTTTTGAAATTATTGGAGGAAGCTACGACGATTTTGAGAGTTGACTGAGGTGTTATGATGTTATTATTACGATGACTATGTGTATTATGCTGTTGAGGTATGTTTATGATCAATAAGCTGATGCTATATGAGGAATTTGATTATGCTACGTATCTGTAATGATGAAATATTGAAGAAGTGTCGACAAATAAGGTAAGGAATAATGAGTAATGTTTAGGGACTCTGATTTATGAAAAGGATGTTGGAAACCAAGAATCGTACTCTAAGAGTTATGAAATGTGTGTAAATGCGTGAATGTATCACAATGCCGGGGAAAGTTTTTTGGACACTGTTATATTCATAAGATTTTGTATCTACACATTTGCAACGCAAATTCTCGACCTCTGAAATTTTTTATATGAGACTGCCCCTGTAGCGGAAACTGCTGTCGTAAATATTTCCGTAAGAAAATTAAGTGACCACCTGCACGTAATGCGTCGTGGGCACCCAGCTGTGTCAGACGCCTGGAGAAAATGCCATTAGCGCGTGCCTTTTCAGAGCACAGGAAGAAAAAAAAAAAAGGGATGCCATTATCCTCGCCATTGTCATTCCTTTAGAGAAAGCATCGCAAATACGACATGCTAATTACTTGGAAACATATTGTACTTTCTGATATTTACTGAAATGCCTAATGAAATGACAAGAAATATTTTGTCTACACACCTGACTATGACTACTGTCTTTATAGATGAGAGATTTTTTTACTACTTATGAAATGCCACATGACTATTGAACGATGTTCTTATGCTTTGCTTTGTACATAGTTGCTTATTTCATTTGATATCTAGTTTCTAGCTGCACTGCAGCATTGCTTAGTATAAAATTTAATAGATGTACTAATATCACTATTTTCTGTCTACAGACCCAGTAAAGAATACGTTTCTGATAAACTTTCTTAGAAAAGAGAGCACAAATAGACATTTCCCTTCACAGGAATTGCATAAATACTATTTTTAATGATTTGGTAATTTCTTTTCTAGAATAAATTGTGATGCATCACTCTAGTGTTAAGATGTGACATACGTGTTAGACATGGCCATTTTTAGTGTAATATTTTTTTCTGCTTGAGGTCTAGGTTTAAATTATTTCATTTGCTGCTGCTGTTTGCCAGGCATAGTGCTACTGAATTTTAATTTGTGTTACTCTGCTAAGCCAGTTTTACTAATGATTTATTTTTATTGTTTGCTGCACATTGCCTTATATTAGTTGTAATATTGCAATTGCTTTGCTAGTTTCTATAATGCTGCTTCCTTTGCAAATCTGCATTTGTCATTGCTATTTGTATTAATTGTTTTGTGCTGCTGCATTGCCTCGTCCCTTAGTTTAGCATCTGAGCTCAGTAGATTGAAGTTAGCTTAAGAGGGGGTAGACTATATAAGAGAATGAGTTGCGATGAATTGGAAGAAACGCATTGAGAAGATATAAGAAACAGATTTGGTAAAAATGAGTATTGTGCACTGAGAAATAATTATTTTGAAAAAAATATGAATAGAATACAGAAAGCAGGTATAGATAGGACTTTTTGGGAATAATGACGAAGGAAGGGAGATCTCCGAGAAGTAAAGAAAGTTTTATTTGCAAAATACTGCAGTAAAAGAAACCCTGTCCTTTCCTTGTGTTATCCCACTATGTGTTTGTGTTCCCTTGTGTATTTGTGTTTTTCCTGTCTTTATGTGTTTAGCTAATAAGATTTATGTTGTAGAATTTTTCAAATACTATGTTATTTTCTTCATAAACGTGTTTAGACATTATTTATTCTGTTTTGTTTTAATGCTCATGTGTGAAGTTGATGTTTCAAAAGTTATTCTGATCTTTTATATATTTACTTATGTCATAATTCCTGTAACACTGATGTACATGTTTATTTCTATTCTTTTGTAAAGCCTGTACTACAAATGTTATCTGTATTGTTATGTTCTTTAATGATGTATTTTGTACCTATGTAATTGTATTCTTACGTTATAAAATTATAATTGACACCAGTTCATCATATTATTAACTTGTAAGTTACATTTCACTGCACACGTTTCTGTTGGTCTTAGTATATGGACAATATGTGAGAAGTAGGGACTGTTAGTGTTTGCACGTGTGTTAATAATTCAGCAAGGGACTGGATAACAGCATTGCTGGTTCTAAGGACAATTCCAGAAACTTTGTGAGTGCACAAGTGGTGGTTTATGGACTTGCTATATTATCCGCAAGACTCTTCGATGGTGATTGTGCACCTGCACAGTCGCAACAGATCGCAACAGATGGCTGCTGGCCATCTCTACAAGGACTACAGTGGGTCTGCATCTTTAATGACCCACCAATACCATTACTTCTACAAGGACTACAGTGGGTCTGCACCTTTGATGATCTACCAATACCATTTTTCTACAAGGACTACAGTGGGTCTACACCTTTGCTGACTCACCAGTACCATTATTTCTACAAGGACTGCAGTGGGTCTGCACTTCTGGTGGCCCACCAATACCACAATCTCTATCAGGACTACAGTGGGTCTACTCTGTGATGACCTGCCTACCAATATTATTCAAAACTTCGAATGACTCTGCTGTGGGTTTGCTCTGTTGTGGCCCATTACCTGTCAGCATGTCAAGAGTCAGCACTGTCTTTCCGTTGGAAGGACAACACTACTTCTTCAAGACTGCATGGAAATCCACTACTTCTGTGTGCATTTTCTTTTACTGCTCAGAATTTGAGAAAAACACTGCTATTTTACTGTGATGAATCAGGACTATCTTTATGGACTGTGAGAAAATTTTAGCTTTTGACCAACATTGTATCAATAATTGTGTGCATTTGATTTCTTTGTTATTGTAATTATGAAATTTTTTTTCAAATTTGTATTGGCCACTGCACAAACCAATTTGTAAAATTTTTTGTGGGGAGCATGGGGGCTATGTAAGTAGCCTGTTTAGGTTTTTTTATTGGTAACGCCACCTCTGTATGAAAATCACTGGCTGTGCTGTGTGCAGTCTGTGGCTGCTTTGCATTGTTGTAATACTCGCCATTGTAGTGTTGGATAGCTGGGCTGTTAACAGCGCGTAGCGTTGCGCAGTTGGAGGTGAGCCGCCAGCAGTGGTGGCTGTGGGGAGAGAGATGGCGGAGTTTTGTAATTTGTCATGAACTGCTATATATATTATGATGATATTAAGGTAAATACATTGTTTGTTCTCTATTAATATCTTTCATTTGCTAACTATCCCTATCAGTAGTTAGTGCCTTCCTTAGTTTAAGCACAGTCTTGTATAATTGTTCAAAGGGGACATTTCAAGAGCTCATTTTAGTTTCGTCAGTATGTACTGTACTTCCTCGATTCACCGCCATGATTTCATACGGGATACTCTACCTGTGCTGCTAGAACATGTGCCTTTACAAGTGGGACACAATATGTGGTTCATGCACGATGGAGCTCCTGCACATTTCATTCGAAGTGTTCGTACGCTTCTCAACAACAGATTCGGTGACCAATGGATTGGTAGTGGCGGACCAATTCCATGGCCTCCACGCTCTCCTGACCTCAACCCTCTTGATTTTCATTTATGGGGGCATTTGAAAGCTCTTGTCTACGCAACCCCGGTACCAAATGTAGAGACTCTTCGTGCTCGTATTGTGGATACAATACGCCATTCTCCAGTGCTGCATCAGCGCATCAGGGATTCCATGTGACGGAGGGTGGATGCATGTATCCTCGCTAACGGAGAACATTTTGAACATTCCCTGTAACAAAGTGTTTGAAGTCACGCTGGTACGTTCTGTTGCGGTGTGTTTCCATTCCATGATTAATGTGATTTGAAGGGAAGTAATAAAATGAGCTCTAACATGGAAAGTAAGCGTTTCCGGACACATGTCCACATAACATATTTTCTTTCTTTGTGTGTGAGGAATGTTTCCTGAAAGTTTGGCCGTACCCTTTTGTAACACCCTGTATACATAATGGCGTAGATTTTAAAGTAGCTATGTTAGAACCGATGAAAAGCAGCATTATGGTCGGCTTACGAGCTTCAAAGCGAAGGTCAGGTATACTAGAATAAGTTTACAACACGGCAGTGCAGGCTGATGATGATGAGGCCCCATACTCCGAGGAGCGTAGGGGACGATGCGGGACACCCGCACGGCCGACTAGGCGAGGTCCTTGCGGAGGTGGTTTGCCATTGACTACCTCCGACCGTAATGGGGATGAATGATAATGATGAAAACGATACAACAGCACCTAGTCATCTCAAGGCAGAGAAAATCCCTGACCCTGCCGGGAGTCGAACCTGGGACCCCGTGCGTGGTAAGCGAGAACACTACCGCAAGACCACGAGCTGCGGACGCCTAGCAACAGGAGTGTAGTGTGACCGGCTGTTAGGTGATAAGTTTCATAATAAAATAATACTTGGAGACTGGCATAAAATTTTTTTGCAACCTAAGTTTCCACAACTTCACAAGTTTGCAGTTACGCTTATGTGTATGTTTGGATTTACATATCTGCGAGAAAGTGAACGTCACTGACGAACTTCAGTTTAAAAGCATTTGCCAGCGTGATGTGTGGCTTATAAGCAGCCGCTTGTCCATGAAATTCAAGTTTTCTCGCCTCTCGCCTAACTGTCATTGTACTTGCAGTGGATCCTGATGCAGTTTGGAATTCCTGTGTTATTGTCTGGATAGATTGTCAGCCTATTACACATTACGACTCTCTTCAAATGTCGGCGGTCTCTGTCAGTCAACAGACGAGGTTGGCGTGTACGTATTTGTGCTGTACGTGTCCCTTCACGTTTCCACTCGGTCTCTGTCAGTCATTAGACGAGGTCGGCCTGTACGCATCTGTGCTGTACGTGTCCCTTCACGTTTCCACTTCACTATCACATCGGAAACAGTAGACATAGGGATGTTTAGGAGTGTGGAAATCTCGCGTACAGACGTATGACACAAGTGACACGCAATCACTTGACCACGTTCGAAGTCCGTGAATTCCGCGGAGCGCCCCATTATGTTCTCTCACGATGTCTAATGACTATTGAGGTCGCTGATATGCAGTACCTGGTAGTAGGTGGCAGCACAATGCACGTAATATGAAAAACGTATGGTTTTTGGGGTGTCCGAGTTGGTTTTTCCGATTCTTCCTTCCGTCCTTCATCTGTGTCGTCCATTATAGCCTTGAGCCGACCGACCTTTACTTATTTATTTATGTATTTAGCCAGAAAAGATAGTAGAGCCAATGACAGGCACAAAAGTGCAATATTAATAGATCTGCAATGGCCACGGTAAAACAATAAAAAAGGTTCGATGCACAAACATACGTTCTTAATGTAAAATAACAACACTAAGAAACGAACATAAGTCAGCCAGCAGCAGTTAAAACAATACTAAGCTAGCATTAGTGCAATTTTCGCAAGAGAGTGAATTAAAATGGTAAGTTCGTAATCAAATTAAAAAAAAAGACAGTGTTCGATTCCAGAAACGAATGACATCCGCAGCAACATATAACATAAAGCTGGACGACGATATCGTTTACAAAGATAAGTCTTTCTTTTAAGCGATCATTCTTCCTCTATTGTGCCAACCTCTCCATCTCAGTGCAGCACCTGCAACCTATATTCTCAATCATTTGCTGTATCTATTCCAGTCTTCCTCTACAGTTTTTGCCATCTACACCTCCCTCTAGTACCACGGAAGTCTTTCCCTGATGTCTTAACAGAGATCCTATCATTCTGTCTCTTCTCCTTATCAGTTTTCCACATATTCCTTCCTTCTGCAATTGTACGCAGAACCTCCTCATTCATTTCCTTATAAGTCCACCTAAGATAATGCTTCGATTCTCTTCTGTTCCGATTTTCCCACAGGCCGTCTCACGAGCATACAGTGTTGTCTCTAAACGTCATTCTCAGAAATTTCTTCCTCAAAATAAGGCCTTTGTTTGATACTAGCAGACTTCTCTTGGCCAGTAATGCCCTTTCGCCAGTGCTAGTAAGTTTCTGATGTCCTCCTTGCTCCGTCCGTCGTTGTTTATTTTGCTGCCTAGGTAGTAGAACTCTTTAACTTCATCTACTTCGTGACCATCAATGCATACTTTCAATTTCTCGCTGTTCTCATTTCTGCTGCTTGTCATTACTTTCGTCTTTCTTCGATTTACTCTTAATCCATATTCGGTACTCACTTGACCATTCATTTCATTCGGCAGATCATGTAGTTCTTCTTTACTTTCACTTCAGTTTCAAGTTCTTAATGCAAAATAAAAACACAAACAGCTGCCCCAGTTTTCCAACCGACTTGGTTCCATGGGAAGACAAAATCAACATAATTTATAGATCAAAGCAGGATACCGGCGTATTCTAAATAGTTTGTGAGCTAAACAGGTGAAGTAGTTGCACGTGTAGGGAGGGGTATTCCCTCCCAACCAGTTTCTTGCACAAGACAGCCTGTGTGGCGTTGAGCGTAGTGCACACCACTATAAAATGGTTCAGATCGGCCACTGCCGCTGCCACAGTGTCCAGAAACTATAATTTTGTACCGGTGTAGGCGAGCAGGCCAACACCCGCGTCCTAGTCTCATGCACATGAGAACGGTCACACGACATCTACCAAGCTTTACCGAGGTGAACCGTGGTCGAGAAGAGACGATCGATCGTATGGCCGCCTGGCAGCTGCCCTTGAAGTGCTGGGATACATGGCGTTCACAATTCCAGTCGTGATACATAACTTTTCTGACCGTCAACTTGAAATTCGTGTAAGGGATTGGTGTTCGGTGGTACTGTCCTTCAACAGTGCTTCTCTTAGCGAGGCGGTCAACAGTTTCATTATGGGGGATGCCTTGGTGCTCTTTTATCCAAAACAGAGCCGGCTGGTTGCTCACCGCTGAGGCGTGAGCGCGAGCGAGCACGCACGAGTAGATCGGTGAACAGGCAGGGTAAAGAAACGCGAAGCACTCGCGTATGACACACTTTTCATGTAGAAACGTGAATAGTAAATGTATTTCAAGCTCCGCTCGTCCCCATATGCATTTCAGCACCATCCTCCGCTGTTCCGATAAGTCCATGGAAACCGGTAAACACTGAGCGAGATAGTTGTGGGAGGACTCTGCGAAAGAGCAGCTAACGAGGTCTCCAAGAACAGGACAACCTTAGCCTTCTCGGAATGAATTTCGGGCATCCGTGTGATCGTGCTTTTTTTTGTGTCCACTTTGGCCCGGCTGGCGGAGCGCCACCGCAAATCGCGCATCGACTTCCCCGAAAACTAGGAGAGGAATGAGCGGCGATCGGTGAGTAATGTCGGCGGCCGGCAGCGGAACAATGTGCCGGTATCAGGTAGCGGGCGATTACTGCGCTGCGCCGCCGAAGCCGCCGCCGCCGCCGCCGCCGCCCGCCGATCGGCAGCTGCGGTAAACAGCGCCATTGTATGCAAATCCGGCGGCGGCGGCGGCGGCGGCGGTGGCGGAGTATCCGTGGCGACCTCTGCTGTCCTTCCGGCGAGGCGATGCCGGCAGAGTGCCGCGCGGCTAGAGAAAGCGCAGCGTCTCGGCAGTCAGGTCCGATACCTGGAAAGGCGCCCACACAGGCTGCCTCCTGCATGTAACGGTGCGGCTGCAGCTCAGTAACCAGGGAGCAAACCATTCGGCAAATGAGCCGCTGCCGTCTTGTTTGAATACAAAATACACTCGACTAAAATGTGGCGCGCCGTGATCTGTACGCCACAAGTACCACACAGTGGAGTGTCCTCTCGCCGGATTAAGAAACCACGCGTCGTAGGTATGTGTCCTGTGCGAAGATAAGTTAGAAGCATCTATCCCGCCCGCAGCTCGTGGTCGTGCGGTAGCGTTCTCGCTTGCCACGTCCGGGTTCCCGGGTTCGATTCCCGGCGGGGTCAGGGATTTTCTCTGCCTCATGATGGCTGGGTGTTGTGTTATGTCCTTAGATTAGTTAGGTTTAAGTAGTTCTAAGTTCTAGGGGACTGATGACCTTAGCTGTTAAGTCCCATAGTGCTCAGAGAGAGAGAGAGCATCTATCCCCAGAATGAGATTTTCACTCTGCAGCGGAGTGTAGCGCTGATATGAAACTTCCTGGCAGATTAAAATTGTGTGCCGGACCGAGACTCGAACTCGGAACCTTTGCCTTTCGCGGGCAAGTGCTCTATCGATTGAGCTACCCAAGCACGACTCACGCCCCGTCCCCACAGCTTTACTCCTGCCAGTACCTCACCTCCTACCTTCCAAACTTTACAGAAGCTCTCCTGCGAACCTTGCAGAACTAGCACTCCTGAAAGAAAGGATATTGCGAAGACAGGTAGGAGGCGAGGTACGGGCAGGAGTAAAGCTGTGGGGACGGGGCGTTAGTCGTGCTTGGGTAGCTCAGTCGGTAGAGCACTTGCCCGCGAAAGGCAAAGGTCCCGAGTTCGAGTCTCGGTCGGGCACACAGTTTTAATCTGCCAGAAGTTTCATATCAGCGCACACTCCGCTGCAGAGTGAAAATTTCACTGTGGAAACATTCCCTAGGTTGTGGCTAAGCCATGTCTCCCGTCTGGGAGGAGGTACGCCACGGCCGCCTTCTGCTCTTTGGTAGACCCAGCTTATTGTCTGTCACTTCCAGCCAGTCTTCTTCCCATCGATGCATGACTCTGAACCTCAAATATGACTGTACCGCAACACAGAGGCGATAACATGTATGGAATGGGACATGGAATATCCGATGATCGCGAAAGCCCTGTTCGCTAGCTGCATGGTGAGTGCAGCAGGTTGCTAACCGAAGGAGCCGTAGGTCGAAAACTTTCTCCGCTCGGGGAGTGGATGTTGTATTGTCCGTATTTTCGTACCATCACAACTGACACCAAAACCGCATGCATCGCGGCACATTACAAGTCTAAGCATATGTAATTTCGTACCACGGTTTCGGCTTACCCCTAATGACTGTTCTAAATTGTCGAAATACACTGCTGGATCTTAGACTGTTGAACTGGCTATATGGGCACATTCCCCAAAGTCAGTTTTGTTAAGTACCATCTCTCTAACCTTAATACGCATGTGCTCTTGTACCCAGTGACAAAGTCCCCTCCTTTTCCGGCCTTTGCAGGTGTAAGAGAATTTCGTGGTTATTCTGGACGATTTTATCTGCAGGGTACAAGCGTTGTAGATTCGTAAGTGCCACTTAGATACTCGGGACAGACAAAGAATTTAGCAACCGGCCATCATCTCATCTTCACCAATGCTCTCAGAATCGCGTATAATTTGGCACTGAACACAGTGAATTCACGAGGAAATTGGGTGTGGAAGGTATGATCAGGGGCAAGAAAAGAGCAGCCAACGGAATCTCCCTATTTAGACCTGTTAATACAGCTATGCAATTACGGTGATCATTAAAATGTCAGAAAATAAAGTATCAAAAACAGGTGCAGGAGTGCAGCATTTCTTCACTGCACTAAATCTAAAATTACTCTCCTCCTCAGCAGTAACCATGGAGGAAGTCGGGTAAAACAATGGATTTTGGTCCGTGTTTCTCCCACACCAAGTGACTCCTGAAAATGTGGCACAACGATCATAAGCGGCATTGTTCCTCACAGATGATTGGAGGATTCGCGTTCCATAGCTGAACGGGGAACAGTACGGTAAGCTGATGAATTGGGAGCAGCGAGGAACTTACATGCCTAGTGCACCACAAGTAGATACTGTGGAGTCCCAGAGTAATTGTAGATTTAATGTAGCACAGGAGAGGTTGCACTCCTACATCCGTTTTTAATTCATCACTTCGCCACATTTTAACTGAGCACCACTATCATTCTGGATGTGACACGGTAGATGTGCATATATTTTTATATATGGTTCAAATCAAATGGCTCTGAGCATTATAGGACTTAACTTCTGAGGTCATCAGTCCCCTAGAACTTAGAACTACTTAAACCTAATTAACCTAAGGACATCACACACATCCATGCCCGAGGCAGGATTCGAGCCTGCGACTGTTTATATATGGTACTTTAATATGTACACACATCAGTGAGTTTGTTGTTGTTTCTCTGCGTCGAACAGTCGTCCCACAGACACGTCACATAATTTACTACCTGATTTTTCGCAACTGCAATATTAAATGGACTCTGCCTATCAGTGTAGGCTAACCATTTTGAATGCACACGTCCACGATTCACCGACTAACATGCTGCCCAGGGAAAAATAAGCATTAAAGGGTTGCTCATGCCACACATACTTGGAGGTACTAACCAACTTAAAAACATACTACTGCAAGTAGCAATAAGTATTAGTCCGCAAATTAAGAAAATGCTGATGTAATGTTGTCCAGTACACTGTTCCCAGTCACCAATGAAATTATCTCCATTTTCACTTGTTACAGCCGCGCGGGGTTAGCCGTTCGGACTAAGGCGCTGCAGTCCTGGACTGTGTGTCTGGTCCCGGCGTAGGTTCGAGTCCTCCCTCGTGCATGAGTGTGTGTGTGTTTGTCCTTAGGATAATTTAGGTTAAGTAGTGTTTAAGCTTAGGGACTGATGACATTAACAGTTAAGTCCCATATGATTTCACACACATTTGAACATTTCAACACTTGTTACACTCTTTATAGGTATATTCACTGTTACGTCTTAAGAGGGAGACGCCATTGATTGCTGTGCTGTTTTTCCTCATACTCATAAAGATCTAACTGCCTCAACACTTCACTGTCGGCGACACGGTATTATATTCGATTTTTCAGCCACTGGAGCATATGAGATGCTAAATACTTCCTCTGTTCCATCTCTCCCAGTGCCCTTGACTTGTACCCAGCAGACAAAGGAGTCACTCAAGAGCTATCTTCAGTTAGTTCAGTATGCTATCCCACTGCGTGATATCACCTCGCTGTTGAGATACGGAGACGTACGTCGATGGGAAGAAGAATAGCAGGGCCAAGGTGCGGCTAGTAAAGTCCACAGCTCGGCCGTGCCGTACATCCTTCCAGCCATGCACACAGTCTCTCACTCGTCTTCGCACAGGACACAGCCCTCTTGCGCAGGGTCTCTTGCTCCACGCTCTCCGGCCCGTGGTACTCGTGGCGTACAGATCACGTTGCGCCATATTTTAATAGACTGTTCTTGTATTGATATATAGGAGGTCAGCAATTCATTTTCCAACCAATTTGCCCTCTATTTTAACTGAAAACGACACTATTGTGGTACGTATTTCACAATTTTTTTGAAATGTCCGACTTCTTCCCTAAAATTATAGTGGGACTTCTTTTACCGTGTTACTAGAGTGGCTGGCTCATCCATGTTGTTTGTAAGTGGTCAACCAGCCAGATCTACGAGGGATGACTGAAAAGTAATGCCTCCACCTTCGTAACTCTTCAACAGTTGGGAGCATTGGTATGCAGCAGGTACTGGCACGTTCCGTAGTCTCTTCTCTACAGCTCCAGTAGGCGGGAAATCTTAGCATTGAACGGTTGTGTTGTTACAGTGTAAAGTATGGAACTAAGCGCAGACGGTCGGTCAATGCGATTTAAGCAACGTGCAGTCATTGAATTCTTGGCAGCAGAAGGTGTTACGCCAAAAGAGATTCATCAGAGAATGAAAGCAATTTATGGTGATAGTGCTGATGTGAGTACTGTGCGTCGTTGGGCGATTAAGTTTAAAGATGTTGAGGCGGGAACATCTGACCTGCATGACAAGCAAAGAATTGGACGTCCTGTGGCGGCAATTACCGAGTTTAACAAGCAAAATGTTGACAGATTGATTCAGGACGATCTTCGTATCACTCAGAGAGAAATTGCAAACACAATCGCCATTTCACAGGGACGTGTGGGACACATTATTACTTTGTTTGCCTATCAGAAGGATCTGTGTACCTTGGGTACCTAGGATGCTGAGTCCTGAAATGAAAGAGCACAGCCTTGAAATTTACCAGAAACTTCTCTCGCATTACGAGAATGAAGGTGACGCCTTTCTCCATTCAATTGAGACAGTAGATGAAACGTGGGTACACCATTACGACTTGGAGACGAAACGTCAGTCTATGAAATATCGACACAAAGACTCGCCCCAGAAAAAGAAATTCAAGACGCAGCCCTCAGCTGGAAAAATGATGGCCACAGTGTTCTGGGACGCAGATGGTGTTATCCATGTTGATTTCGTTGATCGTGGAACAACAATAAATTCAGAACGTTACATCGCAACACCGCGAACTCTGAAACCCCGGCTAACAAGGGTCCAAAAGCAAAAGGGAAATGTTTTCCTGGAGGATGACAATGCCAAACCACACACTTCACGTTCCACCACAGCAGAACTTCAGAGACTGAATCTCACCACCACACGGCATCCTCCATACGGTCCAGATTTAGCACCGTCTGACTTCCATCTGTTCCCGATAATGAAAGACGATCTGCGAGGAAATCATTATGCTTCTGATGAAGAAGTTAAGAGAACTGTGAGACTGTGGCTGCGGAAACAGAATGTCGACTTCTCCAATTTTATTTATAATCCGTCTTGATTGCCAAAAATGTTTATTCACATGACCGGTTTCTGTTCCTCTAGAACCATCTTAAGATCTGCAGTTTCAGTTACAAGAGTAACCCGTCGCAGCATGTGACGCGGCATGTGAAAGTTGCTGTGTATGAATGGGTTACTCCTGTAACCGAAACTGCAGATATGAATAGAGGAACCGAAACAGGTCATGTGGATAAACGTTTTTTTGCAATCAAGACGGATTATAAATAACATTGGGAAAACCAGCGTTTGCGGTTATCCCATCAGACATTATGTCTGTTTTTGCAAAGAATGTCGACTTCTTCCGCGATGGCTTCAGAAAACTTGTTCATCGTTGGCAGAAATGTATCCAGTTGGCTGCTGAGTATGTGGAAAAGTGAATATTGGTAATAAAAGATCACATTCCAAAGATTGTTTCTGCGTTTGATTTATTTGAATATTCCCACACAAACCCAATTAACAAAGGTGGAGGCATTACTTTTCATTGAACCCTCGTATTTTAGTTTTCCTTTTGTATTACTTGTATTTTAACATACAGTTTTGGAACACCTAACCATTTTAATGGTGTCCTACAGCTTGTGAGCTAGTCTGATTGTACGGATGGTCATAATTGGAAGTGAGAGTGAGTAACTGAAATTTGATCTCAGACTGGTTAATATTTCTGTTAGCACATTTTCTACGTTTCAAACACATTCGTTACTATTAATTATCTTAGGGGCGCTTATTACCTCGCCGTTGAACGTCCCTAAACCACAAACACATACACACCACACACACACACACACACAGGTGTGAAACCTTGTTCGCTTATCTGTGGCGCTGAGTAGGGACGGCGCTGACTAATGTAAGCCCAAGGGGTAATGAAGAGCGACCTGGGCACGGTAGAAACCTCTAATGCACCTCTCAAAGGTCATACCCACCCAGAACTCTTCAAAAAGACGGCTGCCGTAGGAAAATGAACTAATGCGCACCTACACTGAAGCACACACCTCGTAGATAGCCGATTCGAATCCTCGTGGTCGAGAAACAGTTGGATGACAAGGGCTGAAGTAAAATTCCTCATCACCAGATTTTGAGCGACTGTACTGCAAACCTAGCGGCAGCGCGTCAGGAAACGAGAGGGTATATGAGACTCTTGGTGGTGACCTCTTGGTGCTATTCGGGAGGACTAGGCGGTGGGCCGGCAGTGGTATTCGCCCTCTATCTTCTCTCATCATCATAAGGCATACACGTCCATCACAATCACCTAAATAAACCTACTCTCCAGTAAGCAATGTAATGAGCTTCTTCGGTTAACTGGCTAAACAACACCTTGGGATTACCCACCCAACATTGTCACATGACACTTCGTATCACAGGAAAATAACCACACATGCGCGGTACTGTTGTAAAGGTGTGGCCCGAACTGATTCGCTTGTCCTTGAGACAATTGTATAAACTGTGACACGGAGCAGTACTCGTAATGGCGGTAAAGATTTGTAAGGTTAGTGCAGGGGTAATGTGGGGCTAGTAGTCCCGTCTGTTGTGCTGTTATAAACGACAGTGTGACACAGACCTCACTCAAAAGAAGGCCTTAGAAACTAGGTGGAAACGTGAAAGAAACTGCCACTCGATGTCAACAAGCGCGTTATCAGTAAAATATGGAAGAGTTGGGCTGAATGATAGGTCGCTATGAATTACTCTTGTCATAGAGAGACGTTCTGGGTCCTATAGGGCATGCATTTAAGATTGTGCCACATATGTGGAACCCCTGGAATGAAGTAGGGGCTATCATTTTACATATCCAGATTCAGTCTTGGCATTCTCATTTTCAGATTTCTTAGCTTCCCTACTACGTTGCCCCGACACATAGAAAGTTATCGTTTCGCTCGTTATTCAGTCGTCTTTCCATGGTCACCTCCCCCTTGGCAGTCCACTCCCGGAGATCCCGAGAGGGGCAAGTCTGGACTCTTTTGCTAATGCTCTGTGGGTACATATTATTTGTCTTTAATACAGTGGTTTCCATTGCCTTCTGCGTCCTCATGCCATTGATCACTGCTGATTCTTCCGCCTTTTAGGGTCAGTTTCCCACCCCAAGGACAAATGGTTCAAATGGCTCTGAGCACTATGGGACTCAACTGCTGTGGTCATCAGTCCCCTGGAACTTAGAACTACTTAAACCTAACTAACCTAAGGACATCACACACATCCATGCCCGAAGCAGGATTCGAACCTGCGACCGTAGCAGTCGCACGGTTCCGGACCACGCGCCTAGAACCGCGAGACCACAGCGGCTGGCCACCCCACGGACAAGAGAGTACTCCTCTACCCTCTTTGACAAGTCCGTTGGCAGAACGAGGGTGACTACTTACGACTATGAAATGGTAATGCCAAAGTGAAGTGAAATGGAAAGGAGACAGGGATTTATGGTCACACAAGTATAGAGTAATATCAATAACAGCGGAAAATGATGTAACGGGAGTAGGATTCGTTATAAATAGGAGAGTAGAGCAGTTCAGTGATAGGGTTGTTCTCATCAGAATCGACAGTAAACCAACACCGACAACAACAGTTCAGGTATACATGCAGACGCCGCCAGCTGAAGATGAGGAAATAGAGAAAGTATATGAGGATACTGAACGGGCGATTCAGTACGTAAAGGGATATGAAAATCTAATAGTCATGGGGGACTGGAATGCGGTTGTGAGGAAGGAGTAGAAGAAAGGGCTAGGGAGAATAGCCGCTGGGCTGCATCAATCAGAGAAGAGAAAAACTAATTGTGTCCTGCAATAAATTTCACCTTGTAATAGGGAATACTCCGTTCAGGACTCACAAGAGGATATGGTTTACTTGGAAAAGGCTGCGAAGTACGGGAAGATTCCAGTTACATTACATCATGGTCAGGGAGAGATTCCGAAATCAGATATTGGATAGTAAAACGCACCCAGGAGCAGAGACGGAGTCACTGAATATCTATTAGATGACGATCAATTTGGCTTTAGAAAAGGTAACGGCACCGCAGAGGCAGTTCTGACACTGCGATTGACAATGGAAGCAAGTGTGAAGAAAAATAAAGATATGTCCGTAGGATTTGTCGACTTGGCAAAAGCGCTCGACAACTTAAAATTGTGGAAGGAGTTAGAAATTCTAAGAAAATACAATATTTCGCAGAACTAGGAGAGAACGGTAAGACTGGAAGAACAAGTACGAAGTGCTCGGAATACTGCCATATCGGTGACCTTGGAACACAATGGCAAAGTACGAGGCGCATAAACCGCTGAAGGCAATCCAGTCTGGAGGCCGATCATCATTAGGAAATTCACTTACATGCAAGCAAAATATAATTACAATCGATGAAACTGAGAACACATTCATGGAGAAGATGTATTCTTGTGAAGTAGGATTTTTCTAATTTTCTATCAGTTTTTAGTATCTACGGGGTGAGTCGCGTTAGACGTAACACCCCCATTATCCCGTTGGCGATTGCACCTATCGACAAGCGGTGTTCAGCGAATCATAGCCGACTATGGGACACATACTTTGGTACATGCACAATAATCACAACGTTTATATTGACCGAGATAATGAGGTATGTACATGTTTTTTAAATGGGACGCTATACTTTTTTTGCCATCATTGGAACGCTCTGGAAAAGACGCGTATAGTGATGTAACGCGTGTTCCTATTGTGATTCAAACAGCGCTTAAAACACGCTGGGAAATATTGTACGATTGAAGGTCGGGGCGGTCGGAAGCGGCTGCAGACCGTATACACGCCTCGCGCGACCCGCAGGCCTAGTTGCCGTGCTCTATGCAGCATGCACGGCCTACGCTACGTAGGTAAATCCTCATCCGCCCTCTTTTAAGCACAGTTTGAATCACAGTGGCAACATTTGTTACGCCACTATACGCGTCTTTTCCAGAGCGTTCGAAAGATGGTAAAAAAAGTACGGCGTCCCATTTAAAAAACATGTACTTGCCTCATTATCTCGGTCCATATAGACCTTGTGACTATTGTGCATGTACCAACATATGTGCCCCATAGTCCGCTATGATTCGCCGAAAACCGCATGCCGATAGGTGCAATCGCCTCCGGAATAAAGGGGGTGTTACGTCTTACGCGACTCACCCCGTATACGATGATGTGGAATTCATTATGTGATTTGTCACTACAAGTATCCTCTTCCTATTTAAAATTCTTTAAAGAATCGACCTCCCTTGTACGAGTGCGTGCTGAGAAGTAACGACCCAGAGATTTTGAAGTGAAAACTCTTCAAGCTTTATAAATAAAACAAATGTTTTTAACACTCTATGTCTTCATTCTTCACGTGTACATATTTGCAGCCCTCTGCCCATAGAGGATCCCACTTACAGCGTGTAACATGGTGGTGTGTAACGTAACTATTTCGGCGCGTGAGAAACAGCATGCTGTAATCGAGTTTCGACTTCCAAGTTTTCGTCTAGACATGGAGCACCCTCTCCTTTAGCATGACAATGCGAGATCATTCACGAGGGCTGCGACATCTGCAACAACGCGACGCCTCGAGTGCAAAAATTCAAAGGAACTGTTTTTCATCACGGTCTCGTACAAAGGAATTCGATTCTTTAGAGAATGGAGCGGGTGAGAAGCGGTACTTGTAGTGACTAATCATGTAATTAAGTTCATATCACCATATGAATACTAAAAACTGATGCAAATTTTTTATTTGATATCACAAGAATATATCTTCTCCTGCTCCACGAATGCGTTCTCCAATCAACATTTGCAATTATTTTTCAACCGCATGTAAGAACATTTCTGAACGATGATCAGCTTTCAGACTGTATCGTCTAAGGGGCTTATGGATCTCGCAGTTCTACATTGTCTTCCAAGGTCACTGATATCGCAGTACCTCTCTCTCTCTCTCTTTTTCATTGGCGAGAGGGGGGGGGGGGGGCGGGGGGAAGTTGTGACATGTTAGCAGTAAGTTAGGACGTCTGCTGCAGAAACATGGGCTAAAACCAGTGTTCCGGCCCGCCCCCAAGATAGGAGATATGTTACGCCCTGTTAAGGACGATATCGCTCTCCGAGTGTCCGGTTTGTATGGTGTACCTTGTGAATGTGGCAGCATGTACATTGGACAGACAATTCGTACGGTTGCGGAGCGTTGTACTGAGCACAAGCGCCATATAAAACAAAGGGAGCTTGACGAGTCGGCCATAGCGGAGCATTGCCTAGAAAACGGACGTAAGATACAGTTCGATAATACAAAAGAGCTGGCTCATGCTTCTACATATTGGGACTCAGTTATAAAGGAAGCGGCCGAGATTCGCCTAAACAGAAACAATTTCAACCGAGACCAGGGATACACACTCAGCAGGGCATGGGGACGGGCATTGGACATCGAAAGAAAGCAGAGACAGATGCGTGACGCGGGAGCGGCAGTTTCAAACGTGGCGCCTCCCCCTGCCGCCACCTGACGTCACCGGTGCCGCCACGAGCTGCCCGGGTCGACTTACGCGCGCGCGCCACATTGGATCGATCTGATTGGCTGCTGATGATGTCATCATGCCTATATAAGCGAGAGTCCGTAACAGCCACGGCAGTCAGTGAACTCCTGACGACGATGGCGGAGATGGCCATCGAAAGCTCGAGCATTTTATTTGAATTGACGCGGCTGGAAAACCGAGAACGTTTTATTCATGTATGCCGTCGCGAAAGGCTCCGAGGACACAGAAGTGACTTTATCCGCGACCAAGTACGAAAAGCCCTCTCCAATATGGTACAACAAGGAGTTGCTACGGGACATCGATGACAGTTAGGGGCGTGACTGCTGAGGACCCAAATAGCCCAGTGGAGCAGTCGGTGTCTTTTCCCGGACCAGAGGACGGCGACAGCTGTTAAAGCGGAGAAAGGGGCTTCTGAATTTCAAGAGGAGCATCACCTACGTGCTTTAGCAGCTGATGACTTCATTTTGATACAATGTCAAATCAAAACACCTATAGCCCCTAAATTTTCAGTTTTATTTCATTCTTGCTGCAAGTACCAGCGTTACACTACACCATCTTCAGGTCCCCTGAACGACGATTAAGAAGAATCCCATGTCTTGTGTTTTCGAAACAGTGGCCAGCATACCGTTACTGGTACCCGTAGAGTTCTTTTTAACAAAGTGATCTCTTCGATCGCCACTTGCAGACTGTTACATAAACGAATGTTTGTCTGACAGTCCGCAAGTCGTGATCGAAGAGATCACTTTGTTAAAAAGAACTCTACGGGTACCAGTAACGGTATGCTGGCCACTGTTTCGAAAACGCAAGACATGGGATTCTTCGTATACGTAGGTCAGGAGGCCTGATGATGGCGTAGTGTAAGCAAGGAAAATTAACTCCAGTAGCTTACAGTTTACCACAGTTCCAGAAGCCCACGAGTGAGTAACAGGTCATCTACACCCAGCGGAACAACCGTCCAGTGACGTAATCGAGGAGGAAGAGGAGGAGGTGCATCTCGTACAGCGCGCTGCGGAATTTGATTTCCCGCCAGACGTCATGGACGTCGAAGACCCCTAGAGGTCTCTGCACCATCGCGCCGTAAGCTGTGGCGGCGCGCGCCTCCTGGCCGGCATTTAGTGTGAGGGCGCCACAGTCGAACACGTGGTTTCAGCGGCCAATAGCGGCGCCCTCGATAGAGTATTTAAGCGCCTGCCTCTTACTCAGCCAGCAAGTCTAATCTTGCGTACGTCTCAGGAAATATCGCCTCGCGTTAGACAGCTTACTTACTTTCTTGTTCAGTGTACGAGTGGACGTGGTTGTTAGGTTTCTTTGTGACTCCGTTACTTCGATCTTATTGTTGTTCGTTCTGTCCTCCGTTGGTCGTGTCCGTCCTCTCCCGTTGTGTTGTTGTTCGCGGGCCGCTCCGCGGGTCCCGCCGCACTTTCCGTAACTTCAAGCCCGCGATCGTTCCGGTCGCAGTTACAACAGTGGAGAGGAGGAGATTAGTGTTTAACGTCCCGTTGGTCGTTAGAGACGGAGCACAAGCTCGGGTTAGGGAAGAATGGGGAAGGCCGTGCCCTTTGAAAGGCACTCGGCATTTGCCTCAAGCGATTTAGGAAAATCACGGGAAACCTGTAAGGATGGCAGGCCGTGGGTTTCAACCGTCGTCCTCCCGAATGCGAATCCAGTGTGACGTAACCGAGTTTCAACTTAGTAGTTTCCATGGGCAGTACTAGAATACACCAAGATTTCCATCAAGTTTCGATAATAATAAATGCATGAATTTAAAACAAATCATTTACAATGCAATCTCAAGCCCCTCTCAGCTATTCTGGCAACCCAAATGCAGAAGAACATAATTATAGCGCTAGGATCCAGAGTTAGAAGCAGTAATAGCTTTACTTCCAGAAGATATCGGCTTCGTTCTCCGCATATATGATTTTAATGGCCAAATGGAAGCCGTCGAAAATCAGTTCTGGCCGTCGGCCAACGTGCAACCAAGTTAAGGCACGAGCACCAAGACAGTAATCACTGCAAAATGCTGCCTGCCCACACCGCCCACTGAGCTACTATTGGACTGCAGCACCCCCAGTAGCGCACACTTCCTCGTAAAAGGTATTGCCGAACAAGGCGCACTTGTGTCACGGCCGACACGTACACCTCTCCCTCGCTTACCTTCCGGCCACGGAGCGCCACCTAGTCACATCGCACGGCAGCGAACCGATGATACGCAAGAATACGGACGATCGACTCGTAACGAGCCGACACGGCTGAATGCAATCACTCTTCATCTGATTTAGTAGGCCTTAATTCAGGAAGTTTTCGAATGTCTGCTTTCACATGTCAGGGTGCCGCACCGCCTCTTGCTCAACAGGCGAAACCGGATAAGTTACTGATATTGAACGCCGGACACTGGAGTAAAGCTGACTTTCTGACTCATTCCAAACGTGTTCCACTGGTTTCAGGACGGGATGCTGGATAGGCCGGAGCATTTGAGGAATGTTACTGCCCACAATCCATTGCCACACAAACGCTGCTTTGTAACAGGGTGCACGGTCATGCGGATGCAAACCATCATTCTCCATGAACCCTTCCTCTACTGATCACAATACTGCAAGATTTGTTCATATCCTTCCGAATTGGTCATTTTCATAAGCGCAACAATGTGATCACGCCCTAACAATGAAAACCACACCCATCCCATAACACCACCTTCCCCGTACTTCACTGTTGGCACTAGGCACGATGGCAACTAATGTTCTGCAGGATTTCGATAATGGAGATCCTATAATCGGATTACTATGAGGTATAACGCGATTCATCACTCCAAGTCACATGTTTCCAGGTATCTACTACCCAGTGTAGTCGTTCGTAATATGTTCAGCATCAGTTTACACTCATGAAAGCTTTACATCATTATTTTCAGAAGTAAACATTACTTATGATGAAATCATTGATTTAAAAAAAGAGAGAAGCAGGATAACATTATGTAGCAGGGGCCTCAACGATGTGTGAGACATTGCAACATCAGCTTCACTATATGCATATTTGATACTGAAATCCGTCATAAGTAATCCATCCTAAATAGAGAATAACAGTAATATGCATTGATACAATACTAGAAGAGGGAAAATAAACTTCATTACCCAAATATTTTGCCATTTGCTCAAAGACATAAATATACTGATAGTTATAAAACACAAATTTGAATCCATTATAAAGTCAGTTCCTCTGGAAAACTCCTGTTGCACAATCCAGTTTTAATTAAAAAGTAATAGCATGTATATTACGGAAGCCACTGGTGTTTTATATTTGATGCCTAAATATAAATAATTATAGTTGTAGCTTGAACAATTATTTTTATTAAGTGCATATCACTATTCTGATTAGTAAAATAGCTATAGTAGTAAACAAATTATGCATGCAAAGCGGTAACCTTAGTCGTTCTGCATTATTTCATTAAAGATCGTCCCGAAGATCTACTGAGCATGGAATTAACCAATGTATTTGTTTGATACGGTGATCTGTAGCATTTACTTAGTGTTGATCCTTTCGTATCTACTACCTCAAAAATCCTGGATATTCTCTCTTACGTACTCTAATCTTCGTTCATCTCTCCACTTTTTCCTCTATACTGCTCTTTCCGACAGCAAGTTGTTTTAAGTTCCTTATCACAAGTCTAATAACTTAAGTATTTTTTTTAGTAAAGCTTTCCCACGGACTTCTGTTCTTGCCTACTGTTTATAGATCATGCATATTTCCCACTTTATCTGTCAGTTATGTGTGTGCTATGCTTCGGAAACTTATTTTAACATGGTAGCAGATTATTCAGATATATTACCGTTTTAGAGAGAAAAAAATCAATGTGCACTAGAAAAACTTGAAAGTTGAACTTCATCAAGTAATTGGAGGGGCTCAAAGAGGGGGGATATGCAATGTTTAAGCGAGGACACTGAATTACCGAATTCTTCTAAACTACAAAAGTCACCTTATGGCGTGTAGCATGGGCTAAATTTGTATCATTGTTACGCCCCCCCCCCCCCCCCCCCCCCCGCCACTCTTGCTACTCTTGCGACTGGTGTGCGGTAAGTCCCGTGTTATCTCTAACTTTTAAGTGTAGTTTTATATTTACAGTATTTTCGCGAGATAGAAACAGAAGCAATCAGTATGTTGGTTTACTCGTTTACTCTTTTAGGAATTTAGGTTCTTGAAAACTTAAGGATGAAAGTAACTTTCGAATTATTTGTGACTACCAAGTAACATAGCCTGATTAAACTTGGACTATATATAGAAAGAGCTGCTACAGTCTATTGCAAAAGGTGGCTAAAACAATTACGCATTGAGACGAAAAGAAATAACACTTTTATTCAAGGGCAATAATTGCAACGTAAACACCATGATTCCTGATGGTCCCCTACACACCACAAAAGGCGGGACGTTATTCTTAACAGGATCTGTGATCGCCACGAACGGCAATGCATACTCTGCGCCATGCTGCCATGCTGACCATCAAGTTGTTAAGCAGTTCTTGTGGTACGGCATTTCTTTCGTCCATCAGAGCGGCTGACAAGTGCTGGATGGTTGTTCGTGTATGGGGACGTGCAACAATATCGCGTCTCTCCAACGCATCACTCAAGCGGTCTGTGGGATTTAACTAGGGGGAACTAATAGACCAATCCGTTCGTCGATTAACTTCTCCTTCCTTCCTCCCCTTGCGCTGTTTGATGCAGCCGCGCAGTGTATAAGAAATAAGTCAAGGCAGAATACACTGCTGAATATACGCATATTGGAAAGGAGTACAGTGTAAAATAACACTGACTACTGAGTGAACCGTGTTCAAAGATCTGGCGATGAGCACGCCACAGCAACATTACGGCTCCCCACAACATGAGACCTGGACCACCAAAACGATCAAGTTCGACAACGTTCCTTGTTGCACCCGCCACTGTATGTGGGTGCGTCCAGCTTTGTCGAACACGCTGGTTTTGGTGGCCAAGGTGTTATGATGTGGAGAGGCATGATGTTGCATGGTCACACTGACCTACAGACCTTTGAACACAGAAGACCCTCTCGAAAATGCGAGTGACATGAGGATTTTAGCTCATTTTTACGATGTAGTTGCAAGTCATTAACGAAAAGGAAAAAGCAGTATCAGGCAGACTAAGGACGCAATGCTGTTAAAATTTTTTGATAGCAACAGCGAAGTACTTCACTATGGAGATCGGAAAAGAAACTACACAACCGTCTTAAAATGATACTACACTTTCAAAAAATAAAAAAGTCTTTTAATGCGTAGACTGCTTTACATAAAAGAATGAAATGATTGGCTAGTTTCGATTGTATGTAAGAACCAATAATGCTTACAAAAATTTGGGTTGGACATGAACTGGATATACCAGTAGTAATCATCATGCTGTGACCACGAGAAATCAACATGAATAAGAGAAATTTTTGAACAGCAACAAAATGGCTGAAGCAGCTTCATTGGTTCACGGGCGTCGCGTCTGATAATGTTGTGGAAGCTGCGCAATAATTCAACCAGACAGCTGCTCGGCAACTTCAGGTGCTTAGTGAGGTGTTGTAGTGCAAACTATGCTGGATGCTGTTAAAGACGACGTAGGTATAAGGAGACGAGTGCCAGTGTTAGAAATCATAACAGACTGGGTCAGCCAGAGAAGTCTGTTGTGGCTCAACAATGTCTTGACACGGGACACGGTAGGAACTACGGAGAGACAAAGATCCTTCCGTCCGCTTCCACGTACGGGGACTTCATCATCAAACAAGCAGTCGAAATTCGTATAAGTAACGACTTGATCAATAGAGAGACGGGATTTCAACTCAGCAGGGTATGGTAATCTGAACTGGCGATACTAATGCATCGTCGGCCGCAGTCGAAAGAATCCGAGCCGACACAGACTGTCGTGTCCTGTGAGGGAGAAGAAGGACATGCGCCATTCGTGACAGGGGAACTTACCTCGTTCGATGTCGTCGACGAGTATCTGCTTGTGGGCCGCCTACCGTTGCCTCCGACCGTAGCTGAAAGCAGACTAATGAGTGGTGTAGAGCACGGAGCTCGGTAGGATAATGTCGGAACTGGGGTGTAAGTTAAAAGATGGTTTATGGTATTACATTCCCTGGAAGTACCCCGTGACACTATTCCTATGTAGAAGATTCTATTTACAAGTCTCGATAAGGATAAGCATCCATCTGCGGGACGTCTAATAAGTTTCAATAAAAGTCCCACTGAAACAGAGTCTAATGAACTTTCGTAAGTACTGCCTGCTGCAACATTTTACAAGTCCAGACCCTGACCTCGAGCGACACAGTGGTAGCGTCCCAGACAGCTGCCACTGCACTTCCCCTTCCACTCGGTGGCCAGGCCGTTTTATTAGGCCCGTTGCACACTGCACCACCCTTCTAGAACATCTTATGTTAACTGTGTCACTCAAGGGTCATGGCATCACGACCCGTGATGATGGGGTAACTTTCCGTAGCGTTCCGGGTTGAAGCTTCATGGGTTGGGACGCCTTCACCGCTCAAGGGTCAACCTGCCTCGCTCACTTAGCAACGGCATGATGTATGATAGTCCATTCTGTATTAGCGGAGCAAATATCAGAACCCGCTTTCGGCGTTTACACCACTGTTCACAGCCTCTTGCCCAAGAAGATTTCCCAGCTACCTTACTGGTTTCAAGTTAACTACTTATACCAAATAATATACTGTCTCTTGCAGATTTTTAACATTCGCCACAAGACGGAGAATCAAAGTCCGCCTACAATCTGCCCGCACGAGTGCTGGGCCGCTATTTGCGGTCGCGATTTTCTCACGTCGCGATGAGAAGCCCGCGGCCCGTTTGTACGGCAGGGGGCGCTGGAGGTCGCCGTGCTCTATGACTCGTCTACGAAGACGTTATAACGTTAACCCTTGGCACCTGCGCTTTTTCTAGCGAGTTTGGCGAGCCATTGCAACAGTGCGCCAGTAAGCACCTGAAGAGGAGCTGCCTCGTCGAAATATTGTACAGCTACCACAACATTATCCGACGCTACGCCTGTGAACCAATAAAGCAGTTACTACGTCGGGTAAGTGTTAAATGGCACTGAAGCAGCCTGTACACCATAGGTTAAAAAACCTTTAACTTACTTGGAGCACATGGAAGGAAAACGAGCATTTTTAGGCCGTACATAATACACTCAACGCTACCAACAACAGCTGGGAGAAAAAAGAAAGAAAAGGAAACTAAGGGGACGGATCAATGACCTACGAGAGAAGAGCATCGTAACATTGTATGGCGGGAGTTTCATATTGCAAATATTAAATGTAATATAACTTTACATTAACGGAATCTTATTGATTTTTTTCTACCGTTCTTGTGGTAGATTCTTTCTTGGACTGCACTGATACTTGCTTTGGTCTGCATGCGGCCTGTGGGTCTCGGATTGGACGCCCATGCTGTACACCATATTCGTACGAGACGCAGGATGAACAAACTGGCTTTTCAGTCAAAATCTCATCAGTTATTAAGTTCAGTGGGAAAGGATTTTATGTAACAGCACAAAACATCGACAAATTTCAACACCTACGTTGGTAAAGTACTAGTCAATCATGAAATTTAAAATGGTCATAGTTACATCATGTAACTCGTCGTTAAAGAAATAAAGTGTTCGTGAAACAGATTGTACGTCTCTAACACTATGACTGAATTCTGCCATCATCACGATTTGATCCAACACGCACAGTCTTTTTAAGTGTTGAAAAATCGTAGCAACGTCCAATGGATTCCTTGATAGGACAATGTACTTTCATCAGATGGATATAAACTGAACTGCTCAATGAACCATTAATTAAACCTATTACAGTTTGATATGCAGATATGTGTTGTTAACATTCCGATACTCCGAGCTGTGTAGGTGAGATAAGACCTATAACTAAGGAAATTCCTACAAGTGTCGGTGGAAAAGACAGATTGCATCTATGGAATTTTTCAGTTTGTTGAGAGAAGCGTAGTTAATGCTTCGATGATTAATCGACACACCAAGGATCTATCGCGAATTCATTTAATTGACGCATTTCACACGCGGCTGTGTATCTGCACAAATGTGATGCACGCGTCCGTACCGCCGGCTCATTACGGCTTCCGCTGGCGCAGGCGTTGCCGCCTCGCGGTACTCTGACTGCGGCGTTAATTACGGCACGGTCGAGATAACCCGTGCGTGGCGCTGTTTCTTGTTACGAGGGACAGGCGACGCCGAAGCCGTCTGTCCGCGGAAAAGCCGCGTGATACCCCGCTGTGCTGAGGCGTCAACGGAGATACGCCCACCGTTCGGAAAAGCAAGACCTTTGTGGTCAACGCACTGTGCGGAGAGAGAGAGAGAGAGACAGGGAGAGAGAATAGCCGGAACAGGCAAGTGGTGAAGTCTAGGTCCAGCGGAGTTCTAACTTGTCACAGCCAAGCAATATACTATATAATAGCGTAACAACATTTCACTATGAGTTGCTCTGTGAAGACGAAAATATTCCTCTTTCAGTCATTAATGGAGGAAGACAGTTACTGTCTGCTTGTTGGGGGGACGAACGACAGTTTACGTGAAGATAGTTTTTGCTGCCTCAGAAAACTCGAGATAGCGGAATATCAGAATGATTACAGATAACCCAGAATATAAGTTTAGCGACTACGCCGGTGTCCACTGGGGTAGGGTGAGGCTTTTTGAATCATGGGACTCAGTGGATAGCAATAAGAAAATCCTGCTGCTCAAAAAGTGAGGTTCGATCGGGCGCGAAATGAAAGCACGGTCAAACACGAGGAAGCTTTGCACAGATGTGTTGGGCAGTATGCCAGTCGATTGCATCAGGTCCCTCTTTTCAGTTATGAGAGATCTGTGAGCACATAGAGATGCCTAGAAATTAGTATCACCCACCAAATATGAGAGAGGTGAGAGTTTTCGCCTGATGTCATGCAGCCCACATAACATAACTGTCATAAATCTTTTTAGTGACAAATTCTCGGCCGAACTGTGAAGGGGCAATGAAGATGCTCCTGCAGCGTTTTCGATGGGATGTGTTTCATCATCCACAATACAGCTCGTAACTGGCTTCCCCCGAGCTTCATCTCTGTTTACGTGAACCGCTG